>NC_089228.1:54473928-54780690 GCF_963924675.1 Phocoena phocoena | reverse complement strand
CAAGGAATAGTGTATTACTTTTTAGAACTGAAGGTGCGTCATTCTGAACATAAGATTGACAAGGTACTAAGAGATAAAGTTCCAATGGCACATTACCCCCAGTGTGTCCTTAGATAGCACTTAGAATTTCTTTGTCACAGCATCATCAGTAAACCAGAATTTGCGAGTTCCTTTGTAAAGGTGTTAACAACATTACATCCTTAAGAGCTACTTAGCATATGAAATATAATTAGATATGTTGTAAACATAGGATACAAATTTATCGAATCTATTAAAGCCCTATTTTCTATGGATTATCTCTAGACAAAGCAAGTATGTAGCTAAAATAAAATCTATGTCAGACTTTCTAGAAAACAGCGAGTTACCAGGGCAACACAATCATATTGAGATAGGGTAAATAATTTATTTTATAAATGCTGCCAGGGCAACAGAAACTACTTATGAAATCAGTAGAGGATTGAGGATTAGTGTACAGATAATCTATGGAACTATTTGTTCTTTTGTAGCACACTGGAATAAAAGGTTTGTTTTATTTATCTTTATATATGATCTTAACAGTTTTGTGAAGTATGTGGATATTCATTAAACAAATGGTAATGAACGAGTTCAAATATTGAGAGTATTTCTAAGTATTCAAAGATATTATTCACTATTTCTTGCCCCTCAGAATGTCATGGGGACACCTTATTTTGCTTTAAAGATTAACCTTTGCTGGGTTAGCCCTGGAGAGCCCAGGTATTTCTACCTAGGTGGTGTGTTTACCATTTAGGGTCATGGTTTATTGTGTTGGCTAGCTTAGGTTTTGTTAAGCCAATAATTAAGATGCACCAGGTCGGGGGAGGGGACGTAATAGAGACAGAGTCACATATGATCTAATCAAGTATGCTTTGAAAAAAGTGGCATCATTTTAGCTTCAGTAACAAATGTAAGAAGTTACACAATTTACAGTAATATTTGTCAAAATACTAATGCAAATACTAGTAAAGTGCCTTCAAACTTTTCTCTTCTACTGCCTAAGAGGAATATTTGCCAAAGGTAGGACTTGCACTCACATATTGTTTGCTTCTCTCTTGTTCAAACTCCCTGTTAGAAAATAAATGCTTATAGTATATTCAGCTATGGGTAGCAGGGAAAATGTGTGCAAAGTGTAGAACTGGTAAAGAGGGTGGGCTTATTCATTGTGCCAGGGAGTAAAGGAGTAAGAGCAGGCTTCACAGAGGAGGTAACTCCTGAACTTGGCTTTGAAAAATAAAGGAGTTTTTCAGGCAGAGTTGTGGATGTCAGGCAGGAAGGGTATTCTAAGCAAACACGAGCTCACAGCCAAGGCTTTGGTTTATATACCACATGTTACAGCTGGTGAGCATCTGAGATGGCAAGGAATTTCCAAAGGCTACCAGGTGCCTCTAACGCTGCATCTGCCATGAACATGGCATCTGTGTGACCTTCAACAGTGATGCCACAGAAGGTGTCACTTAATCATGAATTAGGGCTGTCATATCATCCCATTCAACATGGCATCTTCTCCTAGAGATGTGCCCACACCTCCGGACAAAGCCTTACACCAGACCTTTCACAAGCTCTCCACTCAGAGTTGAGTGAAATATGCAGGGCATGTGTTTAATATCACTTGGGTGTCATAAAATAATCACTGCACTTTCTGCATTAGGCTGTCTTAGGTCTAGTCCCTGAGCACCCCAGTTGGAAGTGGGATACCCACCCTCCTCAGAGCCCGGAGAGTGCATAGTGTCTCATCACTTGACTGTCCCAAATGCTTCATTGTTTAGTTATTCAAATGATAAAGTGAGAGGGTTGATATGCTAAGAAAAAATAGCAGGACTTATATGTCTACATGAGGGGGTTTTGTTTGCCTTTTGTTTTGTTTTTCATTTCGTTTTTTCTGCAGTGGAATCAATTTGGGAGGCATTTTCTAATGATGTCATCTTAGAACAGAAAAAATTTTTTAATTCCTCTTGGGAATAATTTTCAGAGTAATTTATTAATCACACAAGAAAAACAAGTTAATCAGGTAATATTCACAAAATAGATCGATAGATAGTGATGATAGATTAGATAGATAGTTAGATAGATAGATAGATATAGATAGATAGGAAGATACATAGATAGGTAATCGTTACTTTATCCAGGGGCATTTGACTAGTTCTTTCTCAACTGGAGTATAATTTTACTATTTGAGAGCTTATCACATATAATTCACAGTATCTCTCCCTTTTCATTTATTTTCTGGCACAGATTAGGTACTAACTAAATATTTGTTGATAGACTACACTGCATAGGCTATTTCTACATTGACAAATATTGATACACTACAAGCAACCAGCTTCTGTTAGACAAGGACGCTGACAAAGTTTCTGAGGAAAGCAAAAGGGTGCATCCTCTTTGAATCCAAGCCTAACATTTAAGGGAAATTGATGCTGCTATCAAATTTGTCTCTGTATATTTGATTATTAAATCTTGTCATTGACAGTCAACAGGTTTGTTCAAAACAACTTAGGAAAAACACTTCTGTGTTCATAATGTAAAAGTCTAATTGCTTTTTAGTTATAGTTTTGCTTATATGAGCTTAAGCAAACTGTGTTATTCACCAAGTGTATTTGTTCCCTAATCTCTGCTCTCATCACTTTCTGGGAAATTTGGAAAGGGTTTGCAAAATTTCGTTTGTCCATTATGAAGCTCCAGAGTGCAGTGTTTGCAGTATATTTATGCAGTTGTTGGCCATGGGTGATCATTATAGGCAAAGGCTGTATATAGTGAAGGTGATTCTTGCCAATCTCTTCTCCATCTTCTTTTCCGTCTTAAAAACCTGAAAAATCAGTAGATCTACTTGTTAGGAAAAGCAGCAACCCTCACTTTCGCTATGATATAGGAAAACACTCTTCTCAGATCAAATAAAAGAACGAATTTGGAAAAATTTGTACAGTTTGATATCTGAGCAAGTTTAGTTCTTCTGCTTCCTGTGTGACCTAATTTTCTACCAGCAAATCTCTTTCTTTTGATATTGAGATTCATTTGAATAAAAAGGAGATATCCACCCCCTTCCATAACCAAGAAGAATGAGTAATAAGGATTTCTACCTTGCCCACTCTTAGAAAAGAGCTGAGGTTACTTAAAATTAAAGACACACTCAAAAAGACAGTTAAGCAAAAAGGAACACGTGTCATATAGCAGAGGAAATAAATTTATTAAAACTTTAGGCTGTCTGTGGGTAATTTACTATAACGGAGTATTCAAATTTCATCTTGAGTTTTTAGAAGCCAAGGCCAAATGGCTAAAAAGAAAAAAAATAAAACTGGTTATATTGTTTCTTTCTCTGATAAAAGGAAACATCATAAGGCCAGGGAGAGAATTTTTTTTTTCTTTTTCTGTTGCTATATTCTAGAAAAAAAAATTATAATGGTATAATGTCATTTCCCAACTCAGTGTCTTAGCAGTTTTACATGCTGAGATAATAAATGTGGCCATTTCGTTTATTAACTCTCAATAAAAAACAAGCAAATGTTAACTTTCAATTTTGTGATGAAATGTCTAGAGCAGCTAAATTAAGATTTTTCAGATATACAAGTTTCTCATGACCTAACTTGATACAACCGTGCCACTTAAGAAATCTAATTGGTTAGATTTGGGCTTGTTCAGTCTTTCAAATATCCTTCACCTCAGCCAGGATTTTATGAAAATTATGCCCTCTGACAGAGTATCATCCAGATAAAGTTGTTTTTCTTCCTCATTAAAGGGGGCTGCAAAATTATCTGCAGTTTGTGCCATAATTCTCTATCTTTTAGAATAGCCTGGACATACACTCAATTAAGAGCCTGTGGTTCTGTTTCTTTGAGTGTTTGAGAGGCAAATTTCACCTAAAATACTGATGGTAGGTGTGAGAACCACTGGCCATCATCACTCAGTGGCTTACATTCATGATGTTTACTAGTACTAGGTCCTGATGTGTTGTCAAGATGAGTGAGATGTAAAATGTAGTAAACTGAACCACAGAATTGAATTATTTGGTATGGATTATGAGATTTTTAGAGTATATGCATAGATTAACGATTTAGCTTCAGCCAAATCAAGCCATTGTATCTTACAGTCATTCCTCAAGTTTAGCTGACTCTGAAAACTACATTTGAGAAATGACAGCAAAACCAGATTATCAGCAGAGAAGACAAAACGTACCTTCCTTCTAATTTTGACGGGAAGACACACAAATAGTTCTGTTGGCAATACACTATTTACGTAAGACATTTTTAAAAATTACTGTGGCGCTTGTTCCTTTTTACACCACATAATGTAAGTATGACTTCATTGTACATGATGAAAACTAGGAACAAGGTGAGAAATCTGAAAGCAGATTTCAAGGAAGAGGATTCATCCTTATCCATGTTAAAAAGCATAGTGTGTTCTTGGCTTCTTAATTCTCATTTAACACAAAGGAAATCAGATTATGAAGTTGAGCTCTGAACCGTAATCTTAAAACTTCTATTCACAAGAGAGACTTTTTATCAAAGAGTTATCCTGAAAGCGTTTGATCAATACACATTAGAACAACTTCTGCATAACAATAGTGTATATTAAAAATCAATCCTTACTTTTCTATAAAGCTGTCTATCTCTCAGTCCTGTATCTGGAATGTTTTCAATCAATACGAAAAAATCATTATAATGCTAAGTTTCTGTTACATGCTACATGCAGAAATCCTTAGATTCTTGTCACGCTCTAAAATTATTTCTCTAACTTCCTGAGATGCATACACAAAGTTTACTTCAAAGAATAGTTTATATTATACATGGCATGGACTGGTGTATAGATGGATAAATACCATGAACATATTTCTGTCCACATATGCTGATCTCCACTGTAAATATTATTTCCAAAACACTGACCTATACATATAATACAAATAGGTAGATGTTTATATGACCATGTTCAAAGTCACACTTGCATGATACAAAAGAAAGACTAAACACTGTTGAAATTCATGGTATAAACTAGAATGAGAGGAGGAAGAAAGAAAGGTATGAAGGAGATGAAATAGAAAAATTGAAGAAGAGAAATAGAATAGATATGGAGGATGCACAGGTCAAATCTGACTCTAGCCGATTTCAGCCTAGATGGCTAGGTAGAAGGTGATGTCCTTAAACTGAATTAGTGTATGTAAGAAAAGGATTAAGTTCAAGATCCGGGACACAGAGTTCCTTTGGAGCATGTTGAATTTGTGGAACCAGATAAAGGTTTTCAATATGTAGCTTTGGGCATACAAAAGTGGCAGTGATAGACTTGGGAGTCGTTCATTCCCATTGGAGAGAACAGGTGGGATTTCTAGCAATCCATTTACTTTTCACTAATAATTACCTTGCTTGATCTATGCAATAGCCCTTAGATGTAGGAATATGAAATAATATACATATGATGACATAATATCTAGTGTACTAGTCTAATGTACACTAAATCAAATGCTTCCTTATACCCCTTGCAAGCAAGATTATTTAGCAACTTACTTATACTTTTGCTTACAGCTATAACTTTAGGCTAATTATGTATTATATCATATATGACTTTTTGTCAACCAAAGTATATGCACCTAATGTTTCCACTTCGGGAACTGACTACAGTGATAAATTGGAAAATAGAGATAGATACTTTCAATTAGAGGCTATTTAATCCAACCCCCACTGAAGTTTAGGAGTTGATATAATGGTTTGAAAAATCGTCATACAAGACTGTTTTATTCCAATTCCATGTAACAGTTTGGGAAGGTATTTTTCATTAAATCACCTTTCCTCTGTAGCCAGCAATCCAGCACAAGGAAAATCGACAAAATTTGAAAAGCACAGAAGCAATCCCCTGCCTGGTACAAACCAAGGAAGCAATCAACCCTTTGCCAAACATCCAAAGGGGCCTCTGTATATTTAGATTTATTTATCTCATTGTTAGTCATTGTGAACGTAGGAAATCTATAAACTCTAAACTACTACCATTGGAGGGTCTTACCGCTTTTAGCATAGGATGGTCTTTCTTTATGTTCATGAAAATGTTTCATTTCTTTTGTTTTATTGACAAGATTAGATTAATTCAGGCTTTTCTGGATTATCCTATCCTTAGCCCTGGGGCTTTTCAACTGTAGTTTTCTCTGACATTATGCTTGATGCTGGTAATAAGAACCGCTTTTACTGATCATAAAAGCATGAGCTCAGAGTGACTCAATAATTCCAGCGTTCCAAATGGCCAACTTGAAAGGACACAGAAGGGGGTTGTGAGAGCTAAGTTATTGAAGAACATCATATTTTCCTGTGGGATTTTTCCATGCCCTGAGGGTTTCATACATGCTGTTCCTTGGGCTTTTCTCTCCTCCCTATTTGACATTTTAAAGAGTAGAACGTTTAAAGTACATTTCTTAAGAATCCCTAGCATATGTCCATATCACTTGACAGTGTTTACAAATCGGATTGTGGCTCAAAGATTTAACTTTCCTTCATGTCTTTTTCTCAAAATAAGGTTCAGTCTGAAATTGGCAAGAGTGATGATTCATTGGCAGCCAATCAGCAGGAGGGTCCTTTAGTGGAATATTATGTGAAATACAACAGGATTAAATGTTTCACATATAAACCTTTAGTCTCTGTACCATCTAATTACTGACATCGGAACCGGTGTCTAAGATTTTGTCAATTTTTTTCCTTTCGTAATTCTAATAAGAACAACAGTAAAACAAGAGACTCTCAATTTTGCATCTGGAATAAACATCTAATGCAAGAACATGCAGCTTCAGCCTTTTCTCTTGAGATAGATTAGAATATATCTCCAGTACTTCATGATTCTGGTTTGCCTGGTTCAACAAGGCTGCCCTGTTAGTTGCAATCACCCTTGCTTATGAAGTTATATAGACAGTACCACGTAAATCAGAATGGTCCAGTCGTTTGATCCTGTCCATTTCTATTACACATGGCCAGGCATGTGATGAGAAGTGTTTTGGCTGACACAGTTTCTTCTTACAACTGTCCTAGAAAATGAAATAAATTGTTACAGCATTGATTTCCTAGCAGAGTCAAAATTATGTAAGAAGGAAAGTCCTGCTTTTACTTATATTCCTTTACTCTCTGATCTTTTTCTCTCCTTCCTTCTCTCTTCATTTACTTTTGATCTGATACAGATTAAATTCATTAGACAATTACTAAATCTCACCACACTTTTGTTTAAGGTATATTTTCTCTTCTTGATTTTACTAAGTTTAATAAACTCCAGTGAGTATCCATTAGAGATCATATACTTTTTTTCACTTTGAATGATTAAATTTCCTCAAAAATCATGATTTTTGAACCTATCTGAAAGTGGTTGGATATCCCTCGTATTGCTTTCATTTGAAAACTTGTTTATTGATTGTTCAGGAGAAACACATGTTTGTCTTAAAGTAGGCTTTTCATTATCACATGTCTAACTAAAATTGTGATAGAACATCATAAGTGCAAATGAATCAAAAACATGTAGATTATAATTCCATAAAAATATTGTGCATTTGAAAATTAAGGAGATTCCTTAGGGAAAGAACATGTGTTTTAAATTTTATTAATCTCCTGATATGTAAGAATCCTCCAAAGAAACATTCAAGGGCTTCAGATTATAATTATTGTGTAATTAATAAACTTCTGGAACAGTTCCAGTAGAATCAAGAAAACTTCTGTTGCCTGTATCTTGGAATAATAACAGCAATGAAAAAGTAGATACTCCTTACCCAGTCTTTCCTTTTGTAACACTAAAGATGCTAGATTTCTTTTAAGGCAGTAAACTTATTGGAAAATCAAACCAGAATCATTTATCCATCCATGTATTCATTCATTCAACAAACATTTATCAGGTGTCTGCTTTGCACTTGGAATGCAGAAGTGAACCTAAAAGAGATTTTTTCCCAAATGGAACGTACATTCTAGCAGGAAAAAATTAATTAAATAACAAAGAATATGCTAAGCAACGATGTTAAATATTCGAGGCCAGATTTTGATGAAATTATCAAGAAGGTATGATTTGTCTTTGGGAATCTCAGCCATTTATTTTCAACACCCACTCCACCCCCAACCCCACCATGATGCCCTTTCTTCAAGACACTTAGATATTCCAAAAGCTCGTTCTTTCTCTCTTTTGCTTTTTTATTTAAATAGTATTTATAGAGAACTGACTATGTGCCAGACACTGTTTGCTGTTCCATGTTCATGCCTACAATGCAGGGTGAACAGGTGTGGTTCCTGCCCCCATGAAACTTAAAGTGTGTCTGGGAAGAAAGAGAGAAATCAAATGAGTGTCTTAAGGAACATGAAAATAAGCTGGTTATAAATCCTATTAAAGAAAGATTTATGAGATTCTGGTTGTATCTGTCAGTGGGCACTGACTCTGTGTGTGTGTGTGTGTGTGTGTGTGTGTGTGTGTGTGTGTGTCTGTCTGTCTGTCTGTCTGGTGGAAGCCAAGAGAGGGACGATGGGAAACATAAAACAGCCTTTCAGGCCAACTAAACTAATAGAGTGTATGCTTCTTTCAAAGCCTTTTCCGAAGAATTCAATTTGATTATTAGCATCTTAGTGTGGATGAGGTTATCAGTAGGCTTGGGTATGCGCATTTTTTTCTATCACTACATAAATGAAAAGTTTAACTCCCTAGAAAATTCCAGGCATCAGCATACAAGTGCATTGGTCCTTGGATTTAGAATTTCCAATCTCTGAAATAATGCCCTCCCTGTTCAGTTTCCATAGAAGTCCTTTGCTCTGTCTTCTTATGAGGTTTTTTATGATATTACATGTTATCACAAAAGATAAACCTGAATATTATAGAATAATGTTTTTATGGATGAAGAAGGTGAGGCTCAGAGAGGTTAATTGACTTTTCTAATATCACACAAGTTGCTGGCAGAGCTGGGACAGGTATATTTCAATCCAGTTAACACCAATTCTATTTCATTACATCTGGCTTGATTCTTCATTAAATTTTTATATTTCATGTTATATAATTTAACCCAGAGTAAATCAAGTTGACAGATTAATAAAAAAAATTGTGATTGGGTCCTTCTCTACATAGAACATGAAATACTAGTAATTATGTCCATTAATGCCGAATAGATTAGCATAAGAAGTAAGAAATTTTTAATCTTTTAGCTGTCCCATCATTACAGTTTAAGTGGAAAAGAGTTCATATAATTTAGTTAAAAGTTTTTATTTTGACAGGCACCTTCATCCAAATACATATCATGATCATGTAATGCTTTTTGTCTTAAAACTATATAATGCTAGATGATATGCCTGAGGTAAATTTTTCTTAATTTTAGTCTGCATAATCATTGGAAATGGCTCATATTAACATAAATATTGTAGATATTTCAGCTTATCAATTTAAAGACCCTTTTTGCATCTTAAAAGAGGTAGATTAGATAAAGCACATAATAAATAGAGAAAATATCATGAAAGCACAATACCAAAAAATGTGTTACTGAATTTTCTTTAAGCCTGTGTTAACTAGAGCACTGTCTGAAACTATGTGCTAAAATTCTTTATAATTTCTCCACACAGAAGATAGCTTATTACTGAAGCACCATAAGTAATTTGAGGATTGTATAATAATTTTGCTTTAATTTTGATTTGAAGACCAGACTCTTACTTTTTTCAAAATCCCACATATTAATTCAAAAAGATCAAGGAGTTCTGAATTAAACTCAAATTGAATAATTTCTTCTAAAGTAATGATATTTTGTTAAATTACTTATATTAGGTTCTATTTTATAAAGTAAAAACAATAAATCATTAAAAATAAAACCAAAAAAGAAGTTCCTTTTTTTGTCTTTTCATATAAACTCACATTTTTTTTAATGAGAAAAGTAATTATTAGTAAACATGGACTATCTCCTACAGTTTTTAGGTTTTTTCCTAATTCATTTTTAAAATGACTTAGGAAGTTTTGCTAAAAATCCTACATTCATGTAATGTCATTGAGAATAATTTGCCAAACACAGAAGTTTTAAAACTACAGAAACAAACTCAGCAAGTTTCATTGACCTTTTTCTGACTCACCAAAGATGAAAGACAAAGAATGGGACCAGCTCACTCCTTTGGGGAGAGAAAGTCAATATTGGATTTGCATGGGGATTGCAAACTCTCTTCCAGGAAGTCAGGGACAGCTAAAGTAAAGGACCAGAGAAAGGGAGAATTTCTCAAAGAAGAAAAAAAGGAAAGAAGCTTTCATGGAGAGGGGGAGGGGTGGGGAATGCAGTTCTCAAAACTGTAGAACCTCTAATTCAATTCATGCGAACTATCACAGCATCCTCCTACACAAGTGAGTGTGATGCCTGCAAGCAAGTTTGTGGCATCAATAATTTCTGCAGTTGCTAATTCTACTTAATAACTTTTTCAACTGTCCACCTACCTTTCCATTGTAATTCCCTGTCTCTTCGTAATTATAATCACAATATTCAGGTTTGGGATGCAATTTTATTTTAATACTGTGGATGCCTCCGTGGAGCAGGCTTAGGGGATCCCTCCCAGAACCAGATTCAGGGGCCAGCAATTCTAGAGAGCTTCAGGTATTCTAGAAAGCTCCATGCAGGCCCCGCTGCACAGTGCCAAAGCCATTGCCTGAAACAGCTGTACCAGCTTCTCTTAAACTCTGTGGATTGTCAACTTTTCTGCCACTACATCTTGGAATTTTGTTCTCACATTTTCCACCCAATGACCTCCCTGCTTCTCCCCACTTCAGATTCTAAGAAAAAGATTGTGGACTAATATGGTTGATTTGACATGATTTTAGAGTGTTAGCCCTAGCACTCCTCAGAAAGCTTGTTTCTTCCATTACTGACTTACTTTTTTAGCACACCTATATGGAAGATGTCCCACTACCTCTGGGGATCTGATTCATGAAATTTGATCACGCATAGCAGTAACAAGAAGCAAGATTTCCATTGACCTGCTGAAAATTAGCCACATAGGTTAAAAATCAAATCAGATCCAAAAAGGTAAATGCGACCAAAAGAGAAAGGAAGGAAGGGAGGGAGGGAGGAAAGAAGAAGGAAAGAAGGAAAGTTGGACTGTCCTTTGCTTTTTGCTGATAAGTTTTGGCATTTGAAATGGACCTTCTTTTCTGTGTCTGAGCAGACTCACTTATACTTTGGCTTTTGAAATTTTATGACAGGAGTAAATTGACAAATATGATTACTGGTCTTCACAGTTTAGGTGTTAAAAGAATGCCAAATTAAACATTGCATTCTGCTGTTGTTTTCAAAAAGAATGGTGAATCAAAAACAGTTCTCTCTCCTTTTCTTAAATTTTT
Source organism: Phocoena phocoena (assembly GCF_963924675.1). NCBI lineage: Eukaryota > Metazoa > Chordata > Mammalia > Artiodactyla > Phocoenidae > Phocoena > Phocoena phocoena. The sequence goes on along the minus strand of NC_089228.1, from coordinate 54,769,386 downwards.
GCAGGCTACCTTCTTGCAGACTAGCTTCATCCCAAAAATACCTTGAAAAGGTCATTTTACCCATTTGAGTCCACAATAGGGCTATAGGATGTAGTATGGGGTGAAATAATCTCTTCTTATCTGGATATAGTCTTGGAATATAATTTTTATTTTTAGCTTTGATCATTGATTTCCTGAGTCATAAAGTCCCCAGATGAATGTTTTATCAGAGAAATAGTTGTTTTAAAAGCCACAGAAACTATTATGAACCAATGATGTTTAATGATTTTTGTTTGAATTTTATACATTGTGTAGAAATAATTTTTTAAAAGTTAGGCCTACACCAAGACCACTGGATATTAATATTTGTTAGGCCTATCCTAGGAGAAAACCACTGAATTATAATTAGATTTGTGTTTTTGAAAAATTTTATAAAATGCCCACCATAGTCAGAATAGGTAGGTGTGGGGTAGTCATGCTTGCTGTTCCATTACCATGCAAATACTAAAAGCTATCAATTGAATAGTTGTTTCTGGGGTGCAGGCAAAATTCTTAGGAGGAATAACACAATACAATATTACCAGTCAATTAACGATGGGCTTTAATGAAAGAGCTAAGTGAGCTATGGTTGACAATAGAAATGAACACATCTGAAATTACCACCAACTCTTCTTCGAGGATGAGCCATCCATCCTGAGAAACCTCAGCCTTTAAGGGCATTTTTGACCCTGATAACTAAGGTAAACATGGAGTTATTTTTAGACACACTCTACTGTGTGTCTAATCTATAATTCTCTCTCATTTTTTAGAGCTATTTCCTTCTCATATTCAGCCTGGTGCTTGGTGATCTCAGACTGTTTCCTAAGGGCCCATGGCCTCCTGCTGTAGAAAAACCTCCAGGCTTTCTCAGCCTGGGTAATGCCTTAACTTATAGGGGAGACACACATCCTGGGCCTCACTGGTGACCCCAGGACTTGAGTGTTAGCAAACAGTCAGCCAACACTGTAGACAAACTGAAGACAGAAATTGATATTGGTATTGCCAATGATGCTTACCTCTCTGAGAAATTGTAATGTCCTTGATCTCTTTGTCCGCATTACATTTTTGAAACTTGGTTTTTCTTACACTTCATTAAAGTTATTTAACTACTAAACACTAAGATTTTTCAGGGCAAGACATAAGAGTACCTCAGTAAGTATTAGTGAATGAATCAATTAATTAATGTTCTTGTTCCTAAACTCTAAATATCACCAAAATATCTTTTAAAAAGTTATTAAGGCCCTAACACTGCAGACATTTTGGCATATATACTGTAATTTAAGCAGTCCCCTCAATATCAGGAAGTGATATGATTCTTATACTAAAAGTTTTGCTTTGTCAGTTTCAAGCAAGCCAAGACAGACTTCTTAAAAAGCGTAATAATTTTTCTTCCTAAAATATATTCTAATATCGGAGTGTAACTCTGCCACAGAGCAACTCAAGTTAATTGTCTGTCCGTTTAAGAAATGATACCGTCTTTTCACAGTATTTCAAAGACTTGGATGAGTTGGGGTGTAAACATTTCCTCATGGGAACTTTATACAATCAAAGAAAAGAAATGAATGACTGATATGTACCTAGGCTAATTGAAGTGGTTCTGAGTCAACCAGATGTTTTCAGCTGAACTATGCCCACAGATGCTATTGCTTCATTAGTCCTTAATCTGGGGATTACCCCAATTGGCTAGCCTGGTGACATTTGAGTGTTTCCAATAAGCTTTCCTCTCTTTTGTAACAAACTTTGTAAAGGGCTCTTATCTGGAGCCGGCCTATCTCCTGCCCTGGAAATGTTTTGAAGGAAGTTATCAGGGATGTTTGTTTTTCCTGCTCTTGGATGTGGTCTTTGGTGAGGTCAGAAGAACGGAATGAGTGTTGCCACAGATGACACTGGGGCTGTTTCCACAGCTGGCTGCAGAGAGGGGGTGGGCAGACCCTCACAGATGAGTTAGCATGTGGAGGTAGATGATAGAAAACATCTGTCACAACGGGAATGAGCAAAAACAAGGTCCCTTTGAAGATTGCCTTTGAATGATGAGGTGGGGGCTCTGCCTCCGTAGTGGAAATGAAGGATGTAGTTGTTGGCAGGCAGATGGCTTCGGGCCTGCTCTTGCATGAAATAAAGCAAACGTACGTGTTGAAACCCCTGAGTAGTCAAATTGCCTGATTTTGCCAAACATTTATTTCCCCACCTATTGCACACAAAATCTATGAGAAAGAGAAGGCGTGCCAAAAGAAAGATGGGAGTAAATCTAGGAGGAAAAACTGGTTATGAATACTTTCTCTTGAATAACTTTAAAACAATAGTATAATTTTAGCTGGTGGTCAAAAAGTCAGAAAGATCCTTTTTGCTATAAGTTTATTTTAATGTATTTGCAGCCCCATGTTATCTTTTATAGAAGTTTTGAAAAGTAATATAAAGATGGTATATCATCAAGGCCCTAAGATGATAAACACTTCAAAATTTGAATACCAGTTAGTATATATAAAGACATATCTGTTTTCCTTCAGGGAACAGTAGGAAATAATAAAACAAAAAACTTGGTGAACTATTTTTAAAAGAATAATGCTAGTTTATTTTCTCACACCCGCTACCTTCAAAAATAAATTAAATACAGGCTTCCCTGGTGGCGTAGTGGTTGAGAGTCCGCCTGCCGATGCAGGGGACACGGGTTCGTGCACCGGTCTGGGAAGATCCCACATGCCGCGGAGCGGCTGGGCCCATGAGCCATGGCCGCTTAGCCTGCGCTTCCGGAGCCTGTGCTCCGCAACGGGAGAGGCCACAACAGTGAGAGGCCCGCGTACGGCAATAAATAAATAAATAAATTAATTAATTAATTAAATACAATGAAATTAGCATGTTTTTATTTCCTAAGTAAAGTTGCTATAGAAAGACAAATTCTGACAATAGATTAGTCTGATAGCAAATAAATGCTGATGATTAGCAGATAAGAAATTTCTAGATCGCTTGTAACGTGACCCAAAGAGGTGCTACTGCCACTATCCCCCAAAACCACATTGCTGCAAACCATGAATTCATGCTGCTTCTGCCCCTGCCTGGATTGCAAAATGGATGCCACAGGCCCTGGCCACTTCTCATTCGTCATCATCTTCAAAATCTAAGTCCTTCACAGGTACTTCTGTCTAACGCTAGTCATATATCTACATCTTACAGCGAGGGAGTCTAGGAAATGTAGTGTTTTGGGTTTTTTTTTTTTCAATTCTATATTGAAAAGGCAGGATTCACTTTGGGGGAAACTAATAACATGCCAAGAGAGTATTAAAAAACAAATGTCTCCAGCCATGACTGACGGAGGCACCACAAGAAGTAGCTGGATTAAGCCAATGAGGGATAACCTAGCTAGTAGCCCTGAACAGAAGAGAGAGGATCTGGAGTCATTTATGATGTGGGATTGGCAAGACTTGACTGTGGTATTGTTATGTGTGATGAGGGAAAAGAAGGCAAGGATGGCTTCGAATTTTACGTATTATTCCAAGAATGGAACAGAGGAGAAAGAATATGATATGCTCTGAGGATAGAAAGAGAATGTTCAAAATGGGACATGGTAGTTTTGAGGTGCCTGAGATTCTAGGTTCAGTGAGCAGCTGGAAACTTGGGTTAAGAGTTCAGAAAAAAGGCCAAGACAACAAAGAACTTTTCAAAAACTTTCGTTTTTAAACTACCTTTAGACTAATTCCATAAGGACCTAGCAAGTAGTAATATTTTGGAATTTTACTTCTGACACCTAACCCCTTGTATGTAGTTGTGATATGTACGTAGATGCTGACTCACTACTTTACAAGGCATTTAGCATCTCTTCCAACACTTGCCTGCAATAGCCATTTCAAACTCATCAATGGAAAAGACATTATTTGGAGAGAAATGGTGGTTTCAGTTGGAGGGTTTTGCCATGCAAATATGTCATGAGAAAAGAAAGGAAATTGTTTTGGAGAGGAGATTGTATGGATAAAGGCAGAAACCCTATGGAGACTATTGAGGAGATGAACTAAATATTACTGGCTGTTCGTGGTTATAAGATATTTGCAGGAGGCGTATTAATGTTACAAAGACTATTTGAAGCTGCGTGGCCCTCAAATAGGAACCGAAAAGGGAATTAACAAAATGAGTAAGAAATACATGAAGAATTTCTTTAGAAGCAATGCAGTAGAATAATTACTCAGCTAGAGGCATGGCAGACATATAAAAAATAGAGCAAAGTTTCTCATACTTGACCTTGAATATGACTCACCTGGAAATCTTATCGAACTGCAGATTCTGATGCAGTGGGGCTGGGGTGGACCAGAGATTCTATACTAGGCTCCCAGATGACACTATCTGTGCCTGGACCACACTATGAAGAGCAAGGTACTAGAGAGTTTAAGACCATTCTATTAAACAAAGAAAAAGTCACACCCACTGATATAGTAATACTGTTTAGGAGAAATGGCAATAAAATCTAAGTGTAACTAAATTTCTAGCACAAATAATACAAAAAATAGAATACTGAAGAGTAGAAACATAAAGTTGGCTTTCATCTCATCTACTGGACAACTTTAGGTACATTAACTAACATCTCACATCCCTCAGAATATATCTTGGTTGGATGCTGCTAATATGTAACTTTTTTACCTTAGGATATGGCCATGCCACCAGGACGTATTTTATATCAGCGTTAGGTTACTAAACATTTCATCAACAGTGTATATACTAAGTTTGAGGCATGTTAGTGACAATAGTACTGACAGAAAGTGCACTTTAAAGGGAGTAAATCCCTTTTTGAATAGGGTCGTGGCTTCATACCTGTATCTTAGGTCTATTCAAGTTGGCAGCTTTAACCAGGCAAATTCCTAAAAATGTCTTAAAGGAGAAAACAAATAGCTCAGAAGTGTCCTCCGAGGGACCACAAAATAAAGTGCATTTTGTAACAAATTGCAGGACAAGGAATAGTGGCTTTCCTAGTAATATCCAGAATCAAGGTGCCTGTGACATATTTTGGTAATTTGCACTATATACAATGGCCATAAGTAGGGTAACAGATAGCCCTTCTTCTTGATCACCCCCGTGATCAAGAAATGATCTCCCAGGCCCCTTCACCAATAGGATGCTGCAAGACCTTGAAAATAATTTGCAGCAGGGTGTTTTGGCTTATTTGTCAGCAAGGAGAAATTTTTAATGAGAAGTTTTATGACAGCTCACAATCCTGAGTGCTAAAGTGAGACAAACATCTTACCAGACAAAAGACGCTGCCCATAAATATTCAGACCTCTGCTGGGAATCCTGTTTGCCTTATCATTTGGAAGAAGACTGGCCTGGAATCCTGCTTCTGATGTGCATTTTAAACTTTCTGTACGTTGAAAATCTGCTTGGAGGTATACAAAGTGATGGCTGTACAAGTGAATAAAGCATTTCTTCTCCATCACATGGCAAGGTTTGACAAGAATCTTAGGCATATATATGGCTCTTAAAGCAGTGTGTGGCATGTGAAAGCCCTCGTAAAAACAAGCTTATACTGTGATATATAAAGGAAATTTTGCAGCATTTGATTGGGTCCATGTAATTCTTGCGTAAAATGGAAATCGTGCAGTGGATCCAACCTTAGAGTTCCTTGGGTGGTGTGCAGCCCTTAGAATTAGAAGCCCAGAAATTCTCTTGGTAAATGGCGAGACTGTCCAGCTGGCAGTGGTCAGATATGGGCACTTTTAAAGGAAAGCAGAGCAACTGAATGAATGGATTTTTAAGACCATGCTGTTGTCCAATCACCTTGTCCAGTTAGAACATAGAGTCGCTGTTACGTTTTTCATCTTTTTAAAGTCATGGCAGCCCTGTCAGATGAGCAAGTGCCCTTCACTCATTTAGAAATTCAGCACCACTATGACCCATTTCATGATAGACACTGTGAAGGGCTCTGAAACCCTTAGAAAATAAAGTATCATGAATGGCACAATGAACTTAGAATTCAGGGGAGAAATAAATAAGTATAAATAAGTATACTCATGATCAGATGTATGCCAAAAGCTAGGAGACAAGAGAGGAGCAAATGACCTGGGTCAGACACAGGAGCTGTTCCCTAGAATGGAGCATTTGATAAGAATCTTAAGACACGCATGCAGATCTGCTGGAGATGCCCAGGCAAAGACGCCAAGGATGGGAGAGCAAGATGGGTCGGAGACAGTTGCGTAGTTCAGTGTGCTGGAGGAGAGGCTTCATGTGGATGGGATTTAGATTAGAAGGGTAAATTGTAAGCCATGGGATCTTAATGGAACATGTGTACCATGCTCAAGGGGCCATCTTGGATCTACCTGCAGGGACCTTCTTTTGGAGATAAAATGTAGAAATGAGTAGGAAGGCACAACCTCATGGGTGACCCTACTGCTCATTCAATCTAGATGGGATAAGCAGGAATGGAAACTATTTTGATCTTCTAATTGATCATCCTATCTACTCTTATACTCAAATATAACTTACAGTAGCCATTGGCTTATCAGTGCCAGTGTCCTAAACATGTGACATTTCCGCTATAAGACAATATTTTTCAAGATGCTAACTCAGTTGTAAGCATGAAATCTAGGCTGTACTTTGGTAGAGAAGACAGTTTAACACAGTTTCCTTTATATCCTGTGTTAGAACAAAAATTAAAGAAAATCAGTTTTGCTCATCTTTAAAGTGACAAGTGTATTTTTTTTTTTTTTTTTTAAGGTAGGAAAATGGTTGGGAGCTGTTATCCATATTGATAGTATAATTTTCTATTATGTAATATATGTGATGAGTAGATATCAGAGGCTTTTTTTGTTCTTAAAAAATAGGGGGCTTCCCTGGTGGCGCAGTGGTTGAGAGTCCGCCTGCCGATGCAGGGGACACGGGTTCGTGCCCCGGTCCGGGAAGATCCCACATGCCGCGGAGCGGCTAGGCCCGTGAGCCATGGCCACTGAGCCTGCGCTTCCTGAGCCTGTGCTCCGCAACGGGAGAGGCCACAGCAGTGAGAGGCCCGCGTACCGCAAAAAACAAACAAAAAAAATAGGGAAGATGGTGAAATATAATGTGACTAACCCATTCATTTGATAAGTGCCACAGCTTAATGGTCCTTAATATTTATTTATTTTTATTTTTCTCAAATCTCTTTTTAAAATTTTTTTCTTATTAGAAAAATTATGGAGCCTTTTACATCGTTTCCCTGCTCATGCAACTTCTTTTTTTTTAATCAAAATATAGTTGATTTACAATGTTGTGTTAATTTCTGCTGTACAGCAAAGTGATTCATTTATATGTATATATACATTCTTTTTTCATATTCTTTTCCATTATGGTTTATCATAGGATACTGAATATAGTTCTCTGTGTCATACAGTAGGACCTTGTTGTTTATCCATTCCATAGATAATAGCTTACAAATCTCTTTAAACTGATTTTGGAACTGTGCAACGCACCTGGGTGAGGAAGCCATATACCACAGGGGCCCTGCAAATGGAGACAGAGGACTTAGGTTACACCATTAGTTTTCCCACACAAATAATGTGATTCCTTCACATCGTCTACCTCACACTGCATGGGTTTTTATGGCACATAGGTTTGTGTGTGGTGGATCTCGTGGCCGAGAGCCACACATTGATTACATGGTTGGAATGGGAGGTGATGAACACAAATCCACCCTTTGTTGCTGAAGACATAAGACTCTCTGAGGCGGCCCTGGGATCCTTCCATGCACACTTAATATTTCCATTGTCTCAGCAATGATAATTCTTTAAGTAGAAATATGAAAAGAAAAGATTATATTGTAACCCACCTGCATGATGAAATTCCTTTTATAGTTTTAACCAGGTCTAGGAGTCTAATGATAAAAGAACTAATTGGTCTACTACACATTCAGTCAACAAAACCATTTGAGCCTTGGGCCCCAAGGTCTTCAAAATATCAACTCTTCCTCAATTCTGTAGTATATTTAAAAGCCATTGTACTCGATTAGAATTCTAAAGAAGATTGTTAAAACATCAGAAGTCACTGCTAAACAAATTTCTTAATTTTAAGCACAGAACTCTAAAGGATTCAATAAAGCATTGTTGAGAATACTATTATCTATATACCTGCTTTGGTAAAAAATACTTCCATGTGACATATTTACTTAAATTCTCATTCAAAATGACACTCTTGTATAAATAAGCACTTAACCAGTAGTTGAAACCATTATTCACAGTTGAATAAGCATGGTATATAATTAGGATTCTTTTAAAGGGGACTCCATGGTTAAAATAAATTTGGCTTGACTTTTAATATTACATATTTTTAATAAAACACTTCCAATTAATGGCAACTGAACCCAAAAGCAACATGAAATGAAGAATGTTTATAAGACTGTAAGAAAAAACCCTCTGTTTTTACAGTTAATAGATATTCTCTCATTAGATAAACTACGTACAAAACTCTTCTAAATTTACCACATAACAATGGAAGATGCCCTGCTTCTAAACATGATACCCCAAACCTACAGGTACACACCTCTAGGTAGTAGTCCAAATATACCAATCAAACCTAATTTGTCTAAACTTAAAAAGAGAAACCCAGCTCTAGTTAGCTGTGTTTCCAAAATAAATAGCAATATACATTTGAACTCAAAACTAACCATATAGGCTCTATAAAGTTACATAATGTAAAGTCAATAATAGTCTTGCTTCCTTTCATTGATAAATTATAGGATTTGGGCAATTGATTTAGATGTCAGGTGTTTAAGAAACTGGTTTATAGCATAAATATAATCTCAGTATAGAATCTAAGGTCTGCTGTTAGATGTAGGGAGCAGAGAGTGGATGCCTACTTTGTGGCATTTTCTAATTACTGCAATTTCAAATCTTTCTCATTTTGTGTAACTGGAGCTTATGAATATATATTTGTGTATACCAGGATTTCTGAACCCTAGCACTAGTGTTTTTGGCTGGATAATTCTTTGTTGTGGAGAATTGTTCTGTGTGTTGTAGGATATTCGGCAACCATAGCCTCTACACACGAGGTGTCAGCGGCACCCCTTCCCCAGTTTGACAACTAAAAATGTCTCCAGACATTGCCAAATGGCCCTTTTAGCCACTGCAGAATCACCCCTTGGTGAGGACCACTGGTGTATGCACATACACAGATACTTTTTATTTTGATAATTTCCATAAATACGTGATGGTGGCATTAGTAGAACTTTTTACATCAGGTGAATTTCAGATCTCACCTGTAAGGTTGTCGTGATTGAATATATTAATAAATGCACACATACGTGAGCACAACCTTGGTTTTGAAACTGTACTGCCCTTTGTGGAACAAGATTTTTCAGAATCTTTGGATTGCTTCCTTTTGACTATTAATCTCAAAATAACATTTGTAAGAACCTTTTGATTTGAGTTTTTCTCTTTCATCATTTTCCAACCAATATTTATGAAATATATATTACATGCCTCCTACTGTAGACAACACCACGACACTGTGAATAGACAGTTTGAACAAGCAAACGTGATTTCAGCCCTTTTAGAATGAACAATCGAAATTTTAAAAGTTGGTAAATGCTAGCCATTTTTAATTTTACTGAACAATTCGTGGTGCCGATATATAAAATTAATTCACAAACAGTTTCAAGTATCTACTGCATGTAATTCATAATTACAGGGATTACAAATATGTGTAAACATTACCCTCGCCCTCTTGGAAGGTATATTGAAAGAAGCAAGTGGAGAATAATAAAGGGAAGGAAGGATAGGGGCTAACATGGGGTCCTCGAGGCAACCTGTCTTCCACACCTGGTTATTTATGATTCTCCCAAGCCTCCAGTGTTTGTTGGAGATCATTCCAAAATGCTTCCAGAGTGGAAGTCTACCAGCTTTGCCACAGCTTTCTGGGTTTCAAATATATATATATATATTTTTTTAAGACAGACCATCCTCTGCAAGTTGGACATTGATCAAGGTAGTCGAGGATTAATGAGCGTTTCTGAGGATGGGGAAATCTTTCCCAATCCTTTTTTATCTCTCCCTAGGCAGCCCTATGTAAACCTCACCAAGCACCCCTGCAAACAAAACAAAAGAAAACAAAACCCATGCCAACATCAGCAAATGAAAAGGTGAAACATCTCTACATACACAGCATGGAGTGTCACACACTCATATAGCAAGGCACCGCATTTGCTTTCCCAAGTTAAGTGAAATAACTTTATGCCATTTATATTATGAAAACATCATTGCTACTGGAAAATCCGTTACACTAACTAGTTTACTTGTAAGGGCATATCATTCTCTGTACATCACATGTGCTAAAAATAGCCTGGTGTACACAAACTCCACTAGGTATTTATTCTAGAAATATTAAAAACTGAGAACCAGAAAACACACAGATGAGAAAGAAGACAAATGACCTTAAACCACATTTTTTTAAGTCGTGTTGAATGATTACTACTAACAAGTCCTATGGTTTTGCATAAGTGACCATAGGAAAAGAGCACAATATGGGCTGCAAACATTTTTTTTCTTTTTGGAAGAAACATAAAGATTTCTTTTCATTTTTTTCTTATTTTTAATTTATTTTTTATTGAAGTATAGTTGAATTACAATGTTGTGTTAATTACTGCTGTACAGCAAAGTGACTCAGTTATACACATATATACATTCTTTTTCATATTATTTTCCATTATGGTTTGTCACAAGATATTGAATACAGTTCCCTGTGCTATACAGTAGGACCTTGTTGTTTATCCGTCCTATATATACCAGTTTGGGCTGCAAACATTTTGACTTGAGGCATCTAGATTGGACAAGAGGGAAAAAGCGGGTGATATTTCTTTTCCTTTTTTTCACTTATGTTATAATTTTCCTACCTTTTATTAATACTTTTACATTTCTGTGATTTCAGATTCAAGGCTCCCTAAGATTCCAAACAGGAAGGAATTTTAAATGTGCTCCAACACAAGCACACTGATCAAAAAGAAACATGTCAGATCATCAGACTGAGGCCTGAATTACTCAGATAATCACCCCATTTCAGCTCGTCAAAAATGCAGGCTTGACCTCTTTGCATTTTTAAACAAAATGTAATATAATTGCTATACAAAGGCTCATACCCTATCACAAGATTGGTTTAAAACAAATAATTGAGAAACAGTATAAATAAAGTAAGACCAAGTATTTGTAGCACTGACTTATACAATAGCCGTTTATAGACAGAGCACACGTCTCAAATGTAGGGGGCATCAGAATCATTTGGAGAGTTTATTTTATTTTATTTTTTTTTTGGAAGTTCAACGACAATTTTACATTTTTAATAAAGGCTCAGAAATATTATTGCAGAGCAGGTGGTACAGAAAACTGTGGTCAAATTTGACATTCGTTAATAATTGAAGTGTGGAACGTGACAGGTGAAAATTGATATTGATTTCTTTCCTCTGATATTTGGAAGAGTTCTAAAAGGTAAATAAAATGAGATAACAAGACATATCAAGTCTCACTGATTTCTTTGATCACCTCCTCCCCACATATCACTCCTTCACCTACCATGTTTTGAATAATTCAATGCCCATAGTTTTGCCAGTTCAGTGAATTATAAAACACACTCAAGCTGGTGGAGAGTTTATTAAAACACAGATTCCAATGCCCGAAGCCCAGAGAGTCGAATTTAAATTCTTGATCTTATTTGGAGTGGCACTGGCCTAGAATATTGACATTCACAGGAACATTCATACAGGTAATTCTCATTGTGGTCCATATCATGGCATTAATGTAGGTTTTAAACCAGCTATGTGTGTTCTTGATGGGAGAGAGCCTTGCTGGTGTTTTCCCCAATTTGCCAATGATCCTATATTTCTGTTAGAAAATTAAAATATCAATGAACTCTCCTAGACTTAAAATTTCTTTCAAATATTGGCAGGAGGTTAACAACACAGATGCTTTTGTGGCCTTAGGTCAGATATATTTATTCCACATTAGTGATCTTTGGAAACTTTATTCAAAATCCTGTTGAAATTGTTTATTTCAGAATTAGGGCAAACGGTTCCACCCTATGACACTTGAGTGTGAACAGCTTTGTTTTGCAGAGGCCGTGGCTAAAACAGACCAGGCAGTCCCATCAGCTGTCTGGTCATTGTGCTTTTTAGTGGAATTGCAGCATGTTACAGTATTTTTCTTTGCAGCTTAAACATTGAGCAAACCCAGACATCCGGAGATGCTAAAATGAAAAATCTGTTTCCTCTTGCTTTGCCATTTGCCAAGCAAACTCCGTCAGACAGCACATTCTATACCTTTCGAGTAAATGAAATTACCCTTAATGTGTTGGCAACATCTGTCACAATACACTCTTCAGTCTATGGCTTAAATGCATCGGATAGGAAGGGATTTAATGAGGCACGATTATAATTTTGCCTTAACAACCATAGATTTTTCTCTTCCTTTTTTGTTGTTTTTTCTTTCTTTTTTCTCTCCCCCACACTTTTTCATGTCTTACACAATACAAAAGAGATTCTGTAGCTGAATTGCAATTGATGAACACAGTGACTGGCAAAGCCCAGTCTTTGTTGTAGATAACCAGCGCTTCAAACTCCCTAAGTTGTCTGTCCCTAGTAAAGCACCATCAAGACAATGTGTTTCCCCAAGGGGTTCCTGTCTGCTATTTCCAACTTACTGCTTGTAAGTTTCTTCCGTCCCTTGAGATTCTTAAGAAATGTATGATCTTAATCATTTGTTGGAATCCTGTGTTTCTTGAACATTTTTACTAAATTTGAATAAGAATGTATGACCTGATGTGTCCTCCCCCAAGAAGCCTTATTTCGTTGTTCATTTTATTTGCAATAGCTGGCCTGGTTAGGAATGTTTCTCTTACATTGTCTTCCGTGCCTAGCTTTGCTATTTCCAATTCTAAATGATGACACATCCCTCCCCCCACCACACACACACACACACACACACACACACACACACACACACACTCTTCCCTTTGATTGTCAGGTTTCTGGTTTATACACAGAAGCAGTGTTCACTCTGTGGCATCTGTAATCAAATGAGTCCCCAAGCATTTTCCATGAAAAGATTCTCTAAAGAGACCAGACGATCCTTCCGAAATTAATTCCAAATGCAGACATTCAATCCTTCTATACTTATCATGCATGGATTTTGATTTATCTGTCTGTCACAGGCTCACCTTATCTCATTTACGTGTTGCCACCCCAAAAAAAGACTTAAGACTACCTCTCACACTGCTGGGGAGTGAGGTCACCCCTAGGGCATTGCAAAGAAAGTTTCCTGGCCAAACACAATTTGGTCTTTATCTCTGATATATGATGAACAATTCTTTATGTGACTAGGGCAGTCTGATTAGAATTGTGGCGTTTCCGGGACTGTCACAAGTTAGCTGTGTGTCAGAACCTGTAGGGGCAAATATTCTAAGAAGATAGCCTAAATCTCAAGTTCAAGAAGAGTATTGAAGTCTTGCACCTGCTGAGGATTAGAATGTTGTGAAAGTGCCACATTTTGGCTAAAAAAAGAATGCTTCAGAACTTCTGTCTTAACTCTGAGATTATTCTATCGTTTATCCCTAAGTGATTTAAGAAGCGTCTCAGTTCTTCTCAAAGTATTTACTGCTAGTTTGATATGACAAATACCTGAAATAAAGGCTAGTAACTTTTTTCTTTTTTTTTAAGGAAAAAGTAAAGATGCTTTTGTTAAATTCAGGCAGCCGGAAGAAAAAGTGTTGTGTCTCTGAATTATAATTAAGTAAAAGCTTATCATGTCTCTCATTTGAGAAGCATTCTGATGAATGACAGTTTATGGAAGCATCAAGAAATTCAAGCAATGCAAATGCACAACTATGTCTATTTACAAGCTACAGATTATAAAATAACATATGTGTTTTGATTGATTCTAGCTCAAAAGTCCAAACGTCTTTGAGAACAAAGCTAGCTCTGTATATCAATCATTTACAAATATACGGTTCAGTTTCTATTTTCCTTCCATATTGATGAGGTAGAGCCCACAAGGAAGGCTGAGTGACAGCCTGATCTTTTAACAGGTACAGTCAGGGAGCTGGATTTGGATAATAGCACGAGAAACTGATTATACTGAGCTAAGGCATTTTAGGACATATTTGCTTGTGGGTAATTAGTTTGGGTGCCGAGATCCTTCCATCCACATGAATCTGACTTATTTTTTTTTTCTTCAAAATGTTTATTTATATGAAAAAAGTCACATAGAAAAATAATGTTTACAGAAAAAAATAGCATTCAGATTCATAATCATTTTTCTACCACTGGGTATTTAAATGAGCTTCTGCCTTTATTACTATCTTTAAAATAAAGCACTGGAATTATACAGTCTCAAAGGTTCCATCCAACCCTAGCTTTTCAATTAAAAAAAAAAATCTTTCCATTCTCTAAGTTAGTCAATTAAGGTGGAATAGTAGGATAGTGGAAAGGACAAGGAAGGGAAGGGTAGTGTGGCCTGGCTCCAGGCTTCATGGGCCATGTGACACTTTGTATATGGAAAGAATTTTTTTTTATGTCTATTATTTCTTGCATTTCCAACAGTTATGATAAATCAGAAAGCATATTCTAGAAGTAGGCCTTTCCATGATGAAACACTTGATATTTTTGCATTTAAAAAAATTTCAGTGCTGTTTCATTTGACCAGCGTTTAGCAGAGTTTAGTATCCTCTAGGCTTGTGTCAAAAGCACAGATAGAAAGAAAGTAGGTCAAAAGATTAGGAGGAAAAAATATGGGAAATAGTAGCTTTGATTTTTATAACATTTGTGTTAGATCTCAATATGTCCTTTAAAGGTATCCCGTCAAGAAACCCATCTGGACCAGAATTATCCCCCTGAGGGAAGGTTGTATTAAGGTGATCAAGAATTATCTGTATAAATCCTGGGTAAATGACAAAAACGAAAGTTTCACTCAATATCAAGAACAATTAGAGAATTTCCATAGTATTTATATTTTTCAGTCAGAGAAGTTTGTATTAGAACAGTGAGAGAGGATATATCTGATGTCCTTAGAATACATTCTACATTGAATATTGGAAGTATAAATGACAATGACAGATAAATCACATCAGAGATAAAGTCGCTAATGTTACATATTTAGACAGGCACAAAATGAAATGAATGGATGTAAAAATCACACATGGCTCAAGTTAGCCTTTTTAGTGAGAAGTAAGCACGTATGATGTTAACACAGCTACTGTGTTTATTTTTTTAAAGTTTCCTTCATTGTGGAACATGTTTTCAGTTGGACGTTGTGTGTGCTTATAGGGTGCTGTGATTACGCCAACAATGGACCATCCTATGTCAATGCAGCCAGCAAACATGATGGGCCCCTTGACACAACAGATGAATCACCTTTCATTGGGCACAACAGGAACGGTGAGTTGAAGAGTTTGTTTCCTTTTGTTTTCTTGGACTTCATCAATATAAGGTGCAATACTCGCTGTTCTTACTGACATCATCAGCAGAACTGGTTCTGCACCACTGACTAACATGCCTTTTAGGTCCCACTGTGAATGAACTGCCCTCTGCATGCACAGTTCCAGGGCACATTTACTCGCATTGACAAGGCTGAAGGTTCTACCGCGTTGCATTTAAATTTGTGTTACTTCTGGTTCCTATGATGCAATGCACCAGGTGTGTCTATTTTAGACCTTGTAACTTCATACACTTGAACCTAGTTTTTCTTTCCCAGATATTTACCACTTCAGCTCACAGCATCCCCAGGTTATTCACAAGAGAGGGGCCAACCTTGATTATGACTAATATGCAGGGCTTTTTATTTACTTTCAATGTTTAAAGCAATGAAAAGTAATTGAGAACCTCACATAATCAACTTATTCTAATCTTTCTTTTGAATATGTCAACATAGATGATGTTCAAGAAAGGAAAGGAATCTAATGTACCTGATTTTTTTAATAGGTAGGGATGTTTTTGATTAGCCATTATTTTTCCTTAGGGCACAAAAGTATATTCAAAAATACCCATTGCAGCCTTGCTTTTATATCAACAAGGCAGTTGAAATCATTGGCAAACCTTTGTTTTTTAAAAAATCTTTTCAAAGACAGTTCCCCAAACGGTCAGGAGGGCAAATGTCAAATACAACATGGAATACTGCAACTTTATTATAGAGAACAATGAAAACTGTCAAAACCAATATCCTATGCAACAGTTTTTATTTTTCATAAATGTTAATGAAGATAATTTTGTCATTTTTAAAGATGGAGAGAGGAAAACATGTATCTTCTTCTGAGTGAGACAGCTTTAATACTATAGAAAGCTTGATGGAGCCCTATTGCTTCTGTCTGTCCTTAGGAAGATAACATCTCCTGATCTCAATGCCCCTCTCCATCCAGTTGAAGTAACGAACATGGAGATCTGTGGGACCCCTTCAACCATATGCCTCTATGACTTTATGCCTATATGTCTCATAGTCACCACTACTGTGATTCTTCTCAGTTATGCTGGCAACATCTCCAAACATCTAAGTACACTAGGTACATTAGCTGTATATTGGAGATTTTACCTTAAAGCAATGGCTTGCTTGCTACATAGATGTGTTGACTCACAGGCTTTTGAGGATTTAAGACGTTTCTGACATGTCCACTGAGGTCTCAGTAATCTGCTCTAAATAGGAGGAAAGTCTGTATACCTAATGGAAAGAGTCCCATTGTTTCAATAAAGAAATTTAGTTTTATGAACAGAAACAAAGTACCCATCTAGAAGGCCTCAGTTGCTGAACCTATAAAAAGCATTTGATGATACCTGTGTGCCTGAAAGCTTAGACTAGATCAGATGATTCTTTAGGTCTCTGAACTAGACTTCTAAAAGTCATGTCTAAGACTATGTTTAATTTTACAGTGTGGTACAGCTAATTTTCATTAGAATTTGAAGATACTATTTCTATAGCTTTTAGTAATGTGTGAAGATTATCTGTAGTCACTTTTCTCATTTATTAATAAAGCAGATCCCAGGACAATATTGGAAGGCTTGAAGTTTCTCATGTCCCACTACTGATTTCCCTTTATATCTGCTTTCCCCTACTTAAATGATCACAAATTATGAACAAATGAAGTAATGCACTTTTACTGTATTGAATGACAAATTGTAATCCGATAAAGGAGGGAGTTGTAAGGCAAAGCATAAAAAGAAACACTTTATAAATTCTACTCATTTGAATCAAAAGCAAAGCCAGCTGACTCACTGAAATTCAAATTTGGAGGAAACTAGGAAAAATATGACCTAAGTTAATTGAGAATATGACTGAATCCTTTAAGAAATTGAAAAATAAGCTCAATTATATAGAACAGTGTCAGAAGTACAATACTTATTGATTCAATAATGTCTATTATGACTACTGTTTTAGTATTTTCAAAAAGGATTCGTTTATACAAGACCACAATTTTTGTCCAGCTGGTAATAGCCAAAGTATTCAATAATGATATATCCCCTTTTCTTTCTCAGAAAGCAAAAGTTTTAAGCATGTGGCTTATATTTAACATCAAATTTCTTTTAGCTTTTTTAAAAATTATTTTCCTCCTTCACATTTGTACTAATGCTTAAAAACATTATAAGCTTTATGTAAATTGATGTTTTGCAAAGGTTCAAAGTTTCATAAGGTTCTGAAAAGGCAGAGAGAAAACAGTATTAATTTTTAGACTTAGTCAACAAAATATCACTGACAATGTTGAGTGTCCAGCAGGAAGTTATACTTTTTTCTTAAACTGTCACTCTTACACTTTGATATAATATAATAGATTCATTTTATCTGAATTTTTGATTGGCATTTGGAGTGGCTCTTATTGATTCTTTTGATTCTTTTAATCAGATTTCACCACCTTATTACATCTTTTCAACACACTTTATCCATTGCTGGGAAGGTGGCCTGGTATCATGGAAAGAACAGTGGGTGTTGAATTTGAGTTTAAAGCCTGGTTCTGCCCCCTTATTAGCTGTGCATGTTTAGGCAGGTTACTTGACCTCTCTGAACTTTTATTTCCTCTTTTGCAAAGTGGGAAAAGTAATGTTTATATCCCAGGGGTGTTGTGAGTGTTAATGGCATGAGATACGGAAAACTTCCAGTTTTTCAAGATAAACTACTTGGATTTTAATGGGAAATCTCCCTATGTTTGCATATTGGACCCAATTTTCCTAAGAGCTGTCAGTTTGAGACTCCTCCCCAAGGTTTTCCTGGTCCTCCTCTGATCTCTCTGGCCATTGCTTCTTTTCTTTCTTAGGCTGCTAAATAAGTTTTTAAACTTACTTCTCATTCATATATGATTTCCTCAACAAGCTCCTCCACTTCGATGGTTTTGAACTCTGCCTTCTATGACGAAGACTCTTATATCTGAGTCCTCAGGGCTAACCTTGTCTTAGAATTTTAGACCATTTTAGAATTTTAGTCATTTGTCCAACCACTTGCTAAATATTTCCCCATGACTCTCCCTCTGACATCTCGAAGTCAACATGACCCAAACTAATCTCATGAGCTTCCCAAGCTTTCTCCCCACTGACCCTTCCTCTTATAGGGTCCTGCTCCTGTCCCCTCTCAAGCTGAACCCACGACCACTCACCGGGGGAGTCCAACACTACACTTAGGACCCAGTGTAGACCCTTTCCTTCTCAAGTCCCATCACATACAGTTACTATTCAAGTCCCATAGACATCTGTCAAATACATCCCTTCCTTCATATTCTAGAGTCTCTGCCCTGGGCCTTGTTTGATTAACTGTAATAGTCCCCTAACTGTTCTTCCTGTTTCCCACCTCAATTTACTCCAGTCTGTTCCCAGCCATATTGCCACAGCCAGTCAATCTAAAACTCTCCGACCACGTCTCTCTCCTACTATAATTTTCCAGAGGCTTTCAGACATCTGAGCTCACTGAAATTCTGCACAACAAGGTGTGAACAGTGACAAGTCGAGATTAAGACAGGAACCTCAAGTCCAGAAATAGTTTCCAGGGGCAGAGCAGAGAGATCCAGGGAGTAACCAAAGTAAGCAGGGTTCAAGGCTAATGGGACCTGGAGCTAGATTAGAATTTTCCATCTTCAGAAGGGGTGCCTTAGGCCATACACTCTGTCCTGTTTTCTTTTCTAAGATCCCTGAATAAAGGAAGTGTACTGAGCCAAAGCCTCTTTTTCATCTTCATAAAATTAGATGTATTTGGTCCCCCATGACCCCACATTTTGAAAGGGATGCCTTGTAGGTTAATTAACCATTCTTTGCCACCTCAAATGTTTATCGTTCAATTCTTTGCCTATTTTTAAGCTGGACAGAATCTGCAGCGCTTAAAAGAAATGAATTTTATGCAAGCAGTATAACGGTTTTATTCCAGGGCTCTGCTGACCTTGAAGAAGTATCTAGCTTTTCTGCTTTTGTTTATTTTTTTGTCACAGGATTCCCTCAAGGACCAAAGCCCTATTATCCGTAATTTCTTACCAGTCTATTGTAAGCTTTAGCAGAAACCATTGGGGATTTTACTGTGTTATGAGAACCTCCAAATTGCATGACAATCTGGTTTTACAAGTTTCTTATCTCCTTTTCATTTGTTCAGTTGGTGGTCACCAGTGGCTTACAATGTCACCAGAATCTGTGGAAAGAAATAAAAAGTTTTTGTTCTGCAGCCTCCTTATCTGCAGTTCTGTTTGTGTCTCCAGACCACTGGTGATTTGTGACATCATTGGATTCTGGTGGTGTAACCTAGCCACTCACAGAGATAATCTTGTAATTGTTCTTGACTTGTTCAACATAGTTCTCTCACAGTTTTCAGTGGCACCATCCCTCCTGTATTGCTTTGAAATTCTGATGGTATCAGGTGAAAATCCTGAATTATTCATTTTGCTTAGAGATTGTCTATTTTCAACTATTATCCAGGAATATAAGTATTAAGACAGAGTGATAAAAACCAATACACAATGTTAAATGGACTCATGATTCGGAAACAGTATCATAAATTCATAAGTGGTCATGAGTACATCTCCTGAAATGTTTTTTCAGGAAAAAGTATCAATCAATTAAAAATGGTTAAATACAAGAAAGAAAATATAGATGAAAGGGAAGAGTTTTTTAAAATTTATTTAGTCTTATTGTAAGATAAGTGAATTTTTGAAGTTAGTACAATATAAACAATAAACAAGTAGGCATTAAGTGAAAGTCTAGTATTATGAAAGTTTATTTGCAAATAGTAAGCTTTTGCTGTTTAAAAACTAGATTCTGAATTCCAATAAATTAGCAAAAAATACAAAAGTACCAATGTATAAAATGCCAAAGAAATGAACAGATAGTTGATAAAGGAGGAAATAGAAAGCCAAAAAACATATGAAAAACGATCAACTTAACAGTAAATCTAATACAGACACACACATATAACCCGTTAAATAAAGTTATTAAAATAATACACATTGCTGACGAAGGGGTGGGGAGATATACATTCTCAAGCATGGATAGTGTGATGGTAGGAATCCAAATTTGTGAAAGTGTCAACTGGATAGCAGGGTGGGCCTGAAAGACATTTCAAAAATAGCTCTATTCCCCGACCAAATAGTTGCAGTTTTGAAGATCTATTCTCTGGAAATATTCTAGAATAACAGAAAATATATCTTAAAAATATTCAGCCCAGTGTTCTTTATAATGTCTAATAAGGAAGATTAAATAAATCATAATCCATCCATAAACTAGAATGTAATGCAGCATGAAGCTATAAGTGTATAAAATAATTAGGAAGGGATTAACTATCATGTTAAATCAAAAGAGCAGGATGTAAATTTGCATGTGTGAAGTTCGTATCAACTATGAAAAAATATTTATGAAATAAGGCTATAACAAGTACAAACAAGTGTGATGGTTTCTAGATGATGGGATTAGGGATAATTTCTATATTAATCATGATACTTTTCTACATTCTCCAAGAATTCAACAATGAGCATGGTTTTTTATAAATTCTAAAATGTTATAAATATATTCTTGGAAAATGACTAGTGTCACAGTCTTGTTTGTAGTAATAATGTGCGCTTAGTTTTTTAAAAGATAATCGGAGTTACTACCAGTATTAATAAAATATTTGGAGACCCCTTGAAAATGATTTTATATATTCTAGATTAGGGGATTATAATCAAGTCACTAGTTCACATACCTGTTCTGAGAAACAGAATAACTCATGCCTAAGGTTTACTTGCATTTGAATCTTTGATCAATGCTTGCTTGCCTGGCCTTGCATTGTTCAAGTTCTAATCTGTCTTTTCACACACCATTCACTCATGGGAGAGTGATCAACATTGTCCTTTTGTGGCAAGGAGATGAAACGGATAAATTTGTGATAGTCCAAATTAAGTTACCAAGTAGGTGGACAAGCGAAGTTTGAGGTTTTAGTTTTTAAAATGGAATAATGATCATATGAATGGAATGAGGGTCATGCAAAAGCATCCTTTTAACCATGTTTGGGCAGTTTATTTGAATATGAGCAATACCCGTTCCCTTTTACACAGTTTACCCTCCAAGGGGAGCTGGAGAAATTAGAACTTTCCATTTTTAGAAGTGGGGCCATGTCCCACTTTCCTTTGTAAGATCCCTGGCTAAAGAAATGATATTAAGCCAAAGCCTCTTTTTCATCTTTAAAAAAGCAGTTATATTTGGTCCCACATCACCCCAACTTTTGAAATGGTTGTCATGTTGTTTAATTAACCTCGATCTACAATTTGCCACCTCCAGTTTTATGACACTTTGGAAAAAGACAGCAGCCATCTGTTGAATAGATTCTGTTCTATTGATCTGTGTCCTCACGATACCAGCACACGAAGCTCCTTGGCCTCGACCACTGGAGACAGAGCCTGAGATGAGTGGTCAATAACAAAATTCTAGCTTCAAAGCATGTCAGCCTCCATAGAATTTGGGAATGTGCAAATTTTTCATTTATCTCTTTTGAAATTGTAGTTATTTCTTTTGTTCTCCAGGACTGGGGTTTCATATTGCACTTTGGTCCCCTTCCTGACGGGCCACTTTGTAGAACTTTTGTGTCAGCCAAAGAGGGTACATATTGCAAGTTGATGACCCAAGGGAGGGACCAAAGTTATGAAAGATGAGGAAGATGACAATACTCTGGGACAGATGATGCTGTCCTCGCAGGTCATACGGGGCCTAACGACACGTCCAGAGTGGTGGTTGTGGGGACCGTTGTGTCAACTGTCAACTGTCAAGGGGTCAGAGTGCCTCCTTGAGTGCTTGAAGGCAGGAGCCTTAGGTACCATGTGACATACAGTGGGCACTTCCACGTTTTAGAGCTAAAATTCTATTTTATTTTCTTTTGTACTTCATTGCATTCTTTCTCATGCTCTTTTCATTCAAAGATTCAGTCCCAAGACAGGATTATGATACTCCACCAGCTGTTGTGTCAGGTAGGAAAATTCTAATTCCTTTAAGACTTGATTGGATGGGAGAGAGGGAGCTTGCCTGGTTTTTCTCCAAAACTCTTTAAAGCAGTGATTCTCAAACAGTGATTCTAAGCAGGCATTTCAATTTCAGTTCCGGGGTGGGGGGTTAGCATATGTGGTTCAAAAAAGGATATTTAATATTCCAATCCAGTTTTGTGTATGGAAAATAAATGTGTTGCTTTTGAAATAAAAAGTAAAAGCTCAAAGACTTTTGGTCTATGAAGGATACACAGAAAATTGAGTCTATGTTCTGTGTATCAGTAATTCTTAGTGTTGGAGCGTTCATTAGACTTTCTGGGAAATTGGAGAAGGATACTTGTGTTTATCAAAAGAGGGCACAGATGAATAAAAGTAGTTTGAGAAGCACTGCTTTAGAGACCGGAATTCCTCTGAAATCAGAAAATCATCCCATTTTGCTTGCTCTGCACCCACTATAGTGTCTGACACATAGTAGGTACTCGATACAATTGTTGAATGAATCAAAACTTCAAATTTGTTCCAAAAATGGTGTTTTGGATATTGAAAGAAAATCTGCCAATGTTCCATTTGTACAACAAAGTGGCAGAGGTTGATTTGAGAATTCGTTAGTGTCTCGAGCATTTTAATTAGCAATATTGAAGTAGTTTCATAAAATCCAGTGGTGCAGTTTGTCACAGAGTATACATATGTGAAGACATGAGTTTTAATTTTGAACAGCACAGATCTTCTTGTGCTTTCATCTTGATTTTGCATTTTGGTTTCTTGCAAAGAGGAAAATGGGCACAAGTTTTCATTTTTGTTGATTTTAACTAAATATAATACTGGCAGCATGAAGGGCTTTGAACTCTTTAATCCTTTGATGTGTCAGATGATGAGGACATAAAATCTAAACCAAGAAAGGGCACTGGAGAGAGAGCAAGAGACAAAGGCCAGAAACAGAATGGGAGAGCCCAGAGAGCAGCAGAGTCTGGCAACTGAGTGGTGGTTTTCAAGCAGAGAACATCGTGTTCTTGGCCACCTGGTTTGCTTGACCCAGCATATTCAGGGTAATCCTTTTCTCATGTCTTGTGGACTTGTTTAATTATGCTCATGGCTGAATACTCCTCTTAGAAGTTCAGTTGAGAAGCAATGAGTTAGCTTTCAGCTGTGAAGTTACTTACTTTGGTCCTCCTGGAAATCTCTATAAGTTGTCATTAATGAAAATGCCACTTATCTTTCCCTAAAGTGTATTACCTGTCATATCTTCATGTGCCTGTTTTATTTAGGATATGGGACCCCTGGGAAGATGCTTTCTCTAACGTATGTAGCCTTTACTTTGTTTACCGTGTGGCATCTTTGTTTAACAAGAGGCATCTACTCTTAATAATTTGCCAGTATTGATAATAATGAAAGACACAAAATGGAACTTTCCTTCAACTAGGTTTTCTGATTTCACTTTCAAAAACACAATGGAAAAATCAATGAAAACATCAAAAGCACTTACTAGATGTGTGTCATGGGTCAGGCTCTACACAAATCAATTGTGGCAGAACATCTGGAGGCAAATCTGGACTCAGAGTTCCCACCTAATTCCATAGTCAGGTGCCATTGAGAGTCCTTGAGCAGAGAAATGACTTGCTCAAAGCAGTGCTTTGAGAAACTTAATCTGGCAGTTTGGTGTGTGCTTGAGGAATAAGACCCAGTAATTACGTAGAACATTTAGAAAGCTCAGATATGATATCACTAAACTAAAATAAGTGCTAAGACCCCAGTGAAATACAAAGGGACTAAAATAGAAGTGACAGGAAAAATAACACTTTGGGAGATTTTACAGTTGTTTTCCCCTTACAAGCTTGGGTTGGTGGTTTGACATCTTATAAATTTGCACAGACTTCTTTGGCCTTTTTAGTCCATCTCTAAAGGAAAATAGACTTTCCTTCCTAAAATGTTTGTGACTTACCTGGTGGGCACAACTTGAATGACACTTGAAAAGGTAACATATCCTTTGCCAAACCCTTGATCAGATCAGGAAAGTGAAACAGCCATAAGGTATTGTGATATCCTCTTCTCATGTCTCCCAATATGCCAGTGTTGGACAACTCCAATAGCAATCGATTCTTGGCCATTGTAGGAGCCAACTAAACTGCCATGATGTATCAGAGTTTGAGATATCTCCGTGGTAATCTACAGAAACAAAACCCAACCTAATTCTGTTCGATCAATATATCAAACATTTTTTGACCACCCTCTGAGTGCTGGGCACAACGCTGAAGTACTAGGGATACAGAGATGAATAGAAAATGGACCATTGGTTAAAAAAATATATGATGGTCTAAATTAATGTTGTTGTTGTTGATGATGATGATGTTGAAATGTATAAAGTATGGAGGAACTAAAATTTAGAATCTACAGTGAAGATTGGGAACCCTCAGGAATAAAGTGAATTCTGAGCTTGATGTGGAAGGATGAATATGAGTTTACCAGCTGGACAAGAGTGGGAAATGTACATGAGGTGAATGGGACAGGAAATGAAATGCTATGGGGTGATTAGATGACAGCAAGTTATTTGGTATTCTTGGGGCAAAACATCACGATGGCAGACACCGAAGGTGATCTCAGGGTAATCAGGGTAAATCTGATTTTAGGCAAGAGCTCTTTCCTCTTTGAGCCACATGCCACCTTGTTCTTTTAGTTATTCAAATAGTATTTATTGGGAGCACACTTTGTGACAATCACTGTGTCGGGTGCTAGGGATACAACTTCCTTCTAAGAACTTAGGGTCCGATTAGGAAGTTAGGCACAAGCAAGAGATTACAAGTTTGTAAAGTCTTCAATAAGATGCCTGAGTTCAGAATCTACTGTGTCACTTACTAGTTGTGGAACCTTGGGAAAATTATGTAGCTTCTCTGTAGCTTGGATTATTTATCTGAGGAAATATTAATTACCTCGTAAGGTGTTGTGAGCATTAGATGAGTTAAGATATGTAGCCTGCTTAGCACAGGTTCTGGCATCAAATAAGTGCTCAAATGTTATTAGCAACAGCTATGCTAATCATCCTTGTTACAAGGTGCTATGGGGACACAAAGAGAAAACTGACCCACGGTAGGAGTCAGAGAAAGTGGAAGAAACCTCTGAATGGAGACATAAGGACACATGGGAATTAGCCAAGTGAAAAATAAGATGGAGGGGGGAGTTTCAGACTAACAGGGCAGCATGTACAAAGCTCATGGGTAGCAGGATATGGCAAATTCGGGGAACTGCAGATGGTTCAGTAGGACAGGGATGCATAAAGAGAGATGAGAGTAGAGAAAATGATCCTGGACAAATAAGGTAGAGCGATGTCACCAGCTATGGTAGCTGGGACTCCATCCTGCTGGCAATAGATGTAAACTAAAAAGTTTAAGTTGGAGAGTGACATGATCACTCTGGATATAGGTGGAGAATGCACTGGAGAGAGACAGAACTGGAAAACAGGGACCAGGACTCAGGAGTCCAAGCACAAAATCAAGTTGACATGTGCCCAAGGTGTGCAAATAAGAATGGAGAGTTAACAAATTTGACAAATTTGAAAGAGGTAGAATACACAGGACTTAGTAACTCACTGGATGTCAGAGTAGAAGGAGAGGAAAGAGTTAAAGGTAGCTCTTAAGTTCCTAGCACTCAATGGCCTGAGGTATCATTTGCTGAGCTCTGAACCAGAGGAAAGAGAATCAAATTTGGCAAGAAAGAGTTTGAGTGCAGTGTTGTACACGTTGAGTTTGAGATGTCTGTGAGGCATCCAAATAGAGATAATCAATAAATATTTGGATGTCTGTTTCTGGAGCTCATAAGACAGCTTTTAGGTAGAAATGGATTTTGGAGTCATCGTCATGGAATTAAACTCATGTCACCCAGAAAATGTGCTTCAAGTGAAGAGATCCTTGAAAATAAAGAATGGGCAGAAAAAGGAACCTAAAGTAAAGATTGGAAAAGATAACTATAGACATAAAAGGAAAATCAAGAGTGTGAGGTTTCCAAAGACACCAAAGCAAGAGAGGGTTTCACCAAAGCAAGAGAGGCCAGTCTGTTAAGATGAGTTTTGAAAAGAAGCCATTGGATTTCGTGACACAGAGGTCACTAGCCACTCTGCTAGGGCCGTTTTAGGGGGAAGAGCAAGACAGTGAATGTCCTATGACAAAGTGGATGTAAAAAGTGTCGTACCTAACAAAATTGGCTTTGAAGAGGAGAGACGATAATAACGGAAAACGAATGGAGAAGGGAACTGATCCATTGACTAGTTTTTTTTTTAAGATGGGAAATGTTTGGTCATGATAGGAAGAAGCCAGGAAAGAGTTCTAATGGTTGAAGATGTAACTCATACAGGGGATGACTGATAGAACAAGATCACTGAGGAAGCCAGACATCTCCTCTAGGAATGCAGGAGGACAGGAGGAAAGGACAGTGCCCCTGCATGTAAGTTTGTAAGCATACGAGTAGGAAGCCAAATGTAGGGTTTCCTACATGATAAATACTTTTTTTGTTTGTTTGTTTTAATTTTTTTAATTGAAGTATAGTTGATTTACAATGTTGTGTTAATTTCTGCTGTACAGTATGATTCAGTTATACACACACACACACACACACACACACACATATATATATATATATACGCGTATATATTCATGTATATATACATGTATATCCTGTGATAAAACATCACAGGATATTGAATATAGTTCCCTGTGCTGTACAGTAGGACCTTGCTGTTTGTCCTTCCTATATATACTAGTTTGCATCTGCTAACTCCAGCCTCCCACTCCATCCCTCCCCCCAACCCCCTCCCCCTTGGCAACCACCAGTCTGTTCTCTATGTCTGTGAGTCTGTTTCTGTTTCATAGATAAGTTCATTTGTGTCGTATTTTAGATTCCACATATAAGTGATATCATATGATATTTGTCTTTCTCTGTCTGACCGACCTACTTCACTTAGTATGATCATCTCTATGATACTACTTGTTTGTGTGTGTGTGTGTGTGTGTGTGTGTGTGTGTGTGTGTGTGTGTGAAGTATTAAGTGCCATCTTCTGAGAGTGAGTGGGAATGGCATGGTAAGGGACTGAAGGAGAACAGAGATTTGGAAAAAGAAAGCCAATTAGCAATACACAGGAAGCTTGAGGGGCAGCCCTGGGGGGCCATTTGAAGCTACAGACTATAGATCTTTGTTATACCAGTCTGTGAGGATGTTCGATTTTTCACTGTAGTGATCAGTAGCCAAGAAGGCAGACAGGTGGATTAATCCAGGGCTAAGGTTTCACTGAGTGGAGTGAGAAAAGGGGCAACGTGTGCTGACATTGGCAAGAGAGTTACCGAGTGACAAACTAGTTTCCGGGATGGATAGAAAAAGAAGAGAAGGCAGTGGAGTGTGGGAGAAAAGGAGAAAGCAAGGAAGATAGAGACTAGAGGTCTCAACGAGGCATACGAAGTGGTCAGAAGTACAATACTTAGATTTAGGAATGTGGATAATGAACTAATATTTCTCAGCAAAGTCAAGGTCAT
This sequence comes from Phocoena phocoena, assembly GCF_963924675.1. Classification (NCBI taxonomy): domain Eukaryota; kingdom Metazoa; phylum Chordata; class Mammalia; order Artiodactyla; family Phocoenidae; genus Phocoena; species Phocoena phocoena. The sequence continues at coordinate 54,741,469 of NC_089228.1, read as the reverse complement.
GGGAGTAGCTGGCCAAAGTGGACTTGAGGTGAAGGTGACGGAGGTTAAGGAAGTTCATCAATATGAGCATAAGAAGGTGCTATTTCAGTGGGGTATTTTTGTACGTCTAGATTTTGTTTTGTTTTGTTGATTTGTTTTTGTTTGTTTTTTGCGGTACGCGGGCCTCTCACTGTTGCGGCCTTTCCCGTTGCGGAGCACAGGCTCCAGACGCACAGGCTCAGCGGCCATGGCTCACGGTCCCAGCCGCTCCGTGCATGTGGGATCTTCCTGGACCGGGGCACGAACCTGTGTCCCCTGCATCGGCAGGCGGACTCTCAACAGCTGCGCCACCAGGGAAGCCCTGTTGATTTGGTTTTTGACACTAATAAGATGTGGGCTAATCATCAGGAAGAATGTCCCCAATAGAAGGGATCACTGATAGAACATATTTCTGGAACATGTTACAAAGACACTGAAGACTTGACCTCACAGAATATTTAAGAATCAAGTTTTTTTTCTGGAACCTTTGGAATATACATCTAATTAAAGGCAGGAAAGTATATCAGAGTAGTATTTTTTCAGAGTGTGATTTGGGTATCACCATGCTACTTGAAGTGATTTTAGGAGTATAGGCACCAAAACCTTTTATTTTGACTTCAGCAGCTGTAGAGTTACTTTAATGTGAATTTGAATTAAGGTCGTCAGATGCATGGCTGAAGATCTCTTTGCTTAGGAAAAGTCTAAGGTGAATACTTAAACAGTGAATACATTAAAACAAAAAAATAATTCAGGAAGGATAGAGCTAAGGCCAGAGTGGTCATGTCCAGAAAAAGTGGTTGAGGTTTGGGAGATGGGGGTCTCTGATTTACTTCCTCTCTCCTCTCCAAGTCTCAGCTACACCGTATCCAGCTCATTTCAAGGACAGAAAACAGGAAGTCCGGAACTACCCTCCACATTTTCATGCAAAATCACGAGTCTATTCTCTTTTTAGTGTTTCTTTTCCATACAATGATAACTCTTTAAAAGATCCTCCTATTTGAAAATGAAAAGTAAAACATCATTTTTTTTCTTTTCATAGTTGGATTTTATGAGAAACATATGAAAACTACAGATAAATGTTGTCAGATGTTTATCTCAGTTGCTTTGGACTTAATTTCCTAGATGGGCATTGTGATGATGAAATCAAGAAAAACACCACAATGGACGGAGAACAAACTGAAGTAGAACCAAAATTCATTCTCCTTTTCTGAAAACCTTAGAATTCAGAATTTGAATCCGTGTTTGGAAAAAATGAAACAAAGGGCCAAAAATACCTTGACAGCAACCCATAGAACTTCTGAACATACTTTCATCCTCTGCCATATTCCTTCTACATACTGGCTAAAATAGGTTGAAAAGAGTCAATCTTATCATCAGTGCAACTTCAGGACAAGAATGAAGTCTCCACCATGGTACTTGCCCTGATTCAGACAAAATTCACTGTTAAACTTATGCAGTTTTTCCATGTTGTTTTGCTAGTCAATAATATCAGTTTGCATTGGAAAGCTTCCCTAATTTGTTTTTGTTTTTTGTTTTTGTTTTTGCGGTACACGGGCCTTTCACTGTTGTGGCCTCTCCCGTTGCGGAGCACAGGCTCCGGACGCGTAGGCTCAGCGGCCATGGCTCACGGGCCCAGCCGCTCCACGGCATGTGGGATCCTCCCAGACCGGGGCACAAACCCGCGTCCCCTGCATCGGCAGGCGGACCCTCAACCACTGCTCCACCAGGGAAGCCCAGCCTCCCTAATTTGGAATCGGTGATGCTCTACCAAAGATTTGGTTGAAACCCATCTTTGTACTAACTCTTCTTGAGTGGGTATTACTTTATAAAACTCTTCCATAATTTGGCAGGGATGAGGGGTGATGTTTAAGCTACGTCAAAGAGCAAAACCATTTTTCAAATGGGGGTGTGTTTAAGCTACTTCAAACCATTTTTGAAGCTCTAAACATTGGTTTTCATGGATACCATGAGCTAATTACAAATGATCTCCATCTCTTAATTAAAAATTAGGTCCATTAGTACCTCCAATTAGCTACAATTAGCCATTAAGTTGTATTTACTGTAAAAGACCTGACACAGAGTTATACGTGCTCCCACAAGCCATGCATGAAAATCAGTTTCATTTCTTTGCTCAGATTCTGTGCATCTACTTTGATTACCAAACTGCATTTGTTTAAATGTACTAATTAATTGATTTTTTTTCTTTTTGATAAGTTCAATAAGGAGACTTTGTTCTACTTATTATTCGTTCATTCAACTAATATTCACTGAGCTCCTAGAGTGCTACAAGGAGCCAAGGCTAGATGGTATAAAATAGAGATACATCCCTTGCCTTCAAAGAACATAGATTCTAACAGCAAAGGACAGAGTTACAAAGAACTGTCACGAAACACAGCATGTGACAGATATCCTAAGAGCAGTACACAGAGCGGGACTTTGTACAAGCATTTGACACACAGGCCCGTGCACGCTGTTACTGTGATCCTGCTGGCGCATTTGTATTGTTCACTACATTACAGAAATGAAGTTTTAAAAGACTAACTGTGGGACCACAACTTTTAGTGCTCTATTCAAGAAACTGTTAACTAAAGAGAACTTACACACATAGTCTTTTCTGATATCTAAACATCACTGTTATTTAGCCCAGTTTCTTTTTTCCGGGGTGGAGGTGGAGCAGAGCATGGGATAGGAGGATACAAAATCCTATGCCTTACCTTCTAATCCAGCGAGTTTTTTTTTTTTCTGTAAAGGTCCAGAAGTAAATATTGTAGGCTTTGCCAGCCATTGGCTCATGTCACAACTACTCTTGCCTTTCAGGATGAAAGCAGCCACAGACCATGTGTAAATGGATGAACATGGCCACATCCCAATAAAACTTTATTTATAAAACAAGGCAGCAACCAAGATTGGCCTGTGGGGTACAGTTTGCCCACCTCTGCTCTACTCAATGTATTTTCTTAAGTATTCCAAATTAAATACTATTACTGACATTCCTTGTAATAAGAGCATGAAGTTCTTTTCCTTTAAAGCTAGCAGTTGTGTGTGTGTTTTTAATTTCATGAAAAGCAGATGAAATGTCAGAAAGGCAGAGGTGGAGAGATGGAAATGAGTACTGAGAGAGACATTTCTTATAGTTTTACTTTGCACAACATGACTGATTGTAGTTCCGAAGTATGAAAACACTTTAAGCATATTTATATTTTTCATGTGCTCAGCCTATATGCGTTTTCTGGGATGTATCTGTATGTGCCAGCAACAGAGGATTATCAACCAGGAAAATCAATATATATTCTGTTAATATCCCCTTGGCAGCCTTTAGAATTCTGTACTTTTAGCAATTTAGGGAAAAGGTAAAAGATACATCATCTCAATAGATTTGTAGTAAAAATGTATTTTACATCTTTGTCCTTCCACCTGGGCTGGTACTGTTGTTGCTGTTGTGGTTGGTTTGAGTCCACTGAAGTTGTCCTTGATCTGTCAGCGCTAGTGATTCTGTGTTCCCGGGTGACTGCTTTCTCTGAGCATTGTGTTCTGCTTGGCGCACACATCCAATGGAAAGGCAGTATCCACAGTGTCTTCCCTGTGGTAGAATCCTTCAGTGGGTGGCAGCAATGGGCTTAGGGCAGCCATGGCCGCCACACACGTGTCCTGAGTACTTCAGTCATCTGTAAAAGGCAGTACCTACGTAAGGGTGACAGAGAAAGAGAGCATTTTCAAGACAACAACAGATTTTAAAGGAAGCTAACTGCATGTGCAGGCATCAGCCCATCTGGCACTAACACCACATTGTTCCCTTTTTAATCAACTGCACAAAGTGGGCACTTGAGGTTCCTGTCGGAGAACCCAACCATGAATTGACTACAATGCAGCCCTTGCCAAAGGCATGCTTGAGACACCTGACACTGGAGAGAGACTGCCTCGCAGACACGCTAACATTTCTCTAGACTCTGTGTTAAATTGGTTTATCAGATAGCAAAATACCTGAACCATATAATGGCACATCCCTGTAGAAATGCTTTCTCAGGGTGAATTTTAACATTTTAACCTCTTCTTTCTTAGACAGGTGATATATGACACACACATTTAAGCAACATCTAGCTTTTTTAAGATGCCACAGTGGACGTAATTATCCATTATTTTACCCAGCATCCTTTATAAAGAAACAAATGATGAATCGCTCCTTGAGTTCAGTGCCTCGGCAAGTATCTCTCTCCACGTGAGCGGATATACTTCTTTTGAACTGGCAATATAAAAATACATAACTTAGTCTATTTCCCTTTGGCCTTGGTTGTCAGGACAGTGGGAATCAGATGTACTACACTGCAGACTTTCCTGGTATATCATGTTCTCTCTCTTGCTCTCAGCTGTTTGTTGATTTGCTGGTGTTTTTCATTGTGCTTTCTAATACAGTGCTTAATTTTATAAATCCCTCACAAATTCCCCTTGGAAGCACAAAAGCTCTAATTCCTATGGTAAAAAATAAACGAAACAAATGCTAATGGGCTCAGGGAAGTTTGCGTGCTCTAAAGTCTCGGTGGAAAGATAAAATGAAAGATGATCATGATTATGCGTTGATCTGATAGAAAAAATTGCCAGCAGGCACTGTTTTTATTCATTACACATGCAACTCTGAATAGGAGTAAGTATGGTATAATAATTGGAAATGGCTTTTAGAGTCAAGAGTATGTATGTGATTCCTGGTCCAGCTAGTTAATAATTATTTAACAATGACAGCCACTTAAATTTTCTGAAGCTAACTTTCCCTCTCTTTAAGTATAGATAATAATGCATTAGCATCTCTCTATGTGTATTAATAGAAGAATTTATTGAGGTGACACAGCTAAAGTACCTAGTACCTGACTCATAATAGATATTAAATTATCATTGAGCCTTCTTTTCCTCTTCCTTTCCTCACATTTAGGGAAGTGTATTAGGAATTTTGAAGTGTCACTAACCTTACATTTACATGATAGGTGGACTGAACCAAAATAGTATTTTAAAATAGAGTTTCCAAACTCAGTATCTAAAGATAGAAGAAATATTAAGGGGTTTAAATGTGTATCTTCTCTATTGGCTGAACTATCATAATATTATTAGCTGAATTAATATAATAAATAAATTATAAAGCTTTTTTAACAAGATGAAAAATAATCTTCTAAATGGAAGGTGAAAAAAGGTAACAGAAGTAAATAATCATTAGGATTTTGGGTCCTAAAACGTACATATGAACAGAAGCTAGAAGAGAATGAATTAAGTGATTATCATAAGTGCTTTTAATTTTTTTCTAAACTTTTAGACATGCTGCTTTGCGGCTTATATAATTTACTAGAATTTTAACAGCACAGTCTTTGAATATACATAATTTTAGTCTTTTAATATACATAATTTTATGTATGTATGTATACATACCTAATTTTAACAGCACAGTCTTTAAATATACATAGTTTTCTTTCATTTATTATTTACCATAGGAATTAGAGCTTTTGTGTTTCCAAGTAGAATTTGTGAAGGGTTTATAAAATTAAGCACTGTAGGGGCTTCCCTGGTGGCGCAGTGGTTGGGAGTCCGCCTGCTGATGCAGGGGACGCGGGTTCGCGCCCCGGTCCGGGAGGATCCCACGTGCCGCGGAGCGCCTGGGCCCGTGGGCCATGGCTGCTGGGCCTGCGCGTCCGGAGCCTGGGCTCCGCAACGGCAGAGGCCGTGGCAGTGAGAGGCCCACGTACGGCATGCATAAATAAATAAATAAATAAAATAAAAAATTAAGCACTGTATTAAAGTGCACAATTTATATGCTGGGGAAACAGGAATATATTACTATGACAATGAGGACTATGGTGATTATGACGATTATATTGATGGTAGTGGTAGCAGTGGTGACCTCTAAAAATGTCCCCACTTCCATTCATTGTATCTCAACCCTATGGCACTTAAGGCAGAATTACAAGAAACATATCTTTCTATAGAGGTGGCATAGAATTTATGAGCAATTCTATTGTCTAAAGTCACTGTTTAAATCAACTATACGTCAATAAAAAAAATAAAAATAAAGAAAATAATAAAGACGTTTTGGGGGGGGCTTTGTTTTTTAAACATCTTTATTGGAGTATAATTGCTTTACAATGGTGTGTTAGTTTCTGCTTTATAACAAAGTGAGTCAGTTATACATATACATATGTCCCCATATCTCTTCCCTCTTGCGTCTCCCTCCCTCCCACCCTCCCTATCCCACCCCTCTAGGTGGTCACAAAGCACCGAGCTGATCTCCCTGTGCTATGCGGCTGCTTCCCACTAGCTATCTGTTTTACGTTTGGTAGTGTATATATGTCCATGCCACTCTCTCACTTTGTCCCAGCTTACCCTTCCCCCTCCCGGTATCCTCAAGTCCTTCTCTAGTAGGACTGAGTCTTTATTCCTGTCTTGCCCCTAGGTTCTTCATGACCCCTTTTTTATTTTTTAGATTCCATATATGTGGGTTAGCATACAGTATTTGTTTTTCTCTTTCTGACTGACTTCACTCTGTATGACAGACTCTAGGTCCATCCATCTCACTACAAATAACTCAATTTCATTTCTTTTTATGGCTGAGTAATATTTCATTGTATATATGTGCCACATCTTCTTTACCCATTCATCTGTTGATGGACACTTAGGTTGCTTCCATGTCCTGGCTATTGTAAATAGAGCTGCAATGAACATTTTGGTACATGACTCTTTTTGAATTATGGTTTTCTCAGGGTATATGCCCAGTAGTGGGATTGTTGGGTCATATGGTAGTTCTATTTGTAGTTGTTTAAGGAACCTCCATGCTGTTCTCCACAGTGGCTGTATCAATTTACATTCCCACCAACAGTGCAAGAGGGTTCCCTTTTCTCCACACCCTCTCCAGCATTTACTATTTGTAGATTTTTTGATGATGGCCATTCTGACCAGTGTGAGATGATATCTCATTGTAGTTTTGAATTGCATTTCTCTAATGATTAATGACGTTGAGCATTCTTTCATGTGTCTGTAGGCAATCTGTATATCTTCTTTGGAGAAATGTCTATTTAGGTCTTCTGCCCATTTTTTGATTGGGTTGTTTGTTTTTTTGATATTGAGCTGCATGAGCTGCTTGTAAATTCTGGAGATTAATCCTTTGTCAGTTGCTTCATTTGCAAATATTTTCTCCCATTCTGAGGGTTGTCTTTTGGTCTTGTTTATGGTTTCCTTTGCTGTGCAAAAGCTTTGAAGTTTCATTAGGTCCCATTTGTTTATTTTTGTTTTTATTTTCATTTCTCTAGGAGGTGGGTCAAAAAGGATCTTGCTGTGATTTATGTCATAGAGTGTTCTGCCTATGTTTTCCTCTAAGAGTTTGATGGTGTCTGGCCTTACATTTAGGTCTTTAATCCATTTTGAGTTTATTTTTAAGACACTACTATTTTTATGTGGATTAATTATCCACCTATCAGAAGGTGCATCTCCACAACCAAGTGACTGCCGCCTTTAACATTTTTCTTATTGAAATCAAATTTCAAGTGATATATATTCTGTTCCTTGCGTATAGTGCTTGGAATAACCTAAAATCTTACCAGTTTTTTGGGTTTCTTTAATAAATTTATTTATTTATTTTTTTGGCTGCATCAGGTCTTTATTGCTGCACACGGAACTTTCTCTAGTTGTGGCGAGCGGGGGCTACACTTCGTTGCGGTGCACAGGCTTCTCATTTCTCATTGTGGTGGCTTCTCTTGTTGCAGAGCATGGGCTCTAGACACACGGGCTTCAGTAGTTGTGGCACACGGCCTCAGTCGTTGTGGCTCGTGGGCTTTAGAGCACAGACTCAGTAGTTGTGGCGCACAGGCTTAGCTGCTCCGGGGCACGTGGGATCTTCCCGGACCAGGGCTCGACCCCGTGTCCCCTGCATTGGCAGGCGGATTCTTAACCACTGCGCCACCAGGGAAGTCCCCCTCCCAGCTTTTTTAAAGTGAGACTTCCAGTCTCTTATGTTTAATGGGATTGATGTCATACATTTGAAATTGGGATCATATACAATATACTTTAATTACATATGACATTAAGTCTAATTTCCACAAGTTTTATATCTATATATGTATATATAATTATATGTGTGTATTCATGTTTGTGTGTGTGTATACATGAAATCTCCTAATATTGGAGATAATTCATTTTCCCAAGCTGTAGATCACAAAATATTTATTCCTACCAAAATTATAATATCATTTCAAAGTCCATTTGCCACCCAAGGTATTGCTGCTTCTTCTCTCTTTTCTACTAACTAACTTTTATTCATTTTGATAATGCAGACTATATTACAAACAGTATATTATTTCTTATCAGGCCAGTCTTTTTTTTCCCCACTTGTCTGAACCATGCACTCTGGTGTAATCACTGTGATTTAGCTTTGATAAAATATTGATTGAAAGGCCATCAGCTACCTGGCCCAAATACGACATATAAAAACTAGAATCATTTCCAATCAAATTTCCTTAAAAATGGAAAACAATACATTGAAAAGACTTTAAACCAATGATGCTCTTTAATTTACATGCAATGGGCATATTTCTGTTGGCAGCAAAACCACTTTGGATTCAGAGTAATGGACTGTGGGTCCCTTTAAGACATAAATTTAATTACTTTATGTGCCTGCTCTGAGTCCATCCGTCTGCCCAAGAGAATCAAATCTGGGAAAGCTTAGGACTCCAGATTCAGAGAATGGGCATTGCATTCATAACTGAGCAGTTACTTTAGCAAATTAAATATGCAGAGTTAATTAAAAAAAAATAGTTATTGAGATTTTTGAGATGCTTGTTTTGGAAGGGTAAAACCTCGTAGCCAACAGAGACCAAGAACCAACTATAGTCAAGCAAAGTTAGGTTTACTAGCCTGCAGAAACAAGGGAGAAGTTATATCAGGTGAATAATGGAACATCTGAGAAGAGGAAATTTGGAGGGTCTTATTGTAGGATTTGAGCATGCAGTGTGACTTTGGTAAAAGCTTAAGTGATGGTCTTTTCTGCATTGGGTGCTATCAGGAAGTGGTGGGGGGCTTGAAAGATTGGGCGTCTTCTTAAGCATCGTCCAGTAGGTGAGAGGAACGAAGCAGAGCTTCATTGATAAAGATGCAGCAGTCACGATAGACTGAAAAGGGAGGTGTTTCATTGTTTTTAGGTTTGCAAAATGTCCTTCCCTCTGTCTTTTATCTACCCTACTCATGGTGTGTTCTTGTCTGATAATTGTTGATAACTTAAAATAGTTTAATTGTGAATACTATGACCTGGCTAATAGCTACCAGCTAATTAAAGATAATTTGGAAGATTTCCATAAATTATTTCCTTATCTAAAGGACAATTATCATGTTGCCTGACAAAAATATAACTGAACATTTAGTAGCCTTGATCAAATGTAAACACAAATGTGGGGTAGGTCAAATGTGGTTTATTAATCACATACATTGAGTGTATATGGAAGGTATTGTGAATGCGAAGGTGAATATATGTACTCACAGAACATGCTATGTCCAGGGCACTGAGCTGAGGGCTTCAGGTGGGTCCATTTGATACATACAGTAGTCACAACCACCCAGTAAGGAAGTTTATATGTCCTCTACAAATTGATTCTTTATAAGCCTAGCTAGACCCTCACTTACATTTATGCTCCTTTGGCTGTTTAAAACTTTTTGCTCTTCTCAAAGGCCAAACACAAGCCCTGCTTTTTATTCTCAGAAAATGGCGACCTCCTCCTTGATGAGAAGATGGAAACCATAACTGATCTGATCTCCCACAAAGGTGTTCTCTTTACTTCAAATGTCTGTTTCTTCATTCCTCCTCTCTTCCTATCCTCCTATAGTTTGTCAGGTCAAGGTCCTCTCTTTGTCAATGTTAACCCTTCCTCCTATATTCTTGATTTCATCTATTTTTACCTATTTTTTTCTTTTGGTTTACAGCATTGATTATTCTCTAACCCACATGTGTCTCCTTCATTATATACTTAACCATTGGTGACTTTACTCTGCTTTAAAAAAATGTGTAGATCCTTTCTATCTTGTTTTCATGTTTCTCAGGGTGCTGGTCTCAGAGAACTTTACTTTTCTGTTTTCTCCCTCAGTGAAGCCATCTACTTCCTCAGCTCTAGCTGTCATAGAGGTGACCTCCTTATCTATATTGCTCATCCTGCCTCTGTTTTGAGTTCCACACCTGTGTTTCCAGCCACCTTGTAGGTGCCCCCACCCTTGGATAGCCCCATGGAAGTTCAAACTTCATGTTCACAATTTGTCTCATAATCTTTCCTCCCAATCCAGTTTCTTTTCCAGACCTCCCTAGGGTTTGAGCAAACCTCTATAAATATTATTTCTCTAAGCCAAGATCTTGCAAGGAAAGTGTAGCTACGAGTTTAGGGTTGTTATGGTCTTTGACAGTGGTTTGCAGTATAGCTCTTCTTTCTGGGTGAGAGCTATATGATTTAATATTCAACTGAGCTTGGAGTAGAAAGGATAGAAAAATCTCTTATTCATTGACAGGTGATTTTTATTCCAGGCAATTGTGCTCAAAACCTCCGAGATGTTTTGGCTCAGTCTACCCACATGCAAGCTTCCTTTTTCTTGTATATTCTACTTCTACAATATACTTCTACTCTGTCCTTCCCATTCCATTCCCTTACCTCCATCCAGGTTGCACCTTTGTTACCTTTAAATCTTATTATTGCAGTGTTTTCCTAGTGTCAACACCTGGCCCTTCCCTTTCTTATTTAGCCTTCCCCCAAATACATGAATAAAATTTGACATTAACATTTTTTAAACTTTATTTGCAAGGATATGGTCTTAATATAACAATTGGGACTACCTTAGTAGGTAACTATCCCTACCATATGACTATTGCCAGAAAGAGGGTACAGATTAGATCTCTGAATCTGAAGTCATTTTTTTAATAGCAAGACTCAAACTTGCCTGCCCAGGATATACCAGAACGACTTCACTGCTCAAAGCTGTGGATGGCTTACGTAGATTGTTCTACGAAGATGTCATACTGTAGACCCACAGTGTGATGTCTCTGTGTGTATACAGACCTAAAATTTTTCTGAGAAGAATTTAACCTCCAAATAGAGGAGGTTTATCTCATATGGAGTGAGTAGGTTCTCTGAAATTATTTTTAGCTTCCTTAATTTGACACGATCCATCCAATGCCAAATGTGGCTGATGGTTAAAACATAGGGGTCCATGTGTAACCAGCAGCAAAGAAAGCTACATTCCAAGTCCTTGTCAAGAAGTATAACCATTCCAAAGTCACTGCTATTCCTACCTTTCAGAACCTTGGCTAAGAGAAAATAAAATTTTGGGAGGAGCATTTGGAAAATGTGCAGTATATCCATTCTCCTTGGTTCATCTAAATTATATCCCTGGATTAACCTGCGAAAGCCGTCTTACTTGGATGACTGTGTCCCACTGACCCCCTGAAAAATAGCTTTTCCTAAAGTATGCATTGGCATCATGCCATTCACTTACATTTGAAGGAATGTATGATAAATAGCCCTTGGAAACTTGCTTGCTTACTTTAAAGCTGTTGTTCATTAAGATTACATAGTATCTGCTCCTTTCAGACTTATGGGAGAAATATCTCTCTTGCCTCCATATTGGGAATTATTTTTCCGTGTATCTGGTTTATTTTCTTACCTAATGAACACAGGGAATCATGTAATTTATTGCTAAATAACTCTGATAAATTTTTAACATCTTTATTGGAGTATAATTGCTTTATAATGGTGTGTGAGTTTCTGCTTTATAACAAAGTGAATCAGCTATACATATACATATATCCCCATATCTCCCCCATCTTGCAAATCCCTCCCACCCCCCCTATCCCACCCATCTAGGTGGACACAAAGCACCGAGCTGATCTCCAGGTGCTATGTAGCTGCTTCCCACTAGCTATCTATTTTACATTTGGTAGTGTGTATATGTCCATGCCACTCTCTCACTTCTTCCCAGCTTATCCTTCGCCCTCCCTGTGTCCTCAAGTCCATTTTCTACATCTGCGTCTTTATCCCTGTGCTGCCCCTAGGTTCTTCAGAACCATTTTTTTTTTATCTCTGATAAATTTTAATGGCATTTATTTTATTAGCCTCGCTGTACTTTCTTTCCCTTTGTCTCATTTTTCTCACTTATTGGTACTACAACACTTTATACAAGTTTGGAAGCTGCCTAAAATCCTTTTGGAGAGCAAGGTGAGCTATACTTAAATTCTGTGAAGGGAGACTCCTAATACATTATTTTCCCAGTCAAAAGCCACAACACAAAGACTGCAAAAATTAAAGACTCAGCAGCCTGTGTTTGAGTTTGCCGCCGTATAATCCTCAAGCTACTTTAACCAACTGTTATTCCTACTGTCTGCCCCCATAACTCTGTTCTTTCACTGGTCATAATTATTTGTAGTATGTGTTTGGCTGTGAGAACTTTCTTTCTTGCCTTGCTCTTGCTGACTTTCAACGTGGAATTTCTTCCCCGTCACACCTGCAGTTTCTGTTGGTCAGATCTTACCTATCAGTAACGGTGTATCTCTTCCACCAATCTCTTTCTGATTCGCACAGCCAGATGTGATCTCACTTTATCTGGAAAACTCTCAAAGCCCTCTGTGGGCTCCTGTTGTATAGATACTTGTACATTCCTCACCACTCTCTACCCCATTTTTAGATTGTAGGTCCATGGAGGTTTGGAGGTCAAGGACTGTACTATTCCTATTATTTCTGGTGGCACTAAAGCTCAAATTTTTGATGAAAATAAAACAGTATTTTTTATTGAAGTCTAGTTGATTTACAGTGTTGTATTAATCTCTGCTGTACAGCAAAGTGATTCAGTTATACATAGATATACATTCTTTATATTCTTTTCCATTATGGTTTATCACAGGGTATTGAATATAGTTCCCTGTGCTATACAGTAGGACCTTGTTGTTTATCCATTCTATATACATTAGTTTGCATCTGCTAGTCCCAAGCTCCCAATCCTTCCTTCCCCCACTCCCCTTTCCCCTTGGCAACCACGAGTCTGTTCTCTATGTCTGTGAGTCTAAAACAGTCCTTAAATAAAGACTCACCCTCAATTAAAGAATTCAGCACTGGCTTTCACTCCAAATCAATGTGGAAGACAAAATGGGGAGACAATACTAAGCTCATCAGATGCCTGCATTTTCTCTAAAAGGTCTAAAAGTTTGGACATTCTCCCCCAGAAAGTTACTGTAATTAACGGTCATCCATTGCAGGCTTAGCGCAGCATCCATCTGATGGGTTTTGCAGATCCAAGTCTTCACCCACCCTCATCCATTCTCTCTGTAGCCACCAGAGCCATCTTTCTACCACACATATGACCGGCCTCCCATCCTTCCACAACCTTCCAAACATCAGCCTCAGTCCTTAGCCCATGTACACAGCCCTTCCTAAGCCTGGCGCCTGCTGCTGCAGACTGACCTCTTACTCCTCCTGTGCTCCAGGCAGAGGGCGCTCCTCTCAGCTCCCAGGATGGGCCAAGCCACCAGGGTCTTCATATAAGTGAGAGTATGGTAGCTATGAGCAGTCCCTCTGGCTAGAATGCTGTTTCCTCCATGCTTCAACCTGATGCTTTCTCAGCAGGGATCTGTAGCTGGTTTTGCAGGGCTTGTCTCGATGTTTCCTTCTCATTAGAAGTCTCCCTCATCCTTCCATCTTGTCCTAGAGTTGCCCATTTTTCTTATTCCCTCAGATCCCTGGGAATATCTCCATCATAAAATTTAATTCACTAAATCATCATTTTCTGCTAAATTACCTTTCTTTCTCTCTAGAGTCAAGACTGTAAACTCCTTGAGAGCAGGGACTACTTCTATTTACCTTATTTCTCTGTGACCCAGTAGTATCGGGGTAGGTGTTTAACAAATATTTGTTTATTGAATAAATAATACCTACTTGTAAGAATGCTGAATGGCAAGAAACACATTGTGTATAATCCTAACCTTAACTTCAAAAGATGAAAATAGCAAGAGGAAAACAGATTCTGAATTCCCAAGAAGTTAGAGAAAAAGTGAAAGGATTTGGAGAAAGCAGAATTACTGAGAGGATCTTTATATGAAATAATTTAAAATATTGGTGGAACTCTACAACGTGTCTGTTAGAACTATAACTACGCTTTATCACTGCCACTTATCTGGAAGGTTTCATTTTTGTTCATTGTTTTCCCTAGATAGTCATCACATTTATTTATCTTACCAACATCATTATAATGGATTCCCCAGTCACCTTCTGAAAGTACTTTTATACCCTTTTCATTGTCCAGGTCTCTCATGTGGACACCACTGCAAACATACTGGTCTCAGTGACGTAGCATTTTTGCCTTATTTGTGTGTGTGTGTGTCATTTCTTAAATCAATTCTTCAGCGGCGTGTGTCATGCCTTTTGCAGATTTTCTGGAAGACATGCATCCAAGTGCCCCACCATCATTGTGAATGGTAATCAGGACAAGTAACGGCCTTCAGCTTTTTTTCATTAATGAAATGGAAACGCGCCATACCCAATCCATTAGTGACGCACTATTATACTGAGAGCTTACTGAAAAAAGGCAGCCAGCCAGTGGACATAAGGCTGTTTTCCCTTAAGTAGGATTTTCAACCAGGATCAGACAAGGCACCATTTCATCTAGCAGGAAAGTTTGTGCTCTCCTCCCCTTCCTCTTTCTCATTTTGTTTTGTCCCAGTTTGTCCTGACAGCCCATAAGGAATTGAACTGTTTTCTAAATGACATTGAAAATCCTTGCAGATTAACAGTTTCATAAAGAAAAAAAAAATCAATTCGTCTTTTGAAAACCTTTCTGTTTGATTGTTTCTGTCTGTGGATTTTAGCTTCCTGAATTTCTTACTCTCAAAGAGATGCTTTCCCCTTGATTTTTTTTTCATTATAAAACTGGATATACATATAAAATATGTAGCCATTTTGTTTTTTTAAAAATTATTATTATCATTCTTTTAGCAGTCATGTAGTAAAACCCCCCTGTTATTTTCATTCCTTTAGAAAATTGTTTGATTGATGGCCTTGAACTCAGCTAGTTCAGGCCACAGTTGAGGGTTTTTTAATCCCCTAAACTCAATTGAACTATTTTGCCCTTTGCTGATACTTTATACGGTGTCTGCTTGCTTTAAAGTTTACACCCCTGACATTCGTACTTATCACCCAAGCCACTTAGACTTCAAGTTTATTGGAAGGGCTAATTCCACACGATGCTAAAGTGCACACGTGTGTATACAGTCCAGTTCCTAAAATACCTTTCCTTAGGAATCTCACGAAGAGTGGAATGCAACCACTCAGCCAGAGCAAAGGACATCAGCCTCACGGGCCTTTTACTACAATTGCTAAGTTATGTGTTACAAAGATGAGTATTGAAGCATGTGATACAACCGATGCATTGAAGCCTGGGGAAGGGCAGTGGGTGACCTTCATCATCTCTTCCGCACCACAATCCACTCCCAGGGACAGAATGAGAAGACGAGAGAACCTTAGAAATACAATTCCCAGACCCCACACCAGACATACTGAATCCAAAACTGGCCATGGACCCAGCACTATCGTCTTTAACAGCCCTCCAGGTGGTTCTGAGGCACAATCAAGTTTGAGAACCACAGTTGCCAGCCAAGGAGCCAATCACAGGCATGCGTGTGAATGGGGGAAGGAAAAAACGCTTAAGACAATGGAGGATTAAATTTATGATAGAATAAAAGTAGAGATGCTTATTATCCTCTATTATTCCAACTTTTTCCTTCCTTCCAGAATTCCATCATATATTGTTGTTGTCTTGTATGATTTCCTTCCTTCTGCTTGATGTGTTTTTAAAGACCAACAGAACTGGACTTAGGTTGGAATCTGAGTAGAGTGGGTCCTTGGGGAGAAAGAGATGAATCCCTAGTTGAATTTACGCTCTATGCTCAAAACTATCAGGGTTCATGGCCTGTAATGATATATGTAAGAACTCGCGGGACAAAGAAACCGTGTGAACTGGCACATGGGTGTAGTGTATGTATTCACTAGGGCACGGTTATTTCCCAGGAGATACTTTTAGGATTATTAAGACCCCAAACCAGAATGGGAGCTCAATCCTATCTCTTAATGTGGAGGGGAGGGAACCAACATTGTTTACAAACATAACAGCAGTAATTCCTGGGTGTGAAGTGCTTATGGTCTTCTTTTCCCCTTTCTATTATATTCATACTCATACTTCATACTTCAGGAAGGTCTTCCTAATGTCAAGAGTTTTCATTCCATTTTTAAGGACATATATATTATAATAAGAGTCTTGGTCCTTTTAAAGAACTCATGGCAGCCCATGAGTTCAGGGAAGGACTCATATATTGTCAACAAGCATCTTCTTCCCCAGCACATTCCTTTGAGCCTCTAGTAATTAGGACAGTAACTAAACTGGTCTTTTTTGTTTTCCACTGGTATGAAATACAGCTAAGAGGATTACTCCATACTTGGATATTAAAGCTCTTTTTGTAACTGGCAGCATCTAATCCTGATTATTCACTGTTTGTATTTCTAAGATACATAAAACTAGAAACAAAGCTTTCAACTGAGCCCCTAATTTCACACCCAAGTTGACCTTGGTTGTCTACAGACTCACTGTGACTTATGGCTAATGAGGACAGTTGTACTTTTCTCTCCTCCTCTTCACCCTGCCCCCAACCCTTTGCCAGTGCCTGCAGAATCCTGGGTAGAATTGGGAAGAAATTTTATTGGGCATATATTTACTTACCTCCCAGCACCTTTCACAATTGTTTTCAGTTCCTTTGGGGATATATATATTTTTCTGTTTTGTTTTCCTTTTCTTAATGCAAGATCCTCCAAGGAAGAATGATAGAAGTTCAGAGTATGTAACATAAATCTATCACTTATACTTAATTAATCTTTTGATCATTTATGTGAATTATAGATTTCCTTGGGGAACATATTTAAGCATAATTTTCCGAACAGTCCTTAGGGTAGCAGATTTAAATTTTGTAGCATATTGGAATTACCAGGTGAGCATTAAATATTAATGCCCAGGCCACACTCCAGGCCAATTAAATCAGGTTCTCTGTAGGTGGGCCCCAGGCATCAGCGTTTTCTTCAAATGGCTCAGGTGATTCCAATGTAAAGCCAAAGTTGAGAACCAGGGTCCTAGAGACTGCGCCTCCATCTCATGAGATGTTACTGTATTTAAAAAATTAAAAGTGCTGAGGTCCAGCACTTTTGGGAAGTATAACCAACTGCATTTTTCTTCTTAAGATGCTTGTAGGTTCACAATAAATATTTACAAACTAAAGATGGAGAAGTACTTCAGGGGAAAAAAACAGTGGATATAAAGAAGGAAGGAGGAAAAAGAGAGAAAGGAAACCTCATCTGCAAGAAAAATGAAAATACCTGCTTAGCTTGGTTTATTCCTTCATTTTTCAAATTTTTTGACTCAGAGTAAACAAGACTGTGGAACAGCTGTAAAAAATTCCTTGAAAGAGCCTTCCATGGAATATTATTTGGAAGATACTGAATAAAAGAAATCCAGTGCAAAGTCTTTTCTTGCAATGCTCGCTAAAACCCTGCAGATATCCAGATTTGTTTCACCCTCGTGAGGTATTTGTATTTAAAGTAACTTACTGAGGTTAGCATACAAGTTCAGAATTTACACAAGGTGTCTGATAGAAACAGGATACTTGGGTCACAGGCAGTAAACAAGATTTAGTTGAGGAAAGTCAATCTCCCCCAAATCCACAGAACAAACAAGTTCGATGAATGGTACCTGGAGAGATCCCACGTGTAGTAAACACTGGAAAAGTTTGGGAAATCCAATCAGGTAAGAAAATGGAGTGATAAGATAGCAGAAATATGCCAGGATACCTGAGATCTAGTACTTGGTGGCCCATTCAGGGTCAATACAAATAAAGTGATAGTTTGGGACTATTCCACATCCCTACACTCCATTTGATATTCTCTTCTCCTAGGCTTTTCTAAAAACCTCAGAACTTTATACCCCTGGGGCCTGTCCCATCAACTCTAATCCTATAGTTTCTTCTTCCCTTCATCAAAACTAGCCTCAGTCTCTTTCTCAGGATTCTCCCAGCTCCTTCTTGAGGGCCAGTTATATGGTAAAATACCAGTTTCTGACTGAGTTAACATTTAATCCCAGGGTGGAATTTTAGGCACTGTGGTAGATTGTTTCCATTTTAGTTGCAGGGCCGTTGCAGAATGATGGTGGGCATTCTCCATATGAGTTTCCTCAGAAATCTCAAAAAATTCTGCTAATTAGTGTCTCCTAATTAGGAAAAGTTCTTGAGATGCTGTAAATAGTAATGAAAAATATTTAAAGTAATTAGGCAAATTGGATTCGGATAAACATTTGAAAGGCAGAGCCAACTCTCAAATGTCAGAGAAGGCTCTGTAAGCAGTTGAGTTTTATTGACAGAATAAGAGGACCAAATGCCTAGTAGGCAAGGTAACAGAGGCCTGTGCTACCCCTGACCTGCTGTTCTGGGCAGTTCTATCAGAGCTGATGATGTTGTGTATTTTTTAAACTCATTTTCTCATTTGCCTAATTTCCCCTTTCAAATTCATATGACCTCCTCAACCACAAGGAATAATTAAACACTCAGCTCAAAAAGATTTAATTTAAAAATAAATGTATTGATTCATGTACCTGAAAAGCCATAGAGAGAACTGGCTCAAATGATATCTCTAAAGACCTGTTTTCTTTCTACTAAGCTGTGTATCATCTTCACAGCCTCACGTCTGATGAACCCAGCCTACCCGTTCCTCCCCGTCATTGTCAAGGTAGCAATGATGCCCTTACATGCTCACACTTACATGCCAAAGGAAGAGAAAAGGTAATTTCTAGAAGTTTCTACACATACAAAGAATAATATTTTCTTCTCCCAGAATTCCTAATAAACATCTTCTCTAGTTTCATTGGTTCTGCGAGGGTTATTTTCATCCATTTCTGGACAGGGGATCAGGGTATACTAACTGTGGAGTCAGTCACATTCTAATTATGTGATTGGAGAAGGGGGGGGTGCATAAGAATTCCCAAAGGAAATACAGGTTACATTGGGAAGGGAAAATGGATTTTGAGTGGTTGAAAGTAACTGGTCACTGTACCTGCCCTCTTATCATTCTTCCTGCCCTGCTGTCTAGAATCTACACTTACTATAGACTTGGATTTTTCACTTTTGATCTAGGGTCACGGTTTAGTCATTGATCCCTCTTTTTAAGTTTCTTTTCTTGTTTTATAAATATCCTTTAGATAACAATTAAGGATATTTTTTAGTAAATTGAAATCCATGTATTTTTATTTTCTATAAGAGTGCCTGAAATTCATCAAGAAGGAGATTGGTTTGTATCTGCCACTATAAGACTCATAACACCTTTTTTTTTTTTTTTTTTTGCGGTACGCGGGCCTCTCACTTGTTGTGGCCTCTCCCGTTGCGGACCACAGGCTCCGGACGCACAGGCTCAGTAGCCATGGCTCATGGGCCCAGCCGCTCTGCGGCACGTGGGATCCTCCCGGACCGGGGCATGAACCCACATCCCCTGCATCAGCAGGCAGACTCTCAACCACTGTGCCACCAGGGAAGCCCTCATAACACCTTTTTATTACATTCCCTTTTTTTAAAAAATAAATGTATTTATTTATTTATTTTTGGCTGTGTTGGATCTTTGCTGCTGCACACAGGTCCCCTCTAGTTGTGGTGAGCGGGGGCCACTCTCGGTTGTGGTGCACGGGCTTCTCATCGCAGTGGCCTGTCCTGCCCTGGAGTACGGGCTCCAGGTGCGTGGGCTCAGCAGTTGTGCCTCACGGGCCCAGCCACTCCGTGGCATGCGGGATGCCCCCGGACCAGGGCCCAAACCCGCATACCCCTGGCCCTGCATGGGCAGGCGGACTCCCAACCATTGTGCCACCAGGGAAGCCCCATGCCTTTTTTTTTAATATTCTTTCCCATTACAGTTTATCATAGGATATTGAACATATTGATAGTTCTCTGTGCCATACAGTAGGGCTCTGCTAACCCCAACCTACCACTCCATTCCTCCCCCAACGCCCCCCACCCCCGCCCTTGGCAACCACAAGTCTGTTCTCTATGTCTGTGTGTCTGTTTCATAGATAGGTTCACTTGTGTCATATTTTAGATTCCACATAGAAGTGACATCATATGGTATTTATCTTTCTCTTTCTGACTTCACTTTGTATGCTAATCTCTAGTTGTATCCATGTTACTGCAAATGGCATTATTTCCTTCTTTCCATTGTATATACATACCACATCTTCTTTATCCATTCATCTGTTGATGGACATTAGGTTGTTTCCATGTCATGGCTATTGTAAATAGTGCTGCTACGAACATATGTGTGCATGTATCTTTTTGAATTATAGTTTTGTGCAGATATATGCCCAGGAGTGGGATTGTTGGATCATATGGTAATTCTATTTTTAGTTTTCTGAGGAACCTCCTCACTGTTTTCCACAGTGGCTGCACCAACTTACATTCCCACCAACAGTGTAGGAGGGTTCCCTTTTCTCCACACCCTCTCCAGCATTTCTTATTTGTACACTTTTTAATGATGGCCATTCTGACTGGTGTGAGGTGGTACCTCACTGTAGTTTTGATTTTCATTTCCCTAACAATTAGCAATGTTGAGCATCTTTTCATGTGCCTAATCTATATGTCTTCTTTGGAGAAATAAGACTCATAACATCTTAAACATAGTTGGCTTTCATAAATATTTTTTAATGATATGTGGGAAACACAGTGCCTTGGTCATGAGAAAGAAAAACAGGACCTAAACTCCAGAAAAATCTATAGTTAACATTCTAGGAAAACAGTGTCCATAGTAGCCTGTGAGTTTGTGAAGGAGTGTTCCCAGGCCCTAAACAGAAGCTAACGTCTCCTGGGATATAGAAATCAAGGTCAGATGGTAGGACCAGGCCAAGGAAGATACGGAAATGAAATTAAGAATAGTCTGTATCTATACTGATTTTTCTGTTTGACCTTTACTGCCTAACTTCTTCTATACCACCACCCTAAAACGTGCACTTCTGGTCTTCCTGTTCATATTTTTTAATAACCGTTGCTTTTCTTTCTTTTTGGAACTGCTTCTTAGATGCTTCTCTCAATGATCCAACCCTTTATTTATTTCTCCAGTAGACAGAAAATACTAAGATTTGGGGCAACTTTTCAGTCTTTTTGAGTCAACTGTATCCAAGTCTATTTTCTCTGTTTAAGAATGTAACCCAGATGTCACTGGATCCTGACATACTATGAAACCAGATAAGATTGTCTGGAACCCCCAATTCCATGCCCTTTAGAAGTCCAACGCTTTCTGAATTATGTATTTACGTTTTTGAGACCATATTGTCACCTGTGTCTGCTCTGTCTACTCCACACTGATTCAGATGTAAAATTCACCCTCTTTCCAGTTTTCCCCCAAAAATCCTACTCAGAATAACATTAGGGAAGGCTTGAGTCATGTTCAGTAATGGACATGTAATGGACATGTAAGCAATTTCAGACTGAATATAAAGATTCATCCCTGTGCTTAAAATGCCCTTCAGCGACCCCCTGCCCCACCATGGGATTCGGCCAGCCCTTCCCCTCCACGTGCTCCTGGCCACCTCTCTCCTCCCACTTTCCTCTAGCTCCTCCGGGCTTCCTTCCTCTCCCTCTTTCTCAGAAACACAAGTTCCCTCCATTTACAACTATCTCTTCATGTACGTTAAGTGTCTGTCACCCATGCCTTAGGAGACTCTGTTGATACCAAGTGTCTTATCAATGTAATTTCCAAGAGAAAGAAATGAACATTTCCTGCCTAAGCTGATTTCTGATCCTGCCAAACTATGAAGATAATGACATTTCCATCTTGTCATAATAATCAAATCAATAAAAATAAAACCAGGGGCTTCCCTGGTGGCGCAGTGGTTGAGAGTCCACCTGCCGGTGCAGGGGACGTGGGTTCGTGCCCCGGTCCGGGAAGATCCCACATGCCGCGGAGCGGCTGGGCCCGTGAGCCATGGCCGCTGAGCCTGCGCGTCCGGAGCCTGTGGTCCGCAACGGGAGAGGCCACAACAGTGAGAGGCCCGCGTACCGCAATCAATCAATCAATCAATCAATCAATCAAACCAATAGCAATGACTGTTCCTATCTATTAGGTTGTTAGTATATACCCAGCTCTATGCTAAGAGCCTTGTATGCATTATTTGACTAATATGTCTCAAAAAAAAAGCTTTCGAGTATGAATATTTGACTCCATTTTACAACGCACTAAGAGATTTATAGCTACAAATTGAGATTTTTCTTAACCATCATGCTAAACAACTCAAGTAAACTGCGAGCAGGTGGACTGGGGTAAAACTGAACATATGTGAGATGGTGCAGTTCACGGTGATTCTTAAGACCTCAGTGCGAGTGGGTTGAAATTTACCCCAAGATGATGTCCTTTGTCTATCCATTGTTTGACAGCTGTTATCAAACAAGTTTTTCTTCAATTTTTGTGGCAAAAAGTGGAATCTGGACTCTGGTACCAGAAGGTCTCTTTCCTGCTGGTCCTCCTATCCCTTGCCCTTAACTCTTTACTTTGAACACATCCTTGGAGGCAAGAATGATAATATCTGTAGCTCAGCAGAAACTCCTCTATTATGCTTTTGTGTTGCCAAAGTTATATATGCTCACATGGATAGGGTAATATTGTTCCAATCTGGGTTTTTTCCCCCTAAATATGTACAGTTCCTAGAATTACTTTTCTCAAATAGCTTTATGCTCTACTTTTGCAGTTTTCAACTTGTTGTTGCTTTATATTATTTTTTCCTCCTTATTTAGGACATTACCGCATCTTCCCTGCTTCTCCTCACTTCCTTCTTATCTTCACTTGTTCCCCACCCATCTTAGATCAATCTCTAATGTGAATATTCTATCTAGTCGAGTAGGTCAGGTTCCACACCTGAAAGTCTCTTGACTCAGAACCAAACGCACACAAAAACGATATGTTTGTTGACTCTTGTAGAGACTGAACTTTGTTTTAAAGGACAGTTTAAAGGGCACCCTCAACATTTCCTCTTGTTGACTTTCATTGTCTACTCTAGTTCACTGGAATGGCTAGAATTTATGAAGAGTGGGTCTGAGATGGTTGAGGGGAAATCTTTTGTGTGGAAATGGAATTTACTGTGTGTATGTCAGCCTGAATGAGTGCTTTTTCAGTTTGTCTGAAGTGTCCTCACCTAGTCCAATTTAATGCTTTAGTCACAGACTTAAGTAGAAAACAACAAAGCTTTGAGGCACATGGAGGACTTGTCTATCTTCTTGACAAAAATCCCTCCATTCTTTCATTTCCAAGACGGAGAAGAAAACTCCGTTTCCTAGGGGAAAGATCAAGCGAGCCTTGAGAGGCTGAGGGTGTTAGTTGTTGGCCTGTGTGTTCATGTAAGTTTCTGAAAGTGCTATCCAGGTAACAGGTCAGTCAGGTCATTTGTTAAAGTGATTTTTTCTTCTTGAAGCTTGCAGATTTAGAGGCAGATTTGAGTAAACATTGATTTGACCTCAACAGCCTCTCTCATCTGAAGAGGTCATTACTTTACAGAGACTCTTAATTCTTTGCAATAATAATAAGCAAAAATAATAGAGAATGTTAAGAAACAAAAAGGATGGTATTAACAGACAGGAAATTTAAATACAACAAGGGAAGACTAACAAGAAAGTACTAATACAGTAGACCAACTTAATCTGTTCCTGGATACTGTGGTAAATGTAAAATTGGCAATAATGAATAATATATAAAACTGAATAGCTTTATATATGTCAGACAATAAAGGAGAAAGGAACTATCCAGGACATCCAGTGGGTTGGTAATGAAATCTGTTTTTTCTGGGCTCTATCAGGTCCTATTGCCTAACCCATGCTTTAAGACTGTAGTTTATGTTTACTTAGTATTTGGCACACACTAGGGGCTCAATACAGTTTTACTGAATGTTGCTAATTATTGGAATTTTACAGTAGAGCACCGTCACCTCTCAGTTTCCTTCATTTCTCACTTCTGGTGATCTTTTCTCTTTATGCCTTCCATTTCTTTTTCTTGTCTTTGTGCACTGCCTAGAATCTCTAAACAATGTTAGAAGAGATGATACTGAACATCTTTGTGTTATTCCAAAATTCAAATAGAAAGCATTCACTGTGTCACCATTAACTGTGAGGTTAGCTGTAAATTTTTTGTTTACCGACTTCTATTCCTAGTTTCCATCTACTCCTAGTGTGCCAAGACATTTCCTCATATGCAGACGTTAGATTTTATAAAAGTTATTTTAAGTCATTACAATGATCATATAATTTTCTTTATGGTGAATTATGTTGATTGACTTTCAAATATTAAACCTACCTTGCAATCCTGAAATAAATTCTACTTGAACATTATATATATTATATATATTATTATATATTTTTATATATATATATATATATATATATATATATATATCTCACTGAGTTGATAAATTTTATTTTCTACACTATTTAGGGAGCTTTTATAAATACTCATGAAAGACATTGGGCTGTAGTTTTTGTAGTTTTCTCTTCTCGTAATGTCCCTTTCAAATTTTGATATAAAGAATATGCTACTTCATAAGATGAGTTGAGAAGTGTTCCTTCTTTAGCACTCTCTGGAAGAATGTATACAAGATTGCTATTATTTACTCCTTAAATGTTTGGAAAATTCACCAGAGAAGCCAGTTGAAGCTGAAGATTTTATTTTGGGAAGGTTTTGGATTCTGAATTTATTTTTTTTAGTAAATATAGACTATGCAGATATTTGTTTTTTTTTTTTTTTTGCAGTACACAGGCCTCTCACTGTCATGGCCTCTCCTGTTGCGGAGCACAGGCTCCGGACGCGCGGGCTCAGCAGCCACGGCTCACGGGCCTAGCCACTCTGCAGCATGTGGGATCTTCCCGGACTGGGGCATGAACCCATGTCCCTTGCATCGGCAGGCGAGCTCTCAACCACTGCGCCACCAGGGAAGCCCTATGCAGATTTTTTATCTCTTTTTGCACCCATTTTACTAAATTTTGCTGTTCAGCAAATTTGTGTATTTTATCTAAGTTGTCAAATGTATTGACATAATTTTACTCATAATATTCTTTTACTATCTTTTCTACTTACCTCCCTTCTCTACTAAGCCCAAGGAGTCTTTAATTCCTGCTACTCCACTGTGAATATGCTTTCATAGTTGCCTCCATTCTAATTCCTAGTTTTATCTGACTTACTTTTATCTCCTGAGTGGTCTTTGTGGTTCATGGAATCTCTCTTATCTTTCTCTGTATTTCATGTTACCCATCACAGAAAAATTGAGGAGAGGGTAGGAAGGAATTCATGATATCTATATGGAGTTGTTTCAAGTTCAAATTTTAAGACATAGTTTCTTTTTTAAATTATTATTATTTATTTATTGGCTGTGTTGGGTCTTCGTTGCTGTGTGCAGGCTTTCTCTAGTTGCGGTGAGTGGGGGCTACTCTTTGTTGCAGTGCACGGGCTTCTCATTGTTGTGGCTTCTCTTGCTGCAGAGCACGGGCTCTAGGCATGCAGCCTTCAGTAGTTGTGGCACACGGGCTCAGTAGTTGTGGCTTGCGGGCTCTAGAGCTCAGGCTCAGTAGTTGCAGCACACGGGCTTAGTTGCTCCACGGCATGTGGGATCTTCCTGGGCCAGGGCACGAACCTGTGTCCCTTGCATTGGTAGGCAGATTCTTAACCACTGCACCACCAGGGAAGCCCTAGACATAGATTCTTAATCAGCTAAATTTCCATAGTATTATCTTTTATTTTGATTGCTACCACGTGATCTGTGCACATGCTCAAACTTAATGGGCTTTGGTTTTTTCCCAAACATTCCTGAAAATTGCTTTTTCTGCACAGTTGAAGGCTTCCATAGACTGTGATCCCGTGGGAATGACAACTTCTCCCTATATTGCAGTGGGTGAGGTTTTGTAGATTTCCAGTCTAAGATCAACCTCCAAGATTCTTCTTTGTTCCTCTCTTTGCTGTTCCTCTCTTTCCTCAGCAACAAATAGGCCTCAACCCCGAATACAGTGACAACAATCTGTATTTTTTGTTTAACAGTTTAATGCACACCTCTCTGAGCTATGTTTAGCACTATTCTGGTGAGCTGTATAAGATAACATAGGCTACATACTCCTAAAAATTCTGGGCTCCCGTTTCTGTCAAGCCTACTAACTGGTCTTCTTCCCTTTTCAGGTGCTTTTACTCTAGTAGGTGAAGTCTATGCTGCTATCTATATTCACATCTACCTACACTTTAGGGATAATTATTTCATCACTCATAGATGTCTACTTTGATATTTCTGCATTAGTACCTTAAAAAGTAAATAGGCTATAAATTAGCACTAACATAAAACATAATGAAAGCCTACACTATTACTGTTATGGGAGTATCCACTTACTCTCCAGCATTTCATTGGCAGGAGTGGAAGAATATAGGAAGAACTGAGCAGTAGAGGTCCAAGTAGAAGTTCAGCCATAGTGCCCTAGTGGGGGCACTCTTTCCTTTCAACGAGACCCTCTTCAGCTCTATTCTTCTCTATGGATGGTCTCTCATCCACTGAGTGACATGGAGACTTAGAAGGCATTCTTAGAATTATACTCCAGGCAGCTGTTGCTACTTAGCCAATGTAAACATGTGAAATGATACTAATTTGCCGCCCCAAGTACACCAACCTCTCCCTAGCTCTGAGATGACAGAATTTTGCAAATCCAAGAAATATAATCCTCAAAACCCCAGAATACCTCTACCTAAGGTAACTCTGTGGCCTCCTCCTGAGCCGCTTACCAGATACTGATGAATCATAATTCAGGTTGTTCCCTATACCCACAAGCTTCCTTTATGAAAGGAAACTTTGTATTAGACGGAACTCATAGTAATCCACACTGCATGCTATTAGCATCATCCAGCACAATTTCTGCTTTCTCTGCTCAACTTCCTTTCCTGTATCCTTCTCAGTGACTTTCTGGGTTTGATAGGACCTGGACAACTACTCTTGCTGAAATTTGTTAAACCGATTTTTGAATGTTATAGCAAGGACTAGACGCACCAATTTTAAACCTACGTAGTATAACAATAACTCCTAATGAACAAGTTTGATCAATTATTTTATTTTACGAAATTCCAAGAATTGAAATGTGGGGATTTCCTTGCCACTCCTTTGCTCTACAGATAAATAAAAGGAAAAGTTTGCTCAAGGGAAATATAGAAAACGTTTTTTATTTGTTATGCTTTGGTGGGGGAAGAGAAAGTAAATCAGGAACTAAAAATTTGGAGTTTTCACTTTCTGTTTCTTCAGAAATAATCAATGAGTCCACAGTAACAGAAACAGTTTGTTCTAAATTAAATAGACAAAAACACAATTCCTCTCCAACTTCACCATTTTTTTTCTCTCTTCATGTAACTGTCTTGGTGATGCAGTGTCTAGACTTCTTGGAAGAAGTGATGGAGTCTGGAATTTATTCCGTGGGTTTGAAAATGGCTATTTGCGTCTCCTACATACTTCTATGTGAAAATCCAGTGCTTTCAGAATATGTAAAAATCATTGAATTGTTTACCAAAAAAGAAAACTTATCCATGAATATCACAACTTTAAGCTGCCACCAACGGGGAAATATTATATGGATTTATCCATTTTATCTACATCATCTTATTGTAATATGGGTCCCATCAGCCATTATATCCCCCCACAATGCAAAATAATGTGTACTCGTGAAAGAATTATGGAAGACATTTTCTAGCTTTTGAGAAAAACCAGTAAAATAAATTAGCTTAAAGGATAGAAATCCATTCTTCTTTTGGTTTTAATAAGTAATTCACAGAAATTTATCAACTCAAAGGGCAGATTTTTTTTATATCACAGGTCCTTCTTTAGGTTTTTGTCATTTATTAGCTGGATGAAAAGAAAGCAATCTTAGGCACTGAGATCTAAACCATGTTTGTACAGCCTGCATTATTAAGTCTGACTGTAGTTTATCTTTGCTCTTAAGGAAATCATACTGTATGCTTAGAGAAAGTTCAGAGTTATTTGTCACCAATTACCTAAAGCTGAGAGTTGATCTTACACATAGCTGTAGCCGTTTCCTGTAAGTTCTTGTGCGTTATTTTACAAGGCTGTCACTTCTTGAGGCTTTACCCTAGAAAATATATGTCTACCACAGAAAAGTTTCATTGCAAACGTTTATCGAGAGATAAATAGCCTTACGGGGTATAAGACTCCATAGCATTGACTTGTTTAAAATAAGCCTATCCCTAATTTTGAAACAACATTCTCCAGCTCTATTAGATTTTCTGTGACACCAAAAAAAAGAAGAGCAGCCAGAAGGGCTTTTTTTTTTTTAATTAAAAAATACACATACACAACACATTGAACTGAGCTGATCTCATTTATACTATAAAATCTCTATTAGTTCTGAAGAGTAGCATAAAATTAAATTATAAAATAAGTTAAGCACAAGGGATAGCCTTTCTAGAAGAAAATGAGGTATTCTGAGTATATAGTGAAAATTTTTAAATCTATGGAAATTAAATGACAATAAAATGTTTAAACCAAGGTATTATTATCCTATATTTAATTGAAACTCCAATTTTAAAGTCTATTATTTTTTTAAAAGTTGATATTATTTTGCATGGTAATGATCATAAAAGCTCTTAGGACCTTAGTTATTTTATTTCAAGGGTACTGAAGTAGACTGAAAAGTGGGCTGAATCTTGTGTCAACAGAACTGGAATTATTCCAGTATATCTCAGTTTCTCAGTCTGTAAAATGGGTAAGCCATACTGCCTAACTCACAGCATTGTTCTGAAGAGATAACTCTGAATTTATGCTATAAGCAGTTCAGTCTGGGCCACTTTCACAACTTCATTGAATGCCACAGAAGGTATGAAGATGTACTGATTTTACTGAACAGAACGCAGATGGGGTTTTGAATAACTCAGAGTCATTTCAAGAAGCTTTAGCTAAGAATGACACAAAATGCTTTTCATTAACTACACTGCTTGAGAACTCTAGTTTGACAAGAGAGGTCTAAAACTGAGGTGGATTCTCATGAGAAGTCGTGAACGGTGCTACGTGTGGCCCCAGCCCACGTCCCTAAATCTAGTTCACAGAAAGGTCTCCTTAGCGATGCAGACCATGGAGCAGGGGTGGGTCGAGCCATGTCCAGTGACATTGTCTTAAGTCGAGGAAGGACACGCACACTCACTGATGACAATTGCAAAGTTTGGAATTACTAACTCAGGAATAGAAAATACTCAGATCAGTGAGGGAGCATCCTTTTACTGGTGTATTATACATCTTGAAAAACCATGACCAAAGGGGAGAACGTGAGCCACAAGAGCATTAACTCTGTTGGTGAAAACACATTCCCACTTGCTACAGATCTACTAGGATTTTTGATATTCAATTAAAGAAACCTTTTTCAAAGTATATTCTTGAGAGTACTAGTTTTAAGCACAATCAGTAGGTGCTACCAAAAACAGTTTTAGAAACACTGATTTTAGATCTCCTTTAAATAGGCTTCTGTAAAACCTGATTTCTCAGAGTTTTAAAATTCTATCTCTATAGCAAAGAGGATACATTGTGCAGCATTGCTCTGGAACACAGAAAGCTTTTTTCTCAGTTGAGCTAATATTTTTAAAAAAATACATTGTAGGGAATACTAAATTAAGGGATGTTTAAAACCTATATGACCTGTCTGAAATGGCCAAGAAACTGTTATCTCCAATATACTTTCTAGAGCAATTTTGTTGGCAAAGCAGACACCTGCCATGGGTACTAGATATGAAATAATATTTGCTGAAATGTGACTCCAGAGTTCTGTACTTATTTGAAAAATTGATAGCAGTTGGATACCTGAATAATCATTGTCTGCTTAAGGACACGGGGTAATGATGAGCAAGGGGGGCTAAAGTATTTGTTTAAAGGTTATACAAACACTTCATAGGGGTGGGGAAATTGATATCTATAGAGAACTCAGAATTATTGACAGCTAAGAGGCATACAAGATTTGTAATTGGAAATGGAAGGCTTTCTTCTTGTGTCCTTTTATTCAGCCATTGAACAATTATTTACTAGGTACCAGGCATTGTGTGGAGTGTTGGAAGATGCAGAGACATGTAACACTTGGTCCATGCCTTTAGAGAGATGAGAGTCTGGACAATTTTAATAGACGAGTGATGAACACTCTGGGAACACAGAGGATGGGGCACAGAAACCTCTGCTAATTTTCAGTTATGAAGTTAATTAGTAATATCCCCAATCCTTGCAAACAACTGCCCTTGGTACACATTACAAGGCTGTTTTTTGTACACATAGGAATTGCACACAGTTGTTATCAGCAGTAACACATGGATTACAGGCAGCGGTTTGGTTTGTTTGATTTAGTGTTGTTTCACTAAGGCTGTCTCTGTTTTTAGCAAATAGATGTAGTAAGACAGTGCTTAGTTTAGGATGGAGAAGCACTTATCCCAGAGTTGCTTTATTGCTGTATTTCTCTTCAATAGTAAACAACAACATCTGATGAATCAACCTCCATTCAGATATTTCTCTCGATTCAGAATTATCATGCCTCTTGGATACTGAAAGTACCGATCAATGCACAACATTGTAATTTAGGTTTTGCATATTTATGCATGGCCTTAATACATGAACTCAGCAAATTTAGAAGAAGAAAGAATCATGGGCTTGTCGTTTTCCATAAAAAGTGTTCCTCTAAAGCTTTGTGTATTGAGAAACCTTGTTTTCATTAGATGGTTCTGGTTCTGAAATTTTGTGATGTTCAAGTTTAGAAACTCAGAAATACAGTTGATTTCATAGAAGATTCCATTCTCAAAGAGTAGAACTTTGACTTTTCAGGGGGTATGTGTATTACAAATAGGAATATGGGTCATGCTTATGGTGGTGGGCATATAATTTTTCTGGGGCTTCCGTTTTTCATTGCCAAAATACATGTTATCCCCAACATATTTTACTGACTACTACAATGTAGTGAAGAATGATTGGACTGTTGTATTGTTCATCTGGATGAAGAAAATTTGGAGAATTAAAGGAGTGGAAAAGGAAATACAGTGAAATGAACATGGAATAGGGGGAAGGAAGAAAAGCAACTTCAACATTATCTGGAACACTCTATTTCCTTCATATATAAAAAAGTGATCAAATGACAAAAATGATAACATTTACCTATTCTGATTGTTGCTAGATAAGTATTTCTTACATTATTCCTCTCTTTTACGTTAGTTAGAAAAGAAATTATTATTCACAATATAATGATTCATTCATTCAACAAATAATCTGTTGAGAGCCTACTATGTGCTAGCAATAAAATGGAGAAAAAAACAGACGTCATCCCTGCCCTCCTGGCATTTGTGTTTTAGATGTGAAAGTGAAACGTTTGGGAGCTGATGTAGAATATTCAAAAGGACAAAATGAGGGGATGGGGTGAATTAACTTTTACTGACATCGGGGAGGTGGGCTGCTGTTGGTACGGAATCAGTAAGCGATGACTATTCTATGCTGATAGGAACTGCAATATTTTTGGTCAAAATAAAGTTTAAGTTTCATCATGCATTGGTGGGGGGCCACACATCGAAAGCAGTCTTATGTGATATCACTTTTCTCACTGGTTGCACGCCCAAGTTCACCTGCATTTTTCTTTGATTCCCTCTAGTATATGACTGCCGCCGCTCCTATGCAAGGGACCTACATTCCCCAGTACACGCCTGTGCCTCCAACAGCTGTTTCCATTGAAGTAAGTCTGTCTCTTCTTACAGAACAAGGTTAGGGCAGATAAATCTCAGCCACATGCACTGGGGTCCACCATAACCCCCAAAATCCTTATTTGTGATTTTTGTGCTACTTGAAAATTTGAAGTTGCAAACTCACTCTGTGAAAGTATGTACTTTACTTGAACATACCTATGTTTTGCTTTGCATATGACATAAGCAAAATTCGGTATCCCGGTCTGAGAGGAGTGCCATTTTTATGTTTAGAGAAAAGATCAGAGATCAAATAACTACCTCATCAAATGTTAGCCACAAACACTCTGAAAGAGGAAGGCAAACATGTGCAGCTATTTGAATGAGCTAGTTCTCTGATGCCTTGTTTCTCCAGTAGTGGTCCCTAGACCAGCGTTATCAGTATCACCTGAGAGCCTGTTAGCAATGCAGATTTTCAGACCTCACCCAGATCTACTGAATCAGAGTTTGCATTTTAACACGATCCCTTAAGGATCAAGGTGCACATTAAAAGTTGAGAGGGACTGGATTAAAGAACTGGTTGTCAAACTTTTCTGCATATCAAAATTATTTTA
Source organism: Phocoena phocoena (assembly GCF_963924675.1). Taxonomy (NCBI): domain Eukaryota; kingdom Metazoa; phylum Chordata; class Mammalia; order Artiodactyla; family Phocoenidae; genus Phocoena; species Phocoena phocoena. The sequence goes on along the minus strand of NC_089228.1, from coordinate 54,709,080 downwards.
AAACTTAATACTTTAAAAAATTGTGATGCCTAGGTCCTATTGCCAGAGAGTCTGATGGGGTCTAGGGTATGGACTGGATACCAGGATTTTTAAAAGATGCTAGGTGATTCTAATGTGTACCAAAGATGAAGAACCACTGCTCTTGCCAATGAACCTTGACAGGACTGTGGCATCCTACAGACAAGAGAGAAAAACTTCTACCACTCATATTCCTGTGGATACTGTGAAAGATAAAGTCGTATTTTCCTTACTAGAAGCTTTGTCCCTTCCTTCTCTCTTTTCATTGGGCTGAATCCATTTCCTCTACACATTATTTTACTGGACAGAGCCAGCAAGATACATAGGAAAGGAGTGGGGCATAGGGCTATGTGGATGGTGGTAAGACACTTAGAGGTGTATACTTCTCTCCGGTTCTAACCATTATTGTTTCTTGCCCCCGCTTCCCCTTCTCCTGATGCACATTTGCCATTATGGTCACAGTGCATTTCTTCCATCAGTTGGGACTCCTCTGGAGTTCACGCCATTGATACTCCATGAGTTGGCCAACCAACTCATGTTGGTACCACTCATTGTGGGAGACCACCATGACTCTTCCAACCTCTGGAGCCACAGAGATTGGGTGAGATCTTTACAGACCAAATTAGATCTTTTGAAATGTTTGTTTGCTTGTTTTTAGTGTGTGACAAATATTTGCTTGTACCAGGGTTTGGGAAGCACAGACATTTAAGAGGACAGTGTCCTGCCACTTAGGAAACCAAGGAGGTCCAATTTTTAAATCTTTTATGTGTTCCAGACCTATGGTCCCCAAGGAATGTTTCAGTATTAAAGAAGTTTTAATTGGCTTTTCAGAATTTCAAGAATATGTGATTAAAATGTATGTTCTTTGCTATATTTAGCTATCAAAACCCATCTAGGCCATAAGAAAATTATGAATCTAGACATTGTAGGTGACTTTAAGCATAAATCTCTGCCACATATCCGCATTTCTCTATCTCTGGACCAAATGTGTGTGCTTATCTCCAGAATCTGAGCTATTTGAGGACTATAAAATAAGGAGACACATTTGACGGTGTTGCTTAGTGGGAACAGTCTAATTATAGTTAAATCTGGGATTTAAAAAGAAATATTTCACTAAGAATTATATAAGTATAGCCTGATATATTGCCTTGAATTTGTGCTTATAAAGGAAAGCACTGATTCATTTTCTATGTAAAAACACGCATTGAAAATTCACCAGTATCCACACAAATCAGTGTGGGTGGGAGTTTCATCAAAATGCATAACATCAAATAGTATATTAGGAAAAAAAAAAGATTGAATTCATAAAGGGAGAATTTTCAGATTCTGAGGAACAATTTCAGGGAGCTTTTGTTAGGGATAGGGAGTTGACCAAAAACCTATATCCCTGCAGAAGCCCAAGGCTATAATATAAGTAAAACCAGGAGAATGTATTCAGATAGATTCCCTCCTTAGGACTACTAACTACCAAACCTCTCTCGGAACCAAACACATTCTGAATGATGACCAACTCAAGAAATCCATTCTTGTTGGCAAAAGCCATTAAAATGGTAAGGGGAGAAGCGAATCAAAATTAAGGATGCTTGTTTCTTTCTTTCTTTTTCTGAAACTTCTAAATGAATTCCAGTTCACATCAAGGAAAATGAAAATAAATAAATAAAACAAATCAAATTGCTTAAGGGAGACCCTGCTTAACAGTGTCCTTTAAAAGAATTCCAAACTTGGATGTAGATTTTTATGAAGGTCAAAGTCCATTGTTTTGCCAGATCATAGAGACAGGGTAGACTACTTTATTCCCAGGAAAATGCTCAAATATACACGTTTTTATAGGAATTCTGCGTGAATTTTTTGATTAAGGAATCATTATTTAGTGTGGCTGTATGCAACCATGATTTAAAAGTTCTAACTATGGGCAAAATGCTTTCCTCATCATTTGACTGCTACAGGGTCTTCTGATGGCAAGGCTTCTTGGTGACACATTGAGGTAGATTCCTCAGCCCTTATTCAAATGTGCTCTGTGGTTTTTCTTTGGGTTCTTGCTGTGGCTTTATATAGCTGAGTGCAGCTCTACTCAAGCCATATGGAAGATGGGTATGCCCTACAGTCCATCTGCAAGAAGCCCTTTTGCTAAAGCCAATAAGACTTTTGTGTTCTTATTGCCTCCATAGGGTGTTGTTGCTGATACCTCTCCCCAGACAGTGGCACCTTCATCCCAGGACACAAGTGGTCAGCAGCAGCAGATAGCAGTGGACACATCCAACGAGCATGCATCCGCATATTCTTACCAACAGTCTAAGTAAGTTCAAGCCATACTAAACTCTTTCCCTCCAGGTCAGCCATCTGGACATTATTCTCTTATGTGGCATCTGCTATCTTTTGCTGCAGTACAGACCATCCCTAACTTAGTGACAATCATATATTTAGTTCATTATTCTGTGGGTTAGAATTTGGGCTGACCTCAGGTGAATGGTTCTTCTGATATTGACTGGACTTGCTTGAGCTATCTGGGCATAGCTCCTGGGCATCTTCACAGTTCTGCTTCTGGGTGTTAGTTGTCTGATGGTTGAGTGATGGACACCAATGAGCCATGTATTGCTGACCCTCTAGCAGGCTTATTCCCATGGAAGTCTCAGAATTCAGAGAACAGCAAGAGACGATGCCCAAATGACCAGCATGTTTTGAATTCTGTTTATGACTCATTTGCTATTGTCCCATAGGTCAAACGCAAGTCATGTGACCAAGCCCAGAGTTAATGTAGGAATTCACTACCAAAAGGCTTGGATACAGAGAGGGGCACCATAGACATTGTTACCAAAAAAAATTCTACCACACATATTTTTTGAAAACCTCCAATATTCACACTTGACGTCATTCTTAAATGAAGACAGTAACACTCCCCTGGCAAGGGTGCTTCAAACTCACCCAGTAAAACAGTTTATGAAAAAGAGTATTGTTAAATATAAAACAACATGGAGTACGGTCTTATTGAGGAATTAAGTGGCAAAGCAAAAATCAGGGAGTCAGAATTACTACTGAAAAATCCTTAAATCACTGAGAGAGCAAAGTTCAGTTAGCTTTGTGTTGAGTAATTATGGAGATAAAATTTGAAAGGTTTTGATTGAAACCAAAGGAATTAACAAAAGTTCAATCTATATACAGATGTCTTGTCATGCTAACTATTTTACTTTATAGGTAACAGTCAAAGCCCTGCTGAATAGAAAATTCCCAAAAGACCCTTCCTGTTTGCAGAGTGCTGTTCCATTTCTTGATCATCAGTTTTCTTTCATCTCAATACACATTTAGAGATTTGTTTGTTGTTGAAAGATTAATAATGGTAATGGAGTCTTCAGTATGTGCTTTAACTTCTAAAGTCAGTCCTCCAAATTAAATATGCTAGAACATGACTTAACCTTACAAATACAAGGTATTATTATTACTATTATTATTATCATTACTACTCCTACTACTATTATCATTATTACTATTACACAACTTTCAGGAAATATCTGTAGTGAATAAGGCATTTTTGTTTTTTATTTGTAAGTTTTTAAATTTTTATTTTATATTGGAGTTTAGTTGATTAAAAATGTTGTGTTAGTTTCAGGTGTACAGCAAAATGATTCACTTATACATATACATGTATCTATTCTTTTTTCAAATTCTTTTCCATTTAGGTTATTACAGAATATTGAGCAGAGTTCCCTGTGCTATACAGTAGGTCCTTGTTTGTTACCTATTTTGAATATAATAGTGTGTATATGTCAATCCCAAACCCCCAATTTAGCCCTGCCCCCCCCCCCACTTTTCCCCTTTGGTAACCATAGGTTTGTTTTCTAAGTCTGTGAGTCTGTTTCTGTTTTGTAAATAAGTTCATTTGTATCATGTTTTTAGATTCCACATATAAGCCATATCATATGATATTTGTCTTTCTCTGTCTTACTTCACTTAGTATGATAATCTCCAGGTCCATCCATGTTGCTGCAACTGGTATTATTTCATCTCTTTAATGGCTGAGTAATATTCTGTTGTATATATGTACATCATCTTCTTTAATCATTCATCTGTTTATGGACATTTAGGTTGCTTCCACATCTTGGCTATTGGAAATAGTGCTGCAATGAACACTGGGGGTGCATGTATCATTTTGAACCATTATTTTCTCCAGATATATGCTCAGGACTGGGATTGCTGGATCATATGGTAGCACTATTGGTTTTTTAAGGAACCTCCATATTGCTTTCCATAGTGGCTTTAGCAATTTACATTCCCACCAACAGTGTAGGAGGGTTCCCTTTTTCTCCACATCCTCTCCAGCATTTATTGTTAGTAGACTTTTGATGATGGCCATTCTGACTGGTGTGAGGTCATATCTCATTGTAGTTTTGATTTGCTAATAATTAGTGATGTTGAGCATCTTTTCTTCTTTGAAGAAACATGTATTTAGGTCTTCTGCACATTTTTCGATTGGGTTTTTTTTTATATTGAGTTCCATGAGCTGTTTATATATTTTGTAGATAAATTCCTTGTCAGTTGCATCATTTGCAAATATTTTCTCCCATTGTGTGGATTGTCTTTTCATTTTGTTTATGGTTTCCTTTGCTGTGCAAAAGCTTTTGAGTTTAATTGGGTCCCATTTGCTTATATTTGTTTTTATTTCCATTACTCTAGGAGACAGATCAGAAAAGATATTGCTGCAATTTATGTCAGAGAGTGTTCTTCCTATGTTTTCCTCTAAGAGTTTTATAGTATACAGTCTTATATTTGGGTCTTTAATCAATTTTGAATTTATTTTTGTATATGGTGTTAAAGAATATTCTATTTTATTCTTTTACATATAGCTGTCCAGTTTCCCCAGCACCAGTTACTGAAGAGACTGTCTTTTCTCCATTGTATAGTCTTGCTTCCTTTGTTGTAGACTGACCATAGCTGCCTGGGTTTCTATATTTCTCTTTTTGTGCCAGTACCATACTGTTTTGATGACTTGTAGCTTTGTATTGATAGCATAGTCTGAAGCCAGGGAGGCTGATTCCTCCAGCTCCATTTTTCTTTCTCAAGATTGCTTTGGCTATTCAAAGTCTTTTGTGACTCATACAAATTTTAAGATTTTTTTGTTCTACTTCTGTAAAAAATGCCATTGATAGTTTGATAAGGATTTCATTGAATCTCTAGATTGCCTTGGGTAGTATAGTCATTTTGACAATACTGATTCTTCCAGTCCAAGAACATGGTATATCTTTCCATCTGTTTGTGTCATCTTTGATTTCTTTCATCAGCATCTTATAGTTTATTGAGTACAGGTCTTTTGCCTCCTTAGTTAAGTTTATTCCTAGGTATTTTATTCTTTAGGGTGTGATGGTAAATGGAACTGTTTCCTTAATTTCTCTTTCTGATCTTTTATTGTTAATGTATAGGAATGCAACAGATTTCTGTGTATTCTTTTAGCTTTTGCTTGTCTGTAATGCTTTGGATTTCTCCATTGATTCTGAACAAGAGCCTTGCTGGGTAGAATATTCTTGGTTGTAGGTATTTCCCTTTCATAATTGTAAATATATAATGCCACTCCCTTTTGGCCTGCAGAGTTTCTGATGAAAAAATCAGCTGATAGCCTTATGAGGATTCCTTTTTATGTTATTTGTTGTTTTCCCTTGTTGCTTTTAATAATTTTTCTTTGTATTTAATTTTTGTTAGTTTGATTACTATGTGTCTCGGTGTGTTCCTCCTTGGGTTTATCCTGTATCAGGATCCTGTACCCTGCATTTCCTGGACTTGGGTGACTGTTTCCTTTCCTGTGTTGGGGAAATTTTCGGCTATTATATCTTCAAATATTTTCTCAGGCCCTTTCCCTTTTTCTTCTTCTGTGAATGTTGGTGCATTTAACATTGTCCCAGAGGTCTCTGAAACTTTCATCATTGCTTTTCATTCTTTTCTCGTCTTTTAAATAAATAAATAAATGCATTTATTTATTTATTTATTTATTTATTTATTTTTGGCTGCATTGGGTCTTTGTTGCTCTGTGCGACCTTTCTCTAGTTGCAGAGAGTGGGGGCTACTGTTCGTTGCAGTGCACGGGCTTCTCATTGTCATGGCTTCTCTTGTTGCAGAGCACGGGCTCTAGGCATGCAGGCTCAGTAGTTGTGGCTCACAGGCTCTAGAGCACAGGCTCAGTAGTTGTGGTGCACGGGCTTAGTTGCTTTGTGGCATGTGGGATCTTCCCAGACCAGGGCTCGAACCCATGTTCCCTGCATTGGCAGGTGGATTCTTAACCACTACACCATGAGGGAAGTCCCCCTTTTTTTTTTCTTTATTCTGTTCTGTGGCATTGATGTCCACCACTCTGTCTTCCAGTTCACTTATCTGTTCTTCTGCCTCAGTTATTCTGCTATTAATTCCTTCCAGTATATTTTTCATTTCAGTTATTATGTTCATCTGTTTGTTTTTTTCTTTGTTCTTTAAATCTTCTATCTCTGTTGAAAATTTTTTGCATCTTCTTGGTCTATACCTCCATTCTTCTGAGGTTTTGGATCATTTACTATCATTACTCTGAATACTTTTTTCAGGGAGATTGCCTATCTCCTCTTCATTTAGTTGTTCTTGTGGGTTCTTCTCTTGTTCCTTTGTTTGCAACATATTTCTGTGTCATCTCATTTGTCTGTTTGTGTATGTGGTCTCCTTCCCACAGGCTGCAGGATCATAGTTCCTCTTGCTTCTGGTGTCTGCCCCCTGGTGGGTGAGGCTGGTCCAGGGGCTTATGTAGCCATCCTGGTGGGAGGGGACTGGTGCCTGCCCTCAGGTGGGTAGAGCTGGCACTTGTCCCTCTGGTGGGCAGAGCCGTGTCAAGGGCTGTGTTTTGAGGTGGCTGTGAGCTCAGTACGTCTTTAGTCAGCCTGTCTTCTGATGGGTGGGGCTGTATTCCTATCTTGTTGGTTGTTTGGCCTGAGGATTTACAGCACTAGAGCCTGCAGGCTATTGGGTGAAGCCAGGTCTTTGTGGCATAATGGGGACTTCCCAGAGAGCTCATGCTGATCAGTATTACCTGGGACCTCTGCTACTGGTGCTCCCACAGTGAGCTACAGCTGACCTGGCCTCCCCAGAAGACACTCCAAGACCCCTAGGTAGGTCTATCCCAGGTTCCTATGGAGGTACTGTTTGGACTGGGCCCCAGTGCATGTGGGATCTTGTATGCCTTCCAGGAGTGGAGTTTCTGTTTCCCCCAGCCTTGCAGAACTCCTGCACTCACGCCCCACTGGGTGTCAAGGCTAAATGCTCTGGGGGTTCTTCCTCCAGATACCAGATGCTCAGACTGTCTTGGAGGGCTATTTTTATGTGGGAATGTCCCTGCGTAGCCTGCATTGGTTTAATATGTTTTGATGTGAGAGCTGTTTTTATTATAGATGTCTGACACCTCTTTTCTCAGTGTATGCTGGTAGTTATCCCCTTGATACAGGAGGTGTGACTGGTATTGTGGTGACCAGAGCCAGCCCTGCATATTTAGTGGGGACTCCCCTTTGCTCTGTGGTTGTCACCGCTCTGTTTGGATCAGCGTCTGCTCCCTTGTTGTTGGAATAGAGGCCCCCAGATCTGTTTCTTAGCTGTGTTTCTGATCTGTGGTGTGATGTAGACAGGATTGGAGCATTCCCACTGAGAGTGAAGCCACCGAGTATTCCTCCTCTGGAACTGTTCACCTGCAGGTGTGCTCTGTTTTGTCACCTTTCACCTGTTGTGGGAGCACTCAGATTACACTGTCATTGGCACTGCTGTCAGTCCCACCTTAACCATAGGTATGCCAGCAGTTGGCCCTGGTGTCTCTCAGGCATTGTTTTCACCAAGCCACCAGCACAGATCCACTGAAGTCAGGTCCCAAGATTGCAGTAATCATGGATCTGGACAGGCTATGGGCACTATGGAAGCATCTCAGACTCTGGCCTTGCCCAACCCCCACATGTACCTGCCCACAAAGTCCACAGCTGCTAAAGCTTGACCCATCTTGGCTGTGGGAGCACTCATTGTCAGATCAGATGTTCTGCAGGTTCTGAGTTTACAAAGCCAGTCGCAGGGTGTAAATCCACAGTTTGTGCAGCTGTGAGGAGAGATTTCAGCTCTTCTCCCATCTCTCACGGCCCCTGGGGCACAGCTATGGTTTCAGCCCCACCTCTGTGTGTCAGCCACCCACAGGCATCTGCTCCTGAAGCTGCCCCGGAGCACACAAGCCTACCCTGGCAGGAGGGGGTGGAGTAGGCGGCAGCCAGGGGCGTGAGAGCCTGCCCTAGCGGGAGCCCTTCCTAGTGCCTGGGGAGGCAGGTGCTGGTGCATGGGGAGAGAGGCTGCATAGGTGGCCTGCCCTTTGCACATCACTCAACAACGGCACTTCGCTTCTATGGCGATCTGGGCTTGCTTCATGAGCGTTCTCCATTGTGGAGCTCCTCATTCCCATCCCCTCAGACTGTCTTCTCACAGCCAACAGCAGTCCTTTCCACAGGTCTGCTCTCCAAATCCAACATTCTAGCACCCTGCCCCTGTATACACCAGTGGACACACCTCTCAGGCTTGGGCGTGCAGGGCTGTGGCATGGATCATCTGTGTAGGTCTCACTCTGTCCAGCCAGCCTCAGGCCAGTTGCTGCACTCTCTTTCAAGCCCCCAAAGCTCCCCTCTGTCCCAGCTGATCTCCCCACCAGTAAGGGGGCTTCCCTGGACATGGGAAATTCTCCTGTCCTTCAGCTCCCCCCAAGGGGTGCAGGTCCTGTCCCACTTCTCCTCTTCCTTTTCCCTTCTTCTTTCTTTTATCCTACTCTGTTATGTGGGGATCTTTCTGGTTCTCTTAGTTGTCTGAGGTCCTCTGCTAGTGTTCAGCAGTTGCTCTGTGAGAACTGTTCCATTTGTAGATGTATTCTTTTTTTTTTTTTTTTTTTTTTTGAGGTATGCGGGCCTCTCACTGTTGTGGCCTCTCCCGCGCAGGCTCAGCGGCCATGGCTCACAGGCCCAGCCGCTCCGCGGCATGTGGGATCTTCCCAGACCGGGGCACGAACCCGCATCCCCTGCATCGGCAGGTGGTCTCTCAACCACTGCGCCACCAGGGAAGCCCTGTAGATGTATTCTTAATGCATTTGTGGGGAGAGTTGAACTTTACGTCCTCTTACTCCTCCACCATCTTGACTCCCCCTGTAATTTAATTTAAAATACCTTTAGTATAGATATAAATAGACATTATGATATTAAATGTATGCGTGATGGGTTAAACTACTTTTCAGGGGCACTCAGTGACCCTAATCAGAATTTCACACCCCACAGGAGGTCAGTTCTCATTTAATGAGAAAGGCCAGAGGTTTGTACAAGTATTTTAAACTATCCATATTTCAATTAGCATAATGATTGTTAGAAGAGAGTTGCCTGATGAAAGCAGTGCCAAGTTAATTAGCATAATGAAACTGGAAATGAGCTCCCATTTGTGAAATTTGGAGTATTCAAGATAGCATGAATTGGCTAAAGTATTTTAGAGATACTCTCCACTCTACACAGGAAAGATAGAATAAGACTGTAGGGAAACGTGTAGCTTATAGCTTTAGGGATGTTGCTTGTGGCTTATTCTCAAAACAAGACTGTTGTAAAGTAGATTTCTCTATAAGGGACATGTAGTCCCACCTCCAGAAAATGGTCAAGATACAAACCCCCTTCCTTGCAACTGTCCAGAACCTCCTCTTCTCCCTGCCTGATTAAATCAGCTTTAGCTGCCTCCACTTGTAAGCCCACAGTGAGATGCTCTCTTCTTTCTCAGGGTTGTCCCCACCTTTCATGGTCACTGTATGATGTGACAGGGATGGGGGTCTCTGCCTGACCCAGAGGGAGCATCTCTGCCTCTGATAGATTCTAGCAAGAGTGTCCCCATCCACCTTTACACCTAGACCCAGTTTCACTTGCAGTACCCAGAATCATGCCAGAATCTATGCTAGGACACATACCCCTGCCCTCAAGGATTTTCAGTCTAATATGGGAACCTGAGGCTGGAATGTGGTTAACTAGGCGGGAAAGTTGTAGAACAGACCAGCTTTTATAGAGCCTTTGGTCCTTGGATTCTTAGCTTTGTGTAGACTAAGTATTCTCACTTTTATTCTAGGGGAGCTGCAAAACCTTTGGAGGGCTTGAAGAGAAGGAATGATGGGATTTGATTTACCTTAGATGACTCCAGCCTCAGGTTCCCACCTCCAGATTTTTGAACTTCCTGTTTCCTCTACCTAGAATACTTTACTTTTCCTCTAAGTCTTTCCAAGATTAGCTTATAATTATCTTTCACATCCAGACCTACATGAGAGACCTTCCCTGATACCAAATCTTAGGTATTTATCCAGCCACTTTCTATTACAGAATATACTTAAGTATTCTATTTTGAGATTCTTTTTCTTTTTGATTGTTTGCTGATTGATCCATTGATTGTACGTCTACTCCTTGTGGAAAGCAAAATCTAAGAGAGTAGGGAAGGCATCTGCCTCTTTCATTGGTCTTTCCTTAGCATCTGGAATACTGCCTTTCTCATAGTAGGCACTCAAGTCAGTAATTGCTGATTGGATGAATAAAGCTGTCATTTTCATTTATCCAGACATCATTAAACTGTTAACAAGGAAGGTCTTGAATCACTTATTTCCTCATTATGCTTTGAAACAACCAAAGCCAGTTTCACCTACTCACAAAGCCTTGACAGATGCTTCTGGCCACATAGTATCTCTCATCTCCTACCAGTGTCTCTCACTGTGTTCCCACATAGCTAATCTCTGTTCCCTTCTCATATATTAACTAACTCAGTGAGCATACTTAAGAAAAAACTTCCAATCTGCTTGGAACAGAGTGCCAGAGACTACCATATTATTTGATGGGATTCACACAGGCTTTTAGCTAAATTCAAAAAACAGAGGAGGTGGAGACAAGATGGCGAAATAGAAGGACGTGAGCTCACTTCTTACAAAAACACCAAAATCATAACTAACTGCTGAACAACCATCGACAAAAAAATGCTGGAACCTACCAGAAAAGTTATCCTACATCCAAAGACAAAGAAGAAACCACAATGAGATGGTAGGAGGGGTGCAGTCATGACAAAATCAAATCCCATACAGCCAGGTGGGCAAGCCACAAACTGGAAAATAATTATACCACAGAAGTTCTCCCACAGGAGTGAAAGTTCAGAGCCCCACGCCAGGCTTGCCACCCTGGGAGTCTGACAATGGGAAGAGGAGCCCCCCAGAGAATCTGGCTTTGAAGGCCAATGGGGTTTGCAGGAATTCCACAGGACTGGGGGGAAAAGAAACTCTCCTCTAGGAAGCCACACACAACACCTCGTGTTCATTAGGACCCAGGGAAAAAATGCAATGGCTTCATAAGAACCTGGGACAGACCTACCTGCAGGTATTGGAGGGTCTCCTGCAGAGGTGGGGGATGGATGTGGCTCACTGTGGGCACAAAGACACTGGTGGTGGCAGTTCTGGTGAGTACTCATTGGCGTGAGCCCTCCAGGAGGCTGCCGTTTTCTCACCAAGACCTGGACCCTCCCAACAGCCCATAGGTTCCAGTTCTGGGACACCTCAGGCAGAACAACCAAAAGGCAAGGAACACAGCCCCACCCATCAGCAGCAGGCTATTTAAAGTCTTCCTGAGCACACAGCAGCCAGCTAAACACACCCCCAGACAAGGCCCTGCCCACCAGGGGGACAAGATCCAGCTCCGCCCACCAGTGGAGATCATAAGAGACTACTACAAGCAACTATATGCCAGTAAGATGGACAACCTAGAAAAAATGGACAAATTCTTAGAAAGGTACAACCTTCAAAGACTGAAACAGGAAGAAATAGAAACTATAAACAGACCAATCACAAGCACTGAAATTGAAACTATGATTAAAAAACACCCAACAAACAAAAGTCCAGGACCAGACAGCTTCACAGGCAAATTCTATCAGAAATCTAGAGAAGAGGTAACAACTATCCTTCTGAAACTCTTCCAAAAATTTCTGAGCAAGGAACACTCCCACACTCATTTTACAAGGCCACAATCACCCTGATACCAAAATCAGACAAGAATACCACAAAAAAGAAAATTACAGGCCAATAACACTGATGAACATACATGCAAAAATCCGCAACAGAATACTAGCAGATGAAATCCAACAACACAGTAAAAGGATCATACACCCTGATCAAGTGGGATTTATCCTAGGGATGCAAGGATTCTTCAACATATGCAAATCAATCAATGTGATACACCACATTAACAAATTGAAGAATAAAAACCATATGATCATCTCAATAGATGGAGAAAAAGCTTTTAACAAAGTTCAACACACATTTATGATAAAAACTCTCCAGAAAGTGGGCCTAGAGGGACCCTACCTCAACAAAATAAAGGCCATATATGACAAACCCATAGCTAACATCATGCTCAATGGTAAAAATCTGAAAGCATTTCCTGTAAGATCAGGAACAGGACAAGAATGTCCACTCTCGCCACTTTTATTCAACATAGTTTTGGAAGTTCTAGCCATGGCTATCAGAGAAGAAAAAGAATTAAAAGGAATCCAAATTGGGAAAGAAGTAGTAAAACTGTCACTGTTTGCAGATAACATGATACTATACATAGAAAATCCTAAACATGTTAACAGAAAACTACTAGAACTCATCAATGAATTTGGTAAAGTTGCTTGATACAAAATAAATGCACAGAAATCTGTTGCATTCCTATACACTAACAATGAAAGATCAGAAAGAGAAATTAAGGAAACAATTCCATTTACCATCACATGAAAAAAATAAAATACCTAGGAATAAACCCAACAAAGAAGGCAAAAGACCTCTTCTCAGAAAACTATAAGATGTTGGGACTTCCCCAGTGTCACAGTGGTTGAGAATCCGCCTGCCAGTTCAGGGCACACGGATTCAATCCCTGGTCTGGGAAGATCCCACATGCCATGGAGCAACTATGCCCATGTGCCACAACTATTGAGCCTGTGCTCTAGAGCCTGTGAGCCACAACTACTGAGCCCATGTGCCACAACTACTGAAGCCCATGCCCCTAGAGCCCGTGCTCTGCAACAAGAGAAGCCACCACAATGAGAAGGCTGCGCACTACAACAAAGAGTAGCCCCTGCTCGCTGCAACTAGAGAAAGCCTGCACACAGCAACAAAGACCCAATGCAGCCAAAAATAAATAAATAAATAAATTTATAAAAAAGAAAACTATAAGATGTTGATGAAAGAAATCTAAGATAACACAAACAGATGGAAAGATAAGTCATGTTTTTGGATTGGAAGAATCAATATTGTCAAAATGACTATACTACCCAAAGCAATCTACAGATTCTATGCAATACCTATCAAATTACCAATGGCACTTTTCACAGAATTAGAACAAAAAAATCTTAAAGTTTGGGGCTTCCCTGGTGGCGCAGCGGTTGAGAGTCTGCCTGCCGATGCAGGGGACACAGGTTTGTGCCCCGGTCCGGGAAGATCCCACATGCCGTGGAGTGGCTGGGCCTGTGAGCCATGGCCGCTGAGCCTGCACGTCCGGAGCCTGTGCTCCGCAACGGGAGAGGCCACAACAGTGAGAGGCCCACGTACTGCAAAAAAAAAAACAAAAAAAACCTTAAAGTTTGTATGAGACACAAAAGACCCTGAATAGCCAAAGCAATCTTGAGAAAGAAAAACGGAGCCAAAGGAACAGGCTCCCTGACTTTGGACTATACTACAAAGCTACAGTCATCAAAACAGTATGGTACTAACACAAAAACAGAAATATAGATCAATGGAACAGGATAAAGAGTGTAGAGATAAACCCACATACCTATGGTCAACTAATCTATGACAAAGGATGCAAGAATATACCGTGGAGAAAAGACAGTCTCTTCCATAACTGGTGCTGGGAAAACTGGACAGCAACGTGTAAGAGAATGAAATTAGAACACTCTCTGACACCATTCACAAAAATAAAATGTATTAAAGACCTAAATATAAAGCTGGATGGCGTAAAACTCTTAGAGGAAAACAGGAAGAACACTCTCTGCCATAAATTGCAGCAATATCTTTTTTGATCCACCTCCTAGGGTAATGAAAATAAAAGCAAAAATAAACAAATGGAACCTAATTAAACTTAACAGCTTTTGCACAGCAAAGGAAACCATAAACAAAATGAAAAAGCCTACAGAATGGGAGAAGATAGTTGCAAATGAAGCAACTGACAAGGGATTAATCTCCAAAATATACAAATAACTCATACAGCTTGTCAAAAAAACAAACAACTGAATCAAAAAATGGGCAGGAGATCTAAATAGACATTTCTCCAGAAAAGACATACACATGAACAAAACACACATGAAAAGATGCTCAACATCACTAATGATCAGACAAATGCAAATCTAAACTGCAGTGAGGTATCACCTCCCACCAGTCAGAATGGCCAACATCAAAAAATCTACAAACAATAAATGCTAGAGACGGTGTGAAGAAAAGGGAACCCTCCTACACTGTTGGTGGGAATGTAAATTGGTACAGCCACTATGAAAAACAGTATGGTGGGTTCCTCAAAAAACTAAAAGTAGAGTTGCCATATTATCCAGCAGTCCCACTCTTGGGCACGTATCTTGTAAAAAGCATAATTCCAAAAGATACATGCACCCCAATGTTCGTCACTGCACTATTTACAATAGCCAAGACATCAAAGCAACCTAAATGTCCATCAACAGAGGAGTGGATAAAGAAGTGGTACATATATATATACAATGGAATATCACTCAGCCATAAAAAAGAACAAAATAATTCCATTTGCAGCAACATGGATGGACCTAGAGATCGTCATACTGAGTGAAGTTAAGTCAGACTGAGAAAGACAGCTATCATGATATCGCTTATGTGTTGAACCAAAAAAAATGGTACAATGAACTTATTTACGAAACAGAAATGAAGTCACAGATGTAGAAAACAAACTTATAGTTACCAGGGGGGAAAGAGGGAGGAGATAAATTGGGAGAACATGATTGACACATACACACTACTATATATAAAATAGATAACTAATAAGGACCTACTGTGTAGCACAGGGAACTCTACTCTGTGCTCTGTAATGGCCTATATGGGAAAAGAATCTTAAAAAAAGTGTGTATATTTATACGTATAACTGATTCACTTTACTAATACACCTGAAACTAACACAACAATATAAATCAACTAGGGATGCCTATATGGCCTCTATGGGAAAAGAATCTTAAAAAAAGTGTGTATATTTATACGTATAACTGATTCACTTTACTATACACCTGAAACTAACACAACAATATAAATCAACTATACTCCAATAAAAAGTAAATAAATAAATTACAGACAACACAACAGAAGGTTATATAGGACAAAATTTAGAGAAATATTTAAAATGTGCATATGAACAAAAAGGTTGCATTTGGAATCATGGGTCAGCATAATTTTAATATTCCAAATTACACTTTCCAAGCTAAAAAAACATTACTTCCCATTTTGTATTCATGCTTTTTTTCCCCCTCCTATTGTTAAAAGAAGCTATTAATGCAAGAGACTCTGATTACTCTTAGCCCAAACAGGGGAAATGATACCTGTGTTTTATTTTGGAAGTTCTTTGGAAATTCCTGTTCCTGCTTAGGTTATTCTCAGTTTTTCTTTGTGCTATTTAGGAAACTTTAAAAATAACTAGGACTTTAAAAGTATGAGTCTTCAAGCAAAGTTACATTCTAATAAGCAAAATCAGAAGTCCTTGGTTCAAATTCCATCTTTGCCACTTACTTGTTGTCTCCTCAAGGAGCCTCCCTCACATCTTTAAAGTGAGAGATTAGATCAGTGTTCTCCAGAAAGTATAAATTAGGTCTCCAGTGCTGAGCTAGGATTTACCACCCTGCCCTGGAGGTGGGGTGGGGAGGATGGTCAAAAGTGGTTTTAAGAAACACTGCTTTAAGCTAAGTGAAATGCTTGCTTAATTGCAGCTCTCGTCAAAGCCCTTAATATGCTAGTGGCCGTGACCTCCTAGAGGGCCAGATAGATAGATACTTCCTGAAAGGTTTGAGTGTGCGCTGCCCTCCTCCTTTGGAATGCTAAACAAACAAACAAAAAATTAACAAATTATTAAAGAACTAAACAAAATTTTTATTGTCAGCATGATGATTATTTTGATACTAATTTAAAAGATAACATTTTTTCAGAAACAATTTTTTTTCTATTGATACCTTTCTTTGTTGGTGCCCTAACCGCATGTTTAGTTTACTATGGGTAATCCAGTAGTGGGAGTATAGTGTGCAGGTTTTCCACACTCTGGATCACAGAATCCCTCTTTTCACATGAAAATTTGTGAAGCTAATCTGTTAGAAATGACTCTGGGGAATACTGCGTCCTTAGATCATCTTTAAGACTTCTTCTAGCCTAAAAATCTAGAATTCTAAGATGATGATTTGCTACTTTTTAATATATTCACTCTGCTTTCGGGGGGAGTAGGCACGGGGAGGATGGAGGATGAGAGTATTCAGAACGACTCTGTGATCTTAAATTCGGTCAAACTCTCAGTCTTCCAACCTTCACACTGACCTTAGAAGGCCTTTATCTCAACCCCAGTATTGTTGGTCTTTTTAATTCTTCAGGTCTTCTCTGTCTAACTGAACTGTAAGGACACCAATTGCCTATAAATCGTCAGTACGGTAATGAGCAAATTATATGCCCTTGATTACCATCCTTACATGTCCTTTAAGCTTGTGAATAATAATATATTTCTATTTGCACAGTACTTTACAGTTTGCAAATGATTTTCATAATCATGCTCTCATTCACACAACTTTCTCTTTTTACATTGCAATTCATTTTATTTTTAAAATAGTCTCACTGCACAACTTAAAATGTTCTTGTTGCTCCTGATCACAGCCTTGACACTTTGAAAGCCTACTGTTTTTATGAATGCCAGTGCATGACATAAGCATTATGTAAATGTGCGCTTTCACACATCATTAGAACAGAGAAGGTGCACAGGAGTGAATTCAGTTCTATTAAACAGCAACACCTTTTCCCTTCAAACTTCAGCTAGCCATCATGAAAATGTAAAGTACAACCATTTATTTCTCCTCATTCGTTTTCATGTAGCAACGAGATCACTTGAAGGATGAAGCAAGTGATGGTGGGAGGATATTGGAAACATTTGTGTAAGGTTATAAAACTTGAAAGTAGCTCCAGCCTCACTCATAAATACGGATGCTTAGATATCAGCCCATGTGACACACCTGAGCAGTGAGGGGGTTCTGTGTCATGTAGTCCATTGACTAAGACAGCATTCACTGAGCAGCTCTGATAGAGATTCATGCTATATTAGGCATTTTCTGCTCAATGCACAATAATACCAGGGTAGAAGATGGGAGTGGGAGCAAAGAATAGACCAAAAAACAAACATAAAAACACACACAAAATGTTGTTCCCATAACAAGGTAGATTTTTAGAAGTAAATGGCGTAAACCTAAACTTTGCAAAGATGTACAGAGAGATCAAATATATACCATGGTTCCCATGACTACTACGACTAAAATTTCCCTTACTGTTGCTGCTATTATGAAAATTTTGATTGCTTTTATTCTTAAAAGGAACCCCACTTTCTTGCATAACACAGAAATAATATGTATTTCTAGAGACTTAAACTCTTGGTTAAAAATGGAACTATTCACTCTATCAATGAGTTGCTTTCCTTACATGATTCTAGGAACAAATTACCCAGGTTTCTAACAGCTATAGCTGAGACATAGGAGGGCTTTTTGCAAATTAGGAAAAGGAAACCCTCTGGGTTTCCTCAGAAACCTTCAGGCTAACTGTCAAAACATCCCAGGCTAGTTCAAAACATTGTTGAGGGCTTTTTGTGAATTTGAATAAGGGCCACTTGCTCAGGGCAAATGCAGCCCTGCACCAGAGTACACAGCTTGGGGAACAGACCATGGGCTGAAATCAGCCCCCAGGCACTCCTTCGGCCAAGCATCCCGTGCAGTGAAACACCTGGACAACTCTACCCAGCAACACTGAGGTTTCTTTACTAAATTAAGCAACTGGGCACCAGAAGAACCCACAGAACACTGAGGGAAGAAGGCTTCATCTAAATAGGACCTACAGATAGTTTGAAGCATCTTCATTTTAAAAGATACCCCTGAAATTCTTGAGCTAAATTCTGATCTGTGGGTGGAAGAGATAAGAGTAAAGATCAACCCACTATTAGCTCAGCCCTGCCATACAGATGGGGCAGAATCAGAAGAGATTATGTGGGCTGGGCTGGCAAAGTGACATATAATAAAAATAGCATTTGTCTTGTTAAACACCTACAGTGTGCCTACCAGTCTGCCAGACTCCTGGAGAGTAAAAAGTAGAAGTAAAATATAGTCCCTGCTCTCAAAAATTTAAAACCTTGTTGAGATAGAGATGCAAGGAAGAAGAAAAGAAATTGGAAAGTGAACAAAACTACATTGCCCTCTTACCTGTCTTATTTACATAAGCCTTCTGCTTATGTGGATACACTTAATGAGCTCCGTGAGGTAACAAAGAATCAACTGCTGCAGATGTAAGCTCTTATATACAGGATGGATAAACAACAGGGTCCTACTGTATAGCACAGGGAAGTACATTCAATAACCTGTGATAAAGCACAATGGAAGAGACTATTAAAAAGAAGTATGTGTATATGTATATCTGAATCACTTTGATTTCTGCTGTGCAGAAATTCATTTTAGGGGGAACTAAAACATAAGCCAAGCATTGAAGAATACATTCTATGAACATAGGAAATATTGCTTGTCTAGATATATTTGTATATTTACAACTGAAAGATATTCTTGATCTATTGATCTAAACAAACTCCAGCTCAAGTATATATTTGTGTGAAAGTGGCAGAATTTGACACTCTCCTAAGCCCAATGTGCTTTTATAACTGTTATATTGAAAGAGCTTGGTAACTTTTAAAGAGCGCTCACTGGAAAAGAGCACAGAAGGTGATTTCAGAGTTGTTTTGGTGTAATGACCCCTCTTATTCCATTGTTTTCACAGACCATAAACAAGACCGAACGAAGAATGTCCGTCTGAAACTCTGCCTTGAATGAAGAAACTTCATTGAACAAGAAGTTGGCTTCCAGTTTTGCACAGGCGTCGATGGAATGCTTTTTTTTTTTAATTTTCTACTTTACCCAATGAAAACAACGTGTTTTTATGTGCTGTGCAAGTGGTTCCTTCATGTGGTCTGACAGTTTATTTTTTCCATCATTCTTTTTAAAGAAAAAAAATATCCCAGAAGAGGACAACAAGCAAACAAGCAAACAAAGCAAAACATGGAAGGTTGACATTTATCTGGAAGAACATTTGAATTCAGAATTTATCTGAAGGTGTAGATAGATTTTTTTTTTTTAATGGAAAATCTGATGTCAAGAGGTGGGCAAGCAGAAATGGAAACAAATTGTCTTCCTCGGTAATTAAGCTACTCTTTCTTTTTCCCTTCTTGTTTAAATCTAGTGGGTTGGTTTTTTTTTTTTTCTTAGAAATATTTAGGTAAGGTTTATCTTGAATCTTAATTGCCTTAATTTTAAGGACGTCAAAGGCTCTCGAGGCAAGCTCTCAACGTCTTGTTTAAAAAAGAAAGAATTGAAATATTGTGCCAGCTTTCACTGGTACAGAAGTTTAAGACTATGAGTTTTTAGGGTGAAAAAAAACTGTACAGTTTAAAAGAAAATGTTTTTCTTCATTTGAAGAAAATTTGTTGATAAAAGAAACCATGGCAACTGCAAGAATTGGGAAAATGCTGGGACTTCTGATGAACTTTGTCTTAAGTGTTGAATCATTCTAGAAGGCTAAAACATTTTACGGTAAAGTTATTAACGTTGGTTTCAAAACAACTGCATTAGAAATAATGCGTGTTTGGGGGGCAGAATGCAGATTTTTTTATTTCTGAAGCGTGATGGCTAGCAAAAGCTTTAGTGCTTTTTATCTGCAGTCTTTTTTATGAGCTTTACAAACTTTTTAGTCAGCTTTGCTTGTCACATTGCAAAACCTAGCTTAAGAGCATTAAAAAAAAAAAAGTAGATAGGAGCTTATGGTCAAAAAGTGAAAAAAAAAACAAAACACAAAAAAACAAAAAAAGCAATAGATAGAGAAATTGTTGACAATTTCTGTAGTCTTTCCTAGTTGTGATCAAATTCAGCCTATGGATGGCCTATTTTATACCAAAGATGAAGTGGCACCCTACTGCAGTCCAGAAGATAGAGGTCGTTTTTCTTTTCTTCTCTTTTCTTTTTTAAAATTTTATTTGACCTACATGGCCGGACCAGTTCTTACTTTGTTGTTTGTTTAAACTACCTTCCACTGGTGTTTTACATACTGCAAAAAAAAAAAAGTTTTTATTTTAAATGTATTTTTGTTGATAGCAGAAGCTTGTTCCTGTGTGGTCAGCAATTTCAGCACCAAGAGTTCTGGATTCCAACCAATAGAGCCAAATGGCTTTAAATTCCATGTGCTTTTCTGGTTCCTTCCTAGCTCTCTTGAATTGTGAAGCCTGTATTGATGGCCACCAATGAGCTAAAACACTTGTTTAACAGGTTGAAACTTCTTTATATGAATTTTGAACTCAAGATACTCCCTGAACTGGTCTGAAAGATCACTTGTCAAAAAAGCTCAGTGATGCTCTGTTGATTGGTTAGTGGTCTCCTGAAAAGGTCTCACTGTATTTGTAACAACAGTCTTCCTTCTAAATTCCCGCACTTCTAGATTTTGTCTTCTCGCCTCAGTCTTTGTCATCATCTACCGTGAATAGCCATCTTGACTCCGCAATTGGGGAGGGGATATCTTTTTTTTTTCCTTTTTTGCCTCTTTTCATTGTATTTTCATATCCTGGTGTCATCAGAAGAAAGAGAAAATAGACTTTTTAATTTCAGTTTAGCTCCCTGAGGCAAATAGGACCAATAAGATTGAGGATTCTATTAGTGGAATTTAGGTAAGCTTTTAATGCTAGTTGACAATCAAGAAATTGTATGATTTATATGAATAAGAACCCAAATAATTAGATTTGATCAATTATTAAAGCCAAAGGTGATATATTTGCATTGAGAATGATGCAAAACATTGTCTAAAATGAATTAAATTGACTTACCAAACATCTCTGCATATTTGAGTCATGAAATCCATGTTCAACCTATACAGTTTTACCTGAAATGAAGGACAGTGGAACTCTGTTAATTGACCCATGTGCTAGAATGGCTTTCTAATGTATCATTAGAATCAATAGGTGAAATTCTTCTCACAAAGTCACAGGAACCTGTCTTAGTCCAGAAGGAAGAGGGTAATTCATACAGTGCACTGTAAAAGAAAACAGGGTAGGTGTTTAAAAACTAAAATATTAAAAAGTAAAGCATATTCCCATTAGGTCAACATGAGTAATGAGTTTGACTCATAAAAAATAATCAATATTCTACTATTTATGACCTGTAAACAAAGGCCTAGTGTTGAAATAAATCCAATTCTCTTATTTGAAAAACCCCATGAATTGAAAGCTCATTATCTAGAGAGTGATTCCATATCTTTGTGGTCCAATTAGAGGCAAAAATATAGCTAAGGCAATGTAGCATGTGCTACGAAAAAGTTTCAACTGGTCACAGCCATCCTTATGGTTTTCCATACTTTAGAGAGAATCCTAAATTTATACTTTCTTCTGTTCCATTTTTCAGCTTTTTTCTGTTCCATTTTTCAGCTTCTCATGTATTTTAAGGGTGGCACTTAAGTTTTCTCTTTGAGAAATGGGCCCCCAAGTTAGTGGGGGATGAACAAACCTGTATAGGAGCTGTGCTTTTTGTTTCTCTTTTTCAGTCTCTGAACTCTTTGTATAAGTAAGGATTATCCTGGGCATAATTCATTTGAATATGAAATCAACATGCTTTCTTTTTCTTCTGTAAAAAAAGAAAACAAAACAAAACTTAATGTGATACAAAGAAAGTCTCATTTACACAATCAACAATGAGACTAAGAGGTAGCTACCATGTGGCTGATGAATGTGCCTAGGTAACTTCCTGTTTCTATTCAAAACTACTGCTTTATTTATACATTCAGCAACATTTTTTTCAACTATAAAATTTCAATAATCTCAATTTTTTTAAACCACTTCAGGCAAATTTTATCATTTTGCCTATGTCATTTTATGTGTCCATGTGTGCTTTGTGTTTGGATTTTTTATATTAGGCCATTCTATAAAATATTTTAAATCTAAAAGGAAAAAAAGAAGGAAAAAGTGGCACATGTTCAAATTTACACATCATCTCACCTAAAAATTGTTTTTAAGAATCAAGTCTGGGGAAAAAATAAAAGCATCAACAGGTAAGCATTGTATGAAAAGTAAAACAAACTTTACTTTTCATACTTTACATTGTATGAAAAGTAAAACAAACCAAAACATGTGTTCAGTACATACAGACATCAGAGTCCTAATTTAATCAGCAATATAGATTATGGTGACTTTAACCCAAATTAGGACTACAATCATTTTTTAAAGTATTCTGTTTCACAATACTTCAAGCATTTATTCAGATGTTTCCATTTTTCCTTTCAATTGTAATTGCCAAGACTTAGCCTAAATGTCAGGAAACAAACTAAAACCACAATCCAAATGGGATAAAAATCATCTCCTCCAAACTCTAGTTCCATGGTCAGTGGAGGAGTAGGTATTCTTTTAATAACGAGGAGGTATTGTCAGGAAGGAAGTCTGTATAGTGACTGGGAGCTCCTTAGAGCCTGGCCATGTCTCTTCTGAAGACATCACAAAACCTAGGTGAACTAAAGGTAATACTTGGAGGGTGGGCGCCTGTTTGTCTTTCAACACGGGCATGTCTTGAATATTGCAAGTCACATGCTATTCTAAAAATAATCTACCTGACTGCAGTTTGGTCAGGGTTAGTTTGTTTCCTTGGTAGATTTCAATCATTCAGATGTTGTTGCCATGCTTCACTTGAATCAATTCTCCTGTGACCTTAACATCTGCCACATTTGACAGCATATAAGGCTCACTTCCATCCCTCTTAATGAAAAACTACATGGTGTTAAAAGCGTCTGTATCAGAGATGGAAAGCCCAGGGCAGGAGAAGGCTAGGTGGAGCAGGAAGTTTGCTGTACCTACAGAGTCCATCAACCCCTTGCAAAACTGTTTTATAATCATTTTCAGTCCATGTATGAGAAAATAAAAGTACTTAGTT
This sequence comes from Phocoena phocoena, assembly GCF_963924675.1. Lineage (NCBI taxonomy): Eukaryota > Metazoa > Chordata > Mammalia > Artiodactyla > Phocoenidae > Phocoena > Phocoena phocoena. Next base: position 54,685,830 of record NC_089228.1, on the reverse strand, counting down.
TTTTTAACTTTATTTGAATAATTGGGGTGTCTATTATATATATATATATATATATATATACACACGCCCACTTATGAGTCTTTCACAGTGGCCTAAAATTCCAATTAATGAAAGTTGAGTTGAGATTATGACCTTTGCAGTCTTCTTTAAGCTTGAGAAAAAGTTTCAATGGACTGTCTAGACAGATGATAATCTTAGTAGGAGACTGAAAATACATTTGACAATTCAGTCTCATTCTTAATCTGAGTGCAGGAACCACTGCAAGATGAGCTGATCAGCCGAGAGAAATTTTTAAGTGGGTTTCAGTGATAAATGTTTTTATATGATATAAAACCAAATGAAAGTATAATATTTATGTAGGTATATAACAACATTCAGCACATTGGAAAAATCACACTTCATAATCAAGTTTAAACATGTCATAGAGCCTTGATCTATATTCTCTTGTCCACAGTAGGGAGTAAGGATGAGATTTTGTTTTTCATGTTGTGACTGGCATGCTTCAAACTTCTGAGCTTGCTGGGACTGACATCCTCTTATTCCAATTTGAGGGACTGACGGGCTTGAAACAGGCTCATTGATCCTGTGTATGATACCCCTTCTGTGACAGAGTAATAATGGGATTTCATTAGTGAATCAATTTGTTTTGCGGATGACACCTACTGTGGCATTGGAAGACAGCTGAGTCTGACTCAAATTGAACATTTCTTACAAAATATTCTGAAACTTGAAATTGGTCCCTTAATCCAAGTGCTCTTGTTCATGGCTCTCCTCTGTGGAGTACATAGAGTTCAGGAAAGTACAAAAGCTAAGAACAAAATCCCCGAGTGGCCCAAATGATCTATGTTGATGTAAGGCAGGGGAGCTCAGCCCAGATTGGTGATTTCTTTTATCTCTGGTTTTATACCTCACTACCTATGCTGTCACATAAAAAAGGATGAATGGCTTCTCCATATTTATTTCTTTGTATTTCTGGGAGGGAAAATAAACTTTTTAGAAAAGCGTCTTCTACGCAGAAGCTCTAAAGTTGAAGCAGGGGTGAGATCGATCTTGGAGTCTGCAGGAAGACCCAACCACTAGGCCACTGGGTCATGCTTTTCTTCCACTGTATTCCCTCCAGTTAGTGACTGCCCTGAAGCCCCAGTCCTGCAGAAATACAATATTCCCAAATTTTGAAGGGCTAATCATCCACTTTGTGCACCTGTTTTGTCTTCTCTTTTCAACTATTAGGACTTGGGCTCTATTTCCTCCTGTTAGCATTTCACCCTGAGGATGGAAAAAGAAACATTTGGAAATACTATTCAAATCTGTCTATTTTGTTCCTTAGGTATTCATTTATTGAAGCAGTTTGAAATCATCGGTAAAATTAATGTCAGTGCATTATATTCTGTGGGATTTTAATATCCATAATGTCCCTTTCCCATCCACCACAAACAATTGAGAGTTGGCTGTATTCTTGCAGAATATAAAGGAAAAAACTGTAGCAAAAAATTTAGCTTCCCTCAAAAGAAAGCTATTTTGGATTTGTTCACTATTGAAATTCGAACCAGTAGAACAGGTCAACTCAAAATTCAGTTATGGGAATATAGTAACAGCCCTTGGTTAAATATGCACTCTTATCCCTATCTTAAATCTTGGACCAAAAAATTGCAGTGTTTATTTTTTGACTTTGCATTACAGTATTAAGGCTTTAATGACCTTGACACTCCGGTGGATTTTTTTAAAAATAATTATTTCAAGTTTAAATAGTATCCAAAGTATAATTTTAGGATTATACCGTGTATTTTAAACTCTCTGGTCTTACATTATTAAGAAAGATGCTCTGTCCTCCTCCCCAAAATATGTTATTTCTTCATATATAAAAAAGGAGTTATTCCATAGTTTTCAAGAACTATAAAAACTATTTCAAAAGAGACACTTGAAGAAGTTTTCACCATTCTGGGAATTATTGCTTCCATATAGTTAAAAAGAAGAATGTAATTGGAATCTTAATTTTAAAAATATATATGTAAAAGTGTACTTGCTATGAAATAGTTTGTAAAAAAGGAAAAGGGACACAGCTTCTTTCAAAACCCTTGTTTCAGGCCATATATGACTTCATAGAATTTCCAAAAAACATCATTCAATTTTGAATTTTATTTAACAGCATTTTGTACTGCTGTCCCTGTCATGGAAAATTCTGTAATTCTACAGTGTTTCTGGCTTTATTTTTAATTTTTTCATCTGTACCACAGTCAAATTAGCTACCATTTTCCCCATTCCTTGGGCTTTCTGTAGATCAGTGGATGTTAGGTTTAAACTTCTGTTTTCTTTGATGAAGCTTTCAATAAAAAATGAAAATAAAATCAACCAAGCAGGGCCGTTGTGTCTTTCTTCACTCTACCAGAGATGGATTGAGGGAGGGCATAGTGGAAGGAACAGTGTCTGTATTTAATTGACTTCCTACAAAATTTCTCAAAAACAGAACCATCCCTGGTAACAAAACGTGAGAGAAGAGGGACCACTGTATTCATGCAAGGGAGCCTGGAAAAGCCATTGTTTAGGAGCTTTGGGGGTATGGACCACTTAGGTGTCCCTAGGACCTCACACACTCTTCCCAATTTTTACGCTTAAGGATTCAGAGATCATCCACCTCCTGTCTAACAAACACGCCCAACACCTACCAATAATGCTGTATTTAAAGGGGTGCTGACAAAGATAACTCTTTTAGCTGCAGTCCAACATTAGTAAAGTGAAAAGTAATATAGCTCAAACTTAATCTCAGAGGGTTTTTATTCTGGATTTTTTTATAAAGGAGCGTCATTTACAATAAAGATGAAAAAGTCTCTCAGCTATCAAAAAGGCTGTCTTTTCGTTTAAATCCTTAGAAACGGAGCAGTCTTCTCTCCCAGGTTCTTTCTCCTGCCCTTAGGAAGTTGCAGGTTACTTCTGTTACAAAGTGGTCACCAGGTGGCACTGCTGTATTAGTCTCCAGATGATTCCAAACCCAAATTCCAGGTCTTAAACAGAAGCAGTAGTGTGAGGGATGACTGTAATAGCAAGAGTCACAACTAATGAAGCTGAGCCTTTGCCAGAAAGTGTGTCAGGTGCCCCCACACTTGAGTTCACACAACCCCCACACACATGCTCTCAGGTGGGTCCTGCATTTTCCAGATGAGGCTTGGAAAGTACGGCAACCCACCCATGGACCTACATCTTAGAAGGGCTAGAGTATGCTTCTCAAAACAGATTCAAAATCTCAACCCCTAGATTCTAAGGTTTTTTTCTTCTGCGAGGGCTTTGAGAAATGCCAATGTGGAAGGCACCTTTTTTTTTTTTTTTTTCCCAGAAGTTCATTTGACCTGAGATTTTGTGGTTTCTGTAGAAGAGGGCATTGGACAGTCATTCTGATCACTTGGTCACAATTCACATTTTCCATCCCAGAAATAACTTGCTGTTTCCATCATCTCTGTGATTTGTTCTGGAAGGAAAGGACCTATTTAGCAAATAAGCATAACTTTTCATTGACTATTTCATTTAACAGTGCCCAGAACACGAACACTCTGTAAACATTCTAATGATAAAAAGATAGACGTTTCTCATTTACAAGTATGTCATATTCTAGTAAGCACTGGTTTATGATAACATTTTAGCATGAAATAAGATCAGGAGATTTTGTGAGCAATACACTTAACCCTTCCATGGCTTGATGCAAAGTGGATGGAGAGACTACCTAGTCTGAATGCAATCATATCTTCTCTCATCCACACACAGGGAGGACCTTCAGACCCTTCAATGCTGCCTTTTCCTAATTCAGAACATTAGCAGAGCAGCCGGATATTTCACTGTCACCCTTTCCCCAAATCATCTGGGACATTTAACTCTATTGACAGCAAGGAGGGTGGGATCGGCCATTCTGAAATTGTTCTAATTCTAGTAGCAGCTGTTAGTATTCTAAATCCTGTGTTGCCATTTCAGCAATCTTCACAGCATCTTCACAAGGAACAGATTCCATCTCAAGAAACCACTTTCTTCATGCATCATAAGAAGCAACTCCTGAGATGGCAGAGTAGAAGGACGTGACCTCACCTCTTCTTACAAAAACACCGAAGTCACAACTAACTGCTGAACAACCATTGACAAAACAAAAACAAAAAACACACCACTGGAACCTACCAAAAAAGATATTCCACATCCAAAAACAAAGAAGCCACAATGAGATGGTAGGAGGGGAGTAATCACAATAAAATCAAATCCCATACCTGCCAGGTGGGCAACCCACAAACTGGAAAATAATTATATCACAGAGGTTCTCCCACCAGAGGGACAGTTCTGAGCCCCACATCAGGCTCCCCAGTCTGGGGGCCTGGCAACAAAAGGAGGAGACCCCAGAGAATCTAGCTTTGAAGGCCCATGGGGTTTGATTCCAGAAGCCCCATATGATTGGGGGAAACAGTAACTCTGCTCTTTGCAGGTGCACCAGGACCCAGGGGAAAAAGCAATGACGTCATGAGAGCCTGGGCCAGACCTACCTGCTGGTATTGGAGCATCTCCTGTGGAGGCAGGGGATGGCTGGGACACTGCAGAGACAAAGACACTGGCAGGAGTAGTTCTGGGGAGTACTCAGGGGCATGAGCCCTCTTGGAGGCCACCATTTTCTCACCAAGACCTGGCCCCTCCCAACAGCCAATAGGCGCCAGTGCTGGGACGCTTCAGGCCAAACAACAAACAGGGTGGGAACACAGCCCCACCCATCAGCAAACAGGCAGCTTAAAGTCTTCCTGAGCACACAGCTCCCCACTAAACACACCGCTTGACATGGCCCTGCCCACCAGAGGGACAAGACACAGCTCCACCCACCAGTGGGCAGGTACCAGTCCCTCCCACCAGGAAGCCTGCACAAGCCTCTTAGACAGTCTCATCAACCAGGGGGAAGACAGCAGAAGCAAGAAGAACTACAATCCTGCAGCCTGTGGAACGGAAACTACAATCACAGAAAGGTAGACAAAATGATACAGCAGAGGAATATGTCCCTGAAGAAGAAACAAGATAAAGCCCTAGAAGAACAACTAAATGAAGTGGAGATAGGCAATCTACCTGAAAAAGAATTCAGAGTAATGATAATAAAGATGATCCATGATCTTAGAAAAAGGATAGAGGCACAGATAAAGAAGACAGAAGAGGGCTTCCCTGGTGGCGCAGTGGTTGAGAGTCTGCCTGCCAATGCAGGGGACATGGATTCGTGCCCCAGTCCGGGAAGATCCCACATGCTGTGGAGCAGCTGGGCCTGTGAGCCATGGCCGCTGAGCCTGCGCGTCCAGAGCCTGTGCTCCACAACAGGAGAGGCCACAACAGTGAGAGGCCCGCATACTGCAAAAAAAAAAAAAAAAGAAGAAGACAGAAGAAATGTTTAACAAAGACCTAGAAGAAAAAAGGAACAGAGATGAACAATATAATAACTGACATGAAAACTATGTTAGAAGGAATCAATAGCAGAATAAGTGAAGCAGAAGAACAGATAAGTGAGATGGAAGACAGAATGGTGGAAATCCCTGCTGTGGAACAGAATAAAGAAAAAAGAATGAAAAGAAATGAGGACAGTCTCAAAGACCTCTGGGGCAACATGAAATGCACCAACATTCACATTACAGGGGTCCCAGAAGGAGAAGAGAGAGAGAAAGGACCTGAGAAAATATTTGAAGAGATAATAGCTGAAAACTTCCTTAACATGGGAAAGGAAACTGTCACCCAAGTCCAGGAAGCACAAAGAGTCCCAGGCAGGATAAACCCAAGGAGGAACACACAGAGACACATGGTAATTAAACTGACAGAAATTAAAGACAAAGAAAAAATATTAAAAACAACCGGGAAAAGCAACAAATGAGGTACAAGGGAACTCCCATAAGGTTATCAGCTGATTTCTCAGCAGAAACTCTGCAGGCCAGAAGGGAGTGGCACGATATATTTAAAGTGATGAAAGGGAAGAACGTACAAGCAAGAACTTTCTACCCAGCAAGGCTCTTATTCAGATTCAACAGAGAAATCAAAAGCTTTACATACAAGTAAAAGCTAAGAGAATTCAGAACCACCAGACCAGCTTTGCAACAAATGCTAAAGGAATTTCTCTAGGTGGAAAGGAAAAGCCCATAATTAGAAACAAGAAAATTATGAATGGAAAAGCTCACCAGTAAAGGCAAACATACAGTAAAGGTAGCAGCAATCGTGAGAAGAGAGTACAAACACAGGATATTGGAAATGCATTTGAAAATAAAAGATCAACAACTTAAATCTTTATATATTGACTGCCATATTAAAACCTCATAAGAAGCAACTCCTTATCTGTTCATTTATCATGAGATTGCAGCAATTCATTCCCATTTTCAGGCTCCACTTCTAATTCTAGTTCTATTTCCACCACATCTGCAGTGACTTCCTCCACTGAAGTATTGAACCCCTCCAAGTCATCCATGAGGGTTGGAATCTGTTTCTTCCCAACTCCTGTTAATGATGATATTTTGACCTCTTCCCATGAATCACAAATTTTCTTCATGACATCTAGAATGCTGAATCCTTTCCAAAAGGTTTTCAATTGACTTTGCCCAGATCCATCAGAGGAATCACTATCTATGGCAGCTATGCCTTACAAAAATATATTTCTTAAATAATAAAATTTGAAAGTCAAAATGGCTCCTTGATCCATGGGCTGCAGAATGGATTTTGTATTACCAGGCATGAAAACATCATTCACCTTTTTTGTACATCTCTATCACAGCTCTTGGGTAAGAGGTGCCTTGTCAATGAGCAGTAGTATTTTGAAAGGAATCTTTTTTTTTTTTTTTTTTTTTTCCTGAGCAGTAGGTCTCAACAGTGGGCTTAAAATATTCAGTAAATCATGTTGTCAACAGATGTGCTGTCATTTAGACTTTGTTGTTCCATTTATAGAGCACAGGCAGAGTACATTTAGCATAGTTCTTAAGGGCCCTAGAATTTTCAGATGTTAAATGAGCATTGGATTCCACTTGAAGTCACCAGCTGCATTAGTCCCTAACAAGAGAGCCTTTCATTTGAAGCTTTGAAGCCAGGCATTGACTTCTCCTCACTAGCTATGAAAGTCCCAGATGGCATCTTCTTCCAATAGAAGGCTGTTTCGTCTACACTGAAAAATCTGTTGTTTAGTGTAGGCATCTTCATGAATTATCTTAGCTAGACCTTCTGGAGAACTTGCTACAGCTTCTACATCAGCACTTGCTGCTTCACCTTGCACTTTGATGTTATGGAGATGGCTTCTTTCCTTAAATCTCATGAACCAATCTCTGCTAGCTTCAAACTTTTCTTCTACATCTTCCTCAGCTTTCACAGAATTGAAGAGAGTTAGGGACTGGCTCTGGATTACATTTTGGCTAAGGGACTATTGTGGCTGGTTTGATCTTCTATCCAAACCATTAAAACTTTCTCCATATCATATCAGCAATAAGGCTGTTCGGCTTTCTTATTATTCTTGTGTTCACTGGCTTAGCACTTTTAATTTTCTTCAAGTACTTTTCCTTTGCATTTACAACTTGGCAAGCTGTTTGGCCCAAGAGGGCTAGCTTTCAGCCTGTTATGGCTTTTGACCTAGCTTCCTCACTAAGCTTAATCATTTCTAGCTTTTGATTTAAAATGAGAGGCGTGCAACTCTTCATTTCACTTGTACACTTAGAGGCCTTGTGGGATTATTAATCAGCCTAATTCTTTTATTGTTGTGTCTCAGGGAACAGGGAGGCCCAAGGAGAGTTTGAGAGATGGGGGAATAGCTGGCTGGTGGAGTAGTCAGAGCACACACAACATTTAAGTTTTGCCATCTTATATGGGCATGGTTTGTGATGCCCAAAACAATTACAATAGAACTTCAAAGATCATGGATCACAGACCACCATAATAAGTATAATAATAATGAAAAAAATAGAAATCTTGCAAAAATTACTACAAAAATGTGACACAGAGAAACTGTTGGAAAAGTGGAGCTGATAGACTTGCTCTAACCAAGGTTGCCACAAAGCTTCAGTTTGTAAAAATGCAATAAATGTGAAGCACAATAATACAAGGTCAACTTGTACACAGCTCAAAGCTTGAGAAGATATCAAAGCTGAAGGTAGAACAGGGTAACTCATGAGGTGGCAATTGGCAGCTAAGAGCATGGGAGTGGATGAGATGGCTCAGGAGAGGATGAGTAATGAACATAAACCTGGGAAAAGAAAGAACAGTGGTCACTCACACAAAGTCCAGACAGAATGAAAGGAGCAACTAAGGAAGCAGAGAAGAAATTACGTGTGGCTAGATGGAGAAACATGTATTGAGACAATAAGAGAGAAATGAGTTTCAAGAACAGACAGAACAATGCTAGTGAATACTGCTGTGGGGGGGAGTAGAGGAGGGCAGGTGGTGTCCAAGCTGGGTTGCAAGCCAGTTAAGTGGTGAATTTGAGAGGAAACTCTTATTTTTGTCGGAAATTTATCCTTAAGCTAATAATTACATTAACGTATCTCAACCACGAGCAGACCTTAATGGAATATGCAGGCCTTAATGCATACTTAATGAAGATTAGTTTCCTAATTAATGGAGTAGCATATATAATGGAGATTAGTTTCCTCTATTAGAGTCATTTATAATTTTCTTTAAACAAAATCTTATGGATTACTTTAACACCCTATATATGAAATAAAGTCTGTCTTTAGATCCCCTTACATACCTAATATCTCATTCTTAAAACAGTCATGAACATAGAAGCAGCAGATGAATTGGCATTCAAGCTCCAACTTCAAATTTGGCATCAAATCCTATCATTCCTTTAGCTACGTTACATCATATTGGTAACAGCTACAAAGTAGAATATCAATTATGTGTGAATGTGTTTCCATGCCTCAGTATCAAATGAGCCCACTTGATCTATGAGAATCACTTCAGATGTTATTGAAGGAAAATAAGAGACTCTTGGCAGTAACTCTCTTTTATGGCGTCTGTTAAGCTGAAGTTTAGGTAATTCAGTATTGACGCATGGCAAAACGTGTTTCCAACTCTGTGTGAAGCCTTCTTATGCTTTGCCTAAATGTTTAAAAATGTGATGTTCTGGCAACATTGGATTTAATTGAAAATTCTCTAATAAAATGAATCCAGTCAAAAACAATTTGTAAAAGTTGTTGAGAGACCGTGGTGTTTGCATTTATAAGTACCGAAATTCTGACAGAGTCTGGAGAGAAAAGAGTAGGAAAGTCCAGAGTAGGAAAAGGAATATTTTCACTTCTTTTTCTAATAACTTTCTGGCTATGATATTATTTTCTGGTCATGACCCACCACTCTATGACAACTAATGCTAAAATACTGGTACATGTTGGCGTATGTCCTTTCCATTTTTTTTTTAGAATATTCATATATAATAAAAAATTTTAATACAGAAAATTTATTTTCTGAGTTACATTTAAAAGGACATTTTCTACTCTATTTAGTTTTTTTTTTTTTTTTTTTTTTTTTTTTTTGCGGTACACGGGCCTCTCACTGTTGTGGCCTCTCCCGCTGCGGAGCACAGGCTCCGGACGCGCAGGCTCAGCGGCCGTGGCTCACGGGCCCAGCCGCTCCGCGGCACGTGGGATCCTCCCGGACTGGGGCGCAAACCCGCGTCCCCTGCATCGGCAGGCGGACTCCCAACCACTGCGCCACCAGGGAAGCCCTCTATTTAGTTTTTTTACACAAGTGCTTCTCAAATTAACTGCAGCAAAGAACCAAATTTTTAAAAAATTTTTAGTCTACTGAAAATCAATACTTAAAAAACACAAGAAAGACTTATTACGAGAAGAAATAAAATTAAAAGGACACACAAAACGCCAATCCCAATTTTAAATTGTTAATTCAACTGATATTAAATTACTCTCAAATTACTACAAAAGTTTTAAAATCTGATTCTCACATTTTGTACTTATGATAAGCTAGTAATAAACAATTCATCAGCATATCCCTAGACCACACTCTGAGTAGCCTGACTTTACAACATCATGTACGACATTTTATATACCTTATTCTACTGTTCATAGTTACCAAAATTTGTTCCACTTGTCACTTTTGCCTTATTTCCTTCTTACTGGATCTAGGCAGGGACAAGTTTTGTAAAGATTGGAGTCAAGGGAGTAGTTATCACTGGAGATGGACTCTATCACATTGGAGGTGGGCAAGGTGTGGGATTTAGTTAGTAGAAATAAAATAAGCAAAATACAGAAATTTGGACAAAGTGTCAAAATCAATGGGTGCTTTTGGAGAGACAGCCAAAACAAGGAGGAGAAGCTGGCAAAACAGTAGAATGGTTTCCATTCTTCGAGCTCAGAAATGAGAAGGGCCAAGAACACAGTCTATGACCAGAGAGTTGTCTACTTCATAAAACATTTTCACCCGATCATTGTTTTCCAAACTGGGATACATGTAACACTGATGTTATTTGGTGATACTTAGATAAGTATGTTTTTATTTTTATATGTATGAATATTCATGGTATTAGAAAAATCAAACTAAGCATCAAAATTCTGAAATCATGACTAGTATCACTTAAGATAAGGCTATGTAGTAAAGAGAGTTAAAAGAAAATAATTAATAACTGTATAGATGCTTTGGAAATATAGCTCTAGGGACACCACTCAATCTGGGAGAACTCTGGATTCAATATAATTTAATTTAATTTCAATATAATTTGTTCTCAGTCAAAATTCTGTATATTTTCAGCAATTGTTTTGGAGCATAATATATATCATAGAAGAATGCTGGGCCATGGGAAAATGAGTAGAAACACAAAAGAGAGAGGACTCGGGTTACTATTGTTGTAAAACAAACCACCTTAAAATTAGTGGCCTAGAGCAACCACTTTATTTTGCTCGTGGTCACAGTCACGTGGGTTGAGAATTCAGCAAGCCCAGCAGGAATGGTTTGTCTTGCTCTCTCATTTTCTGGGAACTCAAAGATGTCAAGCACCTGGGCCAAGAGGATTTGAAGACCAGGAACCACCCCAGGAGCTCTTGATAAAATGTACTATCTGTACATTATTCAGTGGATCCAGATTAGGGTGTGGGTTGAGGGTCGCCTGAGACTCTGACATCAACGCTGCTGGTCCCAGGAGTACACTTTGTGGTACCAGGACAGGAAGACACAATATATTCATGGGAAGAATCTCAAAAAAAAATTACTAATTATAATTGGCTTTACATAATGTTTTTCCACACACAAACTTGTTCAGATAACTACTACCAGTCAATTCAAATAAAGTCAATTTATGATCAAGTTAAAACCTTCCAGTCTTTTACTAGAAACACAAAGATTGACAATATTGAGAGAGATTACAGGGAGATGTGGGGTAAGTGAAATTAATGAGAAGTGGCAAACTGAGTATAGTGTTTACCAATATTTGATTCTTTCATTTGAATGCATAGTTTCGAGTTTGCAAGGCCCTTTCCTGATCTATGTCTTCTCCTTACCCACTGGCCGGCATGTTCTTAACCTCAGAATCAGAGACAAACTGAACATTCAGAGCAGCCAACCACACATACACACATACACATACACACACACACACACACACACACACACTGAAGTAAATTTACTCTGAGCCAACAGCATCCCCAAACGTGTGTGAAGAAACCATTGTAGACATTTCTATCAGAGTCCCAGCCCTTTGCTAATTTTCAGCCTCTTAGGGGAAAGGAAAAGGCAACAGTATGTAATTAGAGAAATCTATGATTTACACATTAACAAACAAGGCAATGCAACCCACAAAGGAGAGAATAAAATTGTGGACAGCTAATAAGTGTCAGTACTTATTAAGGCTAAAGAAACCACCTATGAAACAAATCTAAGCCTTTCCCAAATGGTGCAGGGCAATTATATTTGGCATAAGTTCCACGGGGAAGATGCAGCTTTAGAAACATAAAGAACTGAGAAATTAGAGGAAGAGAGTCAGCTGAAGATACAAGGAAAACATTTTTCAGATATATCACAGGCAAGGGAAAAGACAATGGTGAGAAAAAGGAGACACTGGAGGCCATGGGGAAAAGGAGAAAAAAGTGAAATATGCCTTTTTAACCTCAGCCTTCATTCTGGAAGATAACGAAAAAATTTTAATTTCAAAGTCACCCACAAGAACTTGTAGAATAACCTTGATGGAAAATTTCTAGCAGCACTACAGAGACCTTTAATGCCCAAAATCAAAAGAAACAGATGAAGAGTCCCTTGAAGAATGTATTCCTCTCCTGATAGTAACTTTGTTAAACACTGACTCTTTCACTAGAAATGATGAAACAAAGATTATTTCTGCCTTTGAGAAGTTTCCATAGAATGGAAAGTCTACACACACATGAGCACACACTCCAGCAGTTGTGTATACAAGTTCAGAAAACCTCTGGGCCTTTTTCTCATCAAGACCTCTGAGTTTTGACTCCAGATGCTCTACTTAGGAGAAAAAAAGCATGATCTTTGGCCAGATACTTCACTTCTTTGAACCACTTGTTACTGGCCTTTAAATGGAAATGATAATATGTATAAGTGAAGGATGTTGGGAGAATTAAATATGAGAATGCCCACTTCATAAATATATAATACTTGTTTTTCTTTCTTTCTACCTGAAATAAGCATGCTGCAGAAGGCCACAGTTAAGGATGATGTCTGAGACATTCAAGGTGTTCCATCTGCTTTGCTAGGTCCCTCCCTCCCTCTTTCCCTCTTGCTTGCAACATTATTGAGCAAATCACAATAATGAACATAATTCCTGGGCTTGAACAGCTCATAGTGGAAAAGAAGAAAAAGAATTGTAAACCATTTCAGTGCAATGTGATAAGTTCTGTGTCAAGGGTAAGTCCAAGTTATTGGAGGAGAATCAAGGGTGACTCTTAATTCTGGCCAAGAGAATGCAATGTTAAAGCTAATGGCGATAGAAGTAGTCAAGAAGGGCTGTCTAGAGGCAGGGGCATTCAAGATAAGTTTTGGACCTCATCCTGTTCATTGTCACATCCCCAGTATCTAGCACATTGCCTGGTATGTAGTTCATAGTTAATAAATTTGAGAATAAATGGATAAATGAAGGTGGAGGGCAAGGACAGGAGAGGAAATTGAACTCCTGAGAACAATGTTTTCAATCATGGTTGAACATTAGAATGACCATAGGAGGGACCTCCCTGGTGGTCCAGTGGTCAAGACTCCATGCTTCCAATGCAGGAGGTGTGGGTTTGATCCCTGGTCTGGGAACTCAGATCCCACATGCCACACAGTGTGGAAAAAAAAAAAAATAGAATGACCACGGGAGTTTCTGACACCATACTTTAGGGATGGGGTAAGGGATAATACATTTTTATAAATCTTCACAAACAATTCTGTTATCCATGTTTGAAAGGGGGGATTGTATGTGTTGAGGCCCAGTAACATAAGATGGCTTGTTATCAGCAGATAATTAAGACATAAGTAAGGAGAAGCCAAGATGGCAGAGTAGAAGGATGTGAGCTCATCCCTTCTTATAGAAACACCAAAATCACAACTAACTGCTGAACAACCACTGACAAAAAAAAAAAAAAAAAAAAGCAGGAATGTATCAAAAATGAAACCCTACATAGAAAGACAAAGAGGAAGCCACAATGAGTTGACAGAAGAGGTGCAACTGCAATAAGATCGAATCCCATACCTACCAGGTGGGCAAGATGCAAACTGGAGAGCAATTGTACCACAGAAGTTATCCCACAGGAGTGAGAGTTCTGAGCCTTACATCAAGATCCAGAGCCTGCGGGTCTGGCAACCTGAGGAGGAGCCCCCAGAGAGTATGGCTTTGAAGGTCAGCAGGGTTTGACTGCAGGAATTCCACAGGCCTGGGGTATACAGAAACTCCACTCTTGGAGGGCACACACAGGGTCTTGTGTGTACCAGTACCCAGAGAAAAAAGCGGTGCCCTCATAAGAGATTGGGCCAGACTTACCTGCTGGTGTTGGAGGGTCTCCTGTGGAGGTGGGGGGCAGCTGTGGCTCACTGTGGGGACAAGGACACTGGTGGTGGTAGTTCTGGGGAGTGCTCATTGGCATGAGCCCTCTTGGAGGCTGCCATTTTCTCACCAAGAACTGGCCCCACCCAACAGCCTGTAGGCTCTAGTGTTGGGATGCCTCAGGACAAACAAACAACAGGGTGGGAACACACCTGTTGTTTGTTTGCTCTCTCATTTGCCGATGCCCCACCCATCAGCAAACAGGCTACTTAAAGTCTGCCTGAGCACACAGCCACTTCTAAATACACTCCTTGAAATGGCCCTGCTCACCAGATGGAAAATATACAACTCCACCCAGCAGTGGTCAGGCACCAGTCCCTCCCACCAGGAAGCCTGCACAAGCCTCTTAGACAGTCTCATCAACTGGGAGGCAGACAGCAGAAGGCAAGAAGAACTACAACTCTGTAACCTGCAGAATGGAAACTGCAATCACAGAAAGGTAAACAAAATGAGATGGTAGAGGAATATGTCCCAGATGAAGGAACAAGATAAAACCCCAGAAGAGCAACTAAGAGAAGTGGAGATAAGCAATCTACCTGAAAAATAATTCAGAGTCATGATAGTAAAAATGATCCATGATATTGGAAAAAGAATGGACACACAGGTCAAGAAGATACAAGAAATGTTTAACAAAGACCTAGAAGATAGAAAGAACAAACAGACAGAGTGAACAATACAATAACAGAAATGAAAAATACACTAGAAGGAAACATTAGCAGAAGAAGTGAGGCAGAAGAAAGGATAAATGAGCTGTAAGACATAATGGTGGAAATCACTGCCATGGAACAGAATAAAGAAAAATAAATGAAAAGAAATGAGGACAGTCTAAGAGACCTCTGGGGCAACTTGGCACCAATGTTTGCATTGCAGGGCTGCAGAAGAAGAAGAGAAAGAGGAAGGACCTGAGAAAATATTTGAAGAGATTATAGCTGAAATTTCCCTAACATGAGAAAGGAAACAGTCACCCAAGTCCAGGAAGCACAAGGAGTCCCAAGCAGGATAAACCCAAGGTGGAGCATGCCAAAACACATAATAATCAAATTGACAAATATTAAAGATAAAGACAAAATTATTAAAAGCAACAAGGGAAAAGCAAAAAATGAGGTACAAGGGAACTCCCATAAAGTTATCAGCTGATTTCTCAGCAGAACCTCTGCAGGCCAGAAGGGAGTAGCACTATATATTTAAAGTGATGAAAGGGAAGAACTTACAACCAATGATATTTTACCCAGCAAGGCTCTTATTCAGATTTGACAGAGAAATCAAAAGCTTTACAGACAAGCAAAAGCTAAGAGAATTCAGCACCACCAGACCAGCTTTGCAACAAATGCTAAAGGAATTTCTCTAGGCGGAAAAGAAAAGGCCACAACTAGAAACAAGAAAATTACAAATGGAAAGGCTCGCCAAGAAAGGCAAACATACAATAAAAGTAGGAAATCATCTGCACACAAATATGATATCAAAACCAGCAATTGTGAGGAGAGCACAAATGCAGGATATTGGAAATGCATCTGAAATTATGAGACCAGCAACTTAAAACAATCTAGTTTATATATAGACTGCTATATCAAAATCTCATGGTAAGTGCAAACCAAAAATCTACAATAGATACACACACAAAAAAGAAAAAGGAATCCAAACACAACACTAAGTTAATCAAATTGCAAGAGAAGAGAACAAAAAAAGGAAGGGAAGAAAAAAGACCTACAAAAACAAATCCAAAACAATCAACAAAATGGCAGTAAGAAAATACATATAGATAATTACCTTAAACATAAATGGATTAAATGCTCCAACTAAAAGACATAGACTGGATGAATGGATACCAAAAAGAAGAATGGTATATATGCTGTCTACAAGAGACCCACTTCAGACCTAGGGACACATACAGACTGAAAGTGAAGGGATGGAAAAATGTATACCATGCAAATGGAAATCAAAAACAGTGGGAGTAGCAATTCTCATCTCAGACAAAATAGACTTCAAAATAAAGTCTGTTACAAGAGACAAGGAAGGACACTACATAATGATAAAGGGATCAATCCAAGAAGAAGATATAATAACTGTAAATATATATGCACCCAACATAGGAGCACCTAAATATATAAGGCAAATACTAACAGCCATAAAAGGGGAAATCAACAGTAACACAACACTAGTGGTAGACTTCTACACCCTACTTGCACTAATGGACAGATCATTGAGACATAAAATCAATAAGGAAACACAAGCTTTAAATGACACATTAGACCAGATGGACATAATTGATAGTAATAGGGCTTTCCATCCAAAAGCAGCAGAAAACACATTCTTCTGAAGTGCACATGAAATTCTCCAGGATCAATCACACACTGGGCCACAAAGCAAGCCTCAGTAAATTTAAGAAAATTGAACTCAGGTGAAGCATCTTTTCTGACCAC
This sequence comes from Phocoena phocoena, assembly GCF_963924675.1. NCBI lineage: Eukaryota > Metazoa > Chordata > Mammalia > Artiodactyla > Phocoenidae > Phocoena > Phocoena phocoena. Next base: position 54,669,399 of record NC_089228.1, on the reverse strand, counting down.
TATGCTATGAGATTAGAAATTGACTACAAGAAGAAACATGTAAAAAACAGAAATACATGGAGACTTAACAATATGCTACTAAACAACCAATGGATCACTAAAAAAATCAAAGAGGAAATCAAAAAATACCTAGAGAAAAATGACAATGAAAACACGACAATCCAAGACTTATGGGATGTAGCAAAAGCAGTTCTAAGAGGGAAGTCTATAGCAATACAATCTTACCTCAGGAAACAAGAAAAATCTCAAATAAACAATCTAACCTTAAACCTAATGCAACTAGAGAAAGAAGAACAAACAACCCAGTCAGTAGAAGGAAAGAAATTATAAAGATCAGAGCAGAAATAAATGAATTAGACACAAAGAAAACATTAGAAAAGATCAATGAAACTAAAATCTGGTTCTTTGAAAAGATAAACAAAATTGATAAACCTTTAGCCAGACTCATCAAGGAAAATAAGGGAGAGGGCTCAAATCAATAAGATTAGAAATGAAAAAAGAGAAGTTACAACAGACACCACAGAAATACAAAGGATCATAAGACACCACAGCAAGCAAACTATATGCTAATAAGATGGACAACCTAGAAAAAAATGGACAAATTCTTAGAAAGGTACAATCTCCCAAGACTGAACCAGGAAGAAATAGAAAGTATGGACAGACCAATCACAAGTACTGAAATTGAAACTGTGATTTAAAAACTTCCATCAAACAAAAGTCCAGGACCAGCTGGCTTCAGAGCCAAATGCTATCAAACATTTAAGAAGAGTCAACACCCATCCTTCTGAAACTATGCCAAAAAATCACAGAGGAAGGAATACTATCAAACTCATTCTATGAGGCCCCCATCACCCTGATACCAAAACCAGACAAAGATACCACATAAAAGAAAATTACAGGCCAATACACACTGATGAATATAGACGCAAAAATCCTCAACAAAATACCAGCAAACCAAATCCAATACTTCCAATCTTGAGTAAGAAAAATGGAGCTGGAGGAATCAGGTTCTCTGACTATATGTATTATAGATATAGATACACATATTATAGATATAGATACACATATAGATACATATAGATACACTATATGACTATAGTATTCAGACTATACTATAAAGCTACAGTCATCAAAACAGTATGGTACTGGCCCCAAGACAGAAATATAGATCAATGGAACAGGATAGAAAGCCCAGAAATAAACCCATGCACCTATGGTCAATTAATCTACAACAAAGGAAGCAAGAGTATACAATGGAAAAAAGACAGTCTCTTAAATAATTGATGGTGGGAAAACTGGACAGCTACATGTAAAAAAAAAAAAGGAATTTGAATATTCACAAATATTCACAAATATTCACAATATTCACAAATTCACACACAAAAATAAACTAAAAAGTGCTTAAAGATCTAAATGTAAGACCACATACTATAAAACTCTTAGAAGAAAATATAGGCAGAACACTCTCTGACATAAATCACAGCAATACCTTTTTCAATTTGTCTCCTAGAGTAATGGCAATAAAAATAAAATTAAACAAATGGGCCTAATTAAACTCAAAAGCTTTTGCACAGCAAAGGAAACCATAATCAAAATGAAAAGACAACCCACAGAATGGGAGAAAATATTTGCAAACAATGCAACCAAGAAGGGATTAATCTCCAAAATTTACAAAGAGCTCATGTGGCTCAATATCAAAAAACCAACAACCCAATCAAAAAATGGGCAGAAGACCTAAATAGACATTTCTTCAAAAAAGACATACAGGTGGCCAAAAAGCACATGAAAAGATGCTCAACGCCTCTAATCATTAGAGAAATGCAAATCAAAACTACAATGGGATATCACCTCACACCAGTCAGAATGGCCATCATCAAAAAGACTACAAATAATAAATGCTGAAGAGGGTGTGGAGAAAAGGGAACCTTCCTACACTGTTGGTGGGAATGTAAATTGGTGCAGCCACTACGGAGGTTCCTTAAGAAACTAAAAATAGAGCTACCATATGATCCAACAATCCCACTCCTGGGCATATATCCAGAGAAAATCATGGTTCAAAAGGATACATGCACCCCAATATTCATTGCAATGCTGTTTACAATAGCCAAGATATGGAAGCAACCTAAATGTCCATTGACAGATGAATGGATAAAAAGATGTGGTACATGTTATACAATGGAATATTATTCAGCCATTAAATAGAATGAAATAATGCCATTTGCAGCAATATAGATGGACCTGGAGATTATCTTACTAAGTGAAGTAAGTCAGACAGAGAAAGACAATATCATATGATATCGCTTACATGCAAAATCTTAAAAAAAAAGATAGAAATGAACTTAATTACAGAATAGAAACAGACTCACAGACTTAGAGAACAAAATGGTTACCAGGGGAAAAGATTGGGGGGGAGGGACAGACTATACACACTGCTATATTTAAAATAGATAACCAACAAGGACCTACTGTATAGCACAGGGAACTCTCCTCAATACTCTGTAATATCCTAAATGGGAAAAGAATTTGAAAGAGAATAGATACATGTATATATATAACTGAATCACTCTACTGTACACCTGAAACTAATACAACATTGTTAATCAACTATACTCTAATATAAAATAAAAATTTTAAGTAAACAATGAATTTTCCATTGCTTTTACCTTATTCAATAAAGAAACTAATAATAATCTTTAAAAAAAAAAAAGAATTAAGAAAAAAAAAATACCCTAGGGGTTTTCAGCAGAGATACTTCCAGAGCAAAGCAAAGGAAACTCTTCTCCACCATTTAAAAGGAGGGATGGGACTTTCTGATAGATGACTCTTCTAGTCTAGGTTGCCTGCCCCCCACCCCTAAAACAGAATCTGTAGAAAAGCCTTTCGTGCAGGTAGTTTATTTGGAGTTGATTCCAGGAAGCAGGAGCTATGGACCGGGAAAAGTACAAAAGGAAGGAAAGAAAAAGTATGCAGTTGAGTTGATAACCAGCATGCCAACTCCATCCAACCAGACATTCTGAGGAGCCCCTAAGACAACTTTCAAAAATGCCCTCCAGATGACCTCCAAGGAGAAGCATTTCTCAGCTCCTGTATGCCAGGGTTTGAAGTTGGCCCTAGGGCATGTTACCTCCTTTCAGACATGCCAAACAGAGAAATCCTGGGGCAGAAAGTGAAATATGTGTTTACATACTTGGGCTGAGCTAGCGGCAGAGCCATGGTTAGTTGAATTTCATATGGAACTGGGGTAAAGGCCACAGCTGGAATCAGAGAGACACCAAGAGTGGGTGTGGAAGGGATGCAAGAAGAAGCTGATACATTCGGCAGCAAGATTCCTTTTAATGAACTATTTAAACTTATTCAACTTATTTGCAGCACACATCATCACCCTCCTCTCAAAGCAAATCACATATTTCTCTGGTTGGTGCATGTTCCATTTAACCTGTTTTTTGCGCTGATGTATATAGACTTTAGCATGTTTTCCTTTTTTAAGTAATGGGTTAGGTCATCTATAATTGTTTGCTTAAAAAATGATTTATCGGGCTTCCCTGGTGGCGCAGTGGTTGAGAGTCTACCTGCCAACGCAGGGACATGGGTTCGTGCCCCGATCTGGGAAGATCCCACATGCCACAGAGTGGCTGGGCCCGTGAGCCATGGCCACTGAGGCTGTGCATCCGGAGCGTGTGCTCCGCAACAGGAGAGGCCACAGCAGTGACAGGCCTGCATACCGAAAAAAAAAAAAAAAAAGACTTATCATGATTTTGTTACTCTCTTTTGCCATCAGAAAGAAACAACAACAAAAATAGACAAATTGGATTTCATGAAATATTTAAAAATATGTGCATCAAAAGACACTAGAAATAAAAGAATAAAAAGGCAACCCACAGGGCTTCTCTGGTGGCACAGTGGTTGGGAGTCCGCCTGCCGATGCGGGGGACAAGGGTTTGTGCCCCGGGCCAGGAAGATCCCACGTGCTGCAGAGTGGCTGGGCCCGTGAGCCATGGCCGATGAGCCTGCGTGTCTGGAGCCTGTGCTCCGCAACGGGAGAGGCCACAACAGTGAGAAGCCCGCGTACCATAAAAAAATAAATAAATAAATAAATATTTTTTAAAAAAAGGCAACCCACAAAATGAAAAAAATGGATAACCAAAATACAATGGAATGTTTTTTAGTCTTAAAGAGTTAGGAAATTCTGCTATAACATAAAAGAACCTCATGTGGAGTGAAATAAGCCAGACACAGAAAGACAAATACTGTATAATTCGACTTATATGAGGCACTTACATGAGTAGCCAAAATCATAGAGACAGAAAGTGGAATGGTGGCTTCCAGGGCTGGGAGAGGCTGGGGTGGGGGGTTAGCTTTATATGATGAAAAGAATTATGGTGATATGATGGCTGCACAATGCTATGAATGTATTTAATAACACTGAACTATATTCTTAAAATAGTTAAGAGGGTAAATCTTATCTGTATTTTATCACAATATTTTTATTGAGATATGGTTGATTTATGATATTATATGTTTCAGATGTACAACACAGTGTTTCACAATCTGGAAAGATTATATTCTGTTTATAGTTATTATAAAATATTGGCTATATTCTCTGTGCTGTACAATATATCCTTGTAGCTAATTTATTTTATACATAGTAGTTTGTACCTCTTAAGCCCCCAGCTGTATCTTGCCCCTCCCCCATTCCCTCTTAAAAAAATATTTCTAAAGAATAAAGAAAGGGTTGGGGACAAGGATGAAAGAATAGTGCATAAACGTTATTTGTCATAATGACATAGAAAAAACAAACTAAAAGAAGAAAGAAGGGAAAATTTGAATAAATGTCTTGATTGCTAATAGGTAACATGTGGGAGCCAAAGCACATTATTTAAGTTTTGTAAACCAAAGAGTAAATTCTGTACTTCTCCTTTGTTTCTGTAAGAAAATTTATAAACATGTTTCCTTGTTTCCCTTCACCATCAAGTTTTCCCTGTCACAGCTCTGCCTTCCAGAAGCAGTACTTCTCAAGAGTGATACTTTTGATTACATGCACTCTTAAATCCTTTCCAATTGATCTGCCATATATTTATTGCTTATTTCTATATAACAAATTGCTCAAAACTTAATGGCTTAAAACAACAAACATGTATTATATTACTGTTCCAGTGTGTCAGGGATTCCAGAGTGGCTTACTTGGGTTATTCTCGTGCAGGGCCTTTCACAAGGTGGCAGTGGTGTCAGATAGGGCTGCAGTGGCCTGAAGCCTTGATTGCAGCTCATTATTATGGCCATTGGCAGGAGGTTTCTGTTCCTCTCCTGGTATTGACTGGAGGCCTCACCTCTTTACAGAGCTGCTTGAGTATCCTCACAGCATGGCAGCTGGCTTTCTCAGAGTGATCTGAGAGAGAGAGAGAGACAAGGAGAGGAGGATGTTACCTTGTTCTAAAACCATTGCTTTCCCACTGCATCCTCCTCTTTTCTTTGTAATAACTGCTCCTGAAGTACTTATATGTAAATTGAAAGTTGTAATTTCTTTTAATCTCCTTATGAAGTTATATGATACTGTAGGGATGCGTTATGATTTTGCTTTTTTTTTTTCCTTCCTAGATGATTTATATGGATTTTGGAGGTAAAGTAGAACAATCTGTATTCAGGCAGCATTATCCTAAAGGAAACAGGAAGTTTCCCAATAAATAATTTTTGAATGTGAGAATGAATGAATAAATTGATATGAAACTAGAGGGCTGATTTATTGAATGAAATGACATTGATCATCCATCATGGAGACTGGATTTTCATGACCATATTGTCAGACTATTTTGTTTCTGGAGAAACTAGGGGCTGGTGTTATAACTGAAGTGTTCTTGGGTAAGAACAGAATGTGTAAAAGTGGAGTCAGTTGTAAAACTGGAAAGTTTAGTGGCATAAGACCTCCTTCTGTGACCTGTGGTTGGCATGATGGCAGCCTGGCATGGTGGGCTTGTAAGCAACGTAAAACTATAGCTTGTTGAGTGAGTAAGCCAGTGTCCTCAGCCTTCTCTGCATTGTGTTATACGATCTCAAACACTCATATTAGTTAGAAGTATGATTGTCTTTTCATGCACACACACCAGGAAATAAACAATGGAGATGGAGCGCATGTCTGCCGAGATATATGTTCACCCTTGCAGAGAGAGGCTTATGCACCTGCCTATTCAAATATGCTCAGCTTGAGGAATACTGGCAAAGTGAGGAGTACTCAAACATCAGTATCACCCCTGGGTGCCGTATCCCACAGTGGGCTCTCCATGGAGAGGCCTTCCCCAAGATCTTTACTTCTCTGAATCTCAAGTTATTTGTCCAGACCCTTAAGACAACTTTGAATTTTTCTGTCAACATTTTCTTATTAACACATGTTTCAGGAGGTGACCGTTTTTTGTATTATTGACTTCAAATATTTCCAAGTGTGTTTGGTCAAACTTCCTTATTCTCATAAACTCTCAAAGACATACTTTGCATTTCTGAGGTCATTCAGGATGTCATATTCTGTTGAATCCTTTCTGATCAGATTGAAAGATTTTAGAAAGTAGACAATTTTCTCTTAAGCTAGGCAGTATAATGGAGTATGTTTTCTTTAATAGTGTTTCAGAGGTGTCATTCTGTAAATAAAAATGGCTGGTTTGGGGTGAATAAATGAGTATTCTATTTTTCTAAAACATGTCTTTGCTCCTGAAAATAAAAGTTAGAAAGAGAGTAAAGAAAGGCAAAGAAAGGAGGGAAGGAAGAGAGAGAGAGAAAGAGAGAAAAAGAAAGAAAGGAAGGAAGGAAGAGAGAAAGAGAGAGAGAGAAAGAAAGAAAAAAAGAAAGAAGAAAGAAAGAAAGAAAGAAGGAAAGAAGGAAAAATAGAGAAAGAAAGGAAGGAAGGAAGGAAAGAAAGAAAGGAAGGAAGGAGGAAGGAAAGGGAGAAAGGAAAAGAAAGTATTATTTATTGATGGACCCCAAACCTACAATTATTGTGAACATGGGAAAACACATTGCAAATCAAGGCTGCAAACACTCATGGTCATGCTTTTGTTGTCATTGTTCTATTTGTTTCCTTGTAAACCATCATTTCCTAAGCTTCCATTTAATTAAACATTTCTTTTATTGGTAGTGATTTTAGATAGTTGGTTAATATACCAAAACAAATCATAAGGCTAAATTACCAAAAATCACTTTTCAAACTATGATATTTGAGATTATGGGAATCCTTTTCAATGAAATAAAAAAGGGGGGAGCATCTCAACATTCTTTCTATGAGAGAACAATCAATCTGTCTTGAATTCTACACAAATCAACATAGAAAAAGAAAAGTGTATTCAAAAGTAAGGGACTTTCTACATATATACACTAATATGTATAAAATAGATAACTAATGAGAACCCGCTGTATAGCACAGGGAACTCCACTTCACTGTACAGTAGAAACTAACACAACATTCTAAAACAACTATACCCCAATTTTAAAAAAAAGTAAGAGACTTTCTGGCCATTGGAGAAAAATGAAAGGAACCAAAAACTGTTTGCTTTCTACCTCCTGGCAGTGTTTTAAATCATGGGGCAGCCGTGTGACCTGAATCTAAACTTTCATGAGAACACACTTGATTTTAAGAATTAGGGATCATGATATTGATTTCTTTCCACCAGAGGGAGCCATAGACTATGACTTAGCAACCGTGCCCGTGCTTCTGGCACACAAACACAATAATCTAAAGTAGCTCCTTTTAAATCAAGATGGTGGAGGAGTAGGCGGATGTGGAGTTCACCTCTCTCCACAAATCCATCAAGAATACATCTACAAGTGGAACAATTCTCACAGAGCACCTGCTGAACTCTAGCAGAGGATCTTGGACAAAGGACAAGAAAAATCCCCTCGCAACTGGGTAGATGAAAGAAAGAAAAAAAAAAGAAAAAAGGAAGTGGGATGGGATGTGCACCCCTCTGGGGGAGCTGAAGGAGATGAGAGGTTCTCGCACTCAGGGAAGCCCCCTCACCGGTGGGACGGAAGGGGAGTTTCAGGGTCTCAGAGGAGAGCACAGCAACTGGACTGCGGCAGACCGGACAGAGTGAGACCTACACAGATGGTCCGAGCCACAGTCCTGCACACCCCAGCCTGAGACGTGTGTCTGCTGGTGCAGACGGGGGCTGGGTGCTGGAATGTGGGGTTTGAAGAGCAGATCCGGGGAAGGGACTGCTGTTGGCTATGAGCAATCAGCCTGAGGGGATGGGAGTGAGGAGCTCCACAACTGGGAATATTTGTAGAACAAGCCTGGGCCACCATAGAAGCAAAGTGCCATTGTTGAGTGACTCATGAGGGGCGGGCCCGCCATTGCAGCCTCTCTCCCCACACTCTGGCCCCTGCATCCGCAGACACTAGGAGGGGCTCCCACCTGAGCAAGCTCCTGCACCCCACCCACCACTGCCTCCACTCCTCCCACTTGGGCTGGTGTGTGTGCTCCAGGGCAGATTCAGGAGCAAACGCCTGTGAGTGGCCCACACATGGAGATGGGGCTGAAACCACAGTTGAGCCCCAGGGACCGTGGACTAAGGAAAAAGAGCTGAAATCTCTCCTCATGGCTGCGGGAACCACAGATTTACACGGCCGCTGCTGGCTTTGTAAACTCAGTGTCTGTGGAATATCTGAACGGATGAGTGCCCCCGCAGCTGGAGTGGGTCTGGCTCCAGCAGCTGTGGGCTTTGTGGGTATGTACACACAGGGACTGGGCTGGGCCAGAATCTGAGCTGCCTCCATAACTCCCACGGCGGGTCCAGGTGTGTGACTACTGCAGTCCTGGAACCTGACTTCAGTGGATCTGTGCTGACCTGGTGAAAACAATGCCTGAGAGACACCAGGGTCGACTGCCAGTATACCCACAGTTGAGGCGGGATTGAGAGCAGTTCCAATGACAGTGCACTTTGTGAGCCTGCACAATGGGTGAAAGAGGACACAACTGAGCACATTACCAGGTGAACAGCTCCAGAGGAGGAATACTCAGTGGCTTCTCCCCCAGTGGGAATGCTCCAATCCTGCTTACCTTGCACCGCAGATCAGAAACACAGCTAAGAAACAGATCTGGGGGCCTCTACTCCAACAACTAGGGAGCAGACCCTATACCTGACAGGGCAGTGACAACCATAGAGCAAAGGGGGGCCCCCGTTCAATACCCAGGGCAGGCTCTGGTCATCACAACACCAGTTAACCCCCCTATCAAGGCGATAATGGCCACCATACACTGAGGAAAGAGGTGGCAGTCTAAAAACAGCCCATGCACCAAGAAGAAAAGAAAATTAAATCCATGCAGGCTACACAGGGAAATTCCCACATAGAACAGCGCTCCAAGATAGTCTGAGGGTCTGGCATCAGAAGGAAGAACCCCCAGAGCATTTAGCTTTGAAGGCCAGTGGGGCTTGAGTGCAGGAGCTCCACAGGATGAGGGAAACAGAGACTTTACTCTTGGAGGGTGCACATAAGTTCTCATATGCACTGGGACCCAAAACATAGCAGCACCTCTATATAAACCTGGGCTAGACCAACCTAGGGGTCTTGGAGGTTCTTGTGGGGAGGCGAGGGGTCAGCTATAGCTCACCGTGGGGGCAAAGACGCTGGTAGCAGAGGCCCTAGGGAATATTGATCAGCATGACCCCTTCTGGAGGTCCCCATTTGGGCACCAAGACCTGGCCCCAGCCAACAGCCTACAGGCTCCAGAGCTAGAACACCTCAGGCCAAACAACCAGCCGGACAGTAACAGAGCCTCACCCATCAGCAGACAGGCTGCCTAAAGTCATACTGAGCTCATAGCCACATCAAAACACATCCTTTGACATGGCCTTGTCCACCAGACCTAACGCCACCTACCAGAGGGAAGGAACCAGTCCATTCCACCAGGAAGCCTTACACAAGCCCCTGGACCAACTTCTCACACCAGGGGGCAGACACCAGAAGCAAGAGGGACTACAGTCCTGCAGCCTGAGGAAAGGAGACCACAAACACAGAAATTTAGACAAATGAGATGACAGAGTAATATGCTGCAAATGAAGGAACAAGATGAGAACAACTAAATGAAGAGGAGATAGGCAATCTACCCAAAAAGGAATTCAGAGTAATAAAAGTAAAGATGATTCAAAATCTCAGAAAAAGAATGGAGGCACAGACTGAGAAAATATAGGAAATGTTTAACAAGGAGCTAGAATATTTAGAGAACAAACAACCAGAGAGGGACAATACAAGAAATGAAATGAAAAAGACACTCAAAAAAATCAATAGCAGAATAACTGAAGCAGAAGAATGAATAAGTGAGCTGGAAGACAGAGTGAAGGAAATCACTGCCACAGAAGAGAATAGAGAAAAAAAAATGAAAAGAAGACAGTCTCAGAGATCTCTGGGACAGCATTAAATGCACCAATATTTGCATTATAGGGGTCCCAGAAGGAGAAAAGAGAGAAAGGGCCTGAGAAAATATTTGAAGAGATTATAGCTGAAAACTTTCCTAAGTTTTGTGAAAGGAAACACTCAAGTCCAGGAAGCACAGAGAGTCCCACACAGGATAAACCCAAGGAGGAACACTCAGGGACACATAGTAATCAAACTGATAAAAATTAAAGACAAAGAAAAAATATTAAAAGCAACACGGGAAAAGCAACAAATAACATACAAGAGAATCCCCATAAGGTTATCAGCTGATTTCTCAGCAGAAACTCTGCAGGCCAGAAGGGAGTGGCATGATATATATAAAGTAATGAAAGGGAAAAACCTACAACCAAGAATACTCTAACCAGCCAAGGCTCCCATTCAGATTTGACAGAGAAATCAAAAGTTTTACAGACAAGCAAAAGCTAAGAGAATTTAGCACCACCAAATGAGCTTTACAACAAAACTAAAGGAACTTCTCTAGGTGGGAAAGAGATAAGCAACTTAAAACAACCTTGTGTGTGTGTGTGTGTGTGTGTGTGTGTGTGTGTATAGACTGCTACATCGAAACCTCATGGGAACTGCAAGCCAAAAAGTACAATAGAAACACACACACAAAAGAAAAAGCAGCCCAAACACAATGCTAAATATAGTCATCAAATCACAAGAGAAGAGAACTAAAGAGGAAGGGGAGAAAAGGACCTACAAAAACAAATTCAAAACAATTAAGAAAATGGTAATAAGAATATATATATCAATAATTACCTTAAAAATAAATGGATTAAATGCTCCAACCAAAAGAAATAGACTGGCTGAATGGATACAAAAACAAGACCCATATATATGCTGTCTACAAGAGACCTACTTCAGATGTAGGGACACATACAGACTAAAAGTGAGGGGATGAAAAATGTTATTCCATGCAAATGGAAATCAAAAGAAAGCTGGAGTAGCAATTCTCATATCAGACAAAATAGATTTTTTAAAATATTTATTTTATTTATTTATTTTTCTATATTTTGGCTGTGTTGGGTCGTAGTTGCGGTACGTGGGATCTTCATTGTGGCATGTGGGATCTTTCGTTGTGGCATGCAGGCTTCTCTCTAGTTGTGGAGCACAGGCTTCTTTCTAGTTGTGGCATGTGGGTTTTCTCTTTCTAGTTGTGGCACGTGGGCTCCAGAGTGTGTGGGCTCTGTAGTTTGCTGCACATGGCTCTCTAGTTGAGGCGCATGGGCTCAGTAGTTGTGGCACATGGGCTTAGTGGCCCTGCGGCATATGAGATCTTAGTTCCCCAACCAGGTATCGAACCCACATCCCCTACATTGGAAGGCAGATTCTTTACCACTGGACCACTGGGGAAGTCCCCAAAATAGACTTTAAAATAAAGACTGTTGCAAGAGACAAGGGATGACACTACATGATGATCAAGGGATCAATCCAAGAAGAAGATATAACAATTGTAAAAAATATATGCACCAAACATAGGAACAGCTCAATATATAAGGCAAATGCTAACAGCTATAAAAGGGGAAATCAACAGTAACACAATAATAGCGGGGGACTTTAACACCCCACTTACACCAATGGACAGATCATCCAGACAGAAAATCAGTAAGGAAACACAGGCCTTAAATTATACATTAGACCAGATGGACTTAATTGATATTTTTAGAGCATTCCATTCAAAAGCAGCAGAAAACACATTCTTCTCATGTGCACATGGAACATTCTCCAGGATAGGTCACATATTGTGCCAAAAATTAAGCCTCAGTAAATTTTTTTAAAATGTATTTATTTTAATTAAGTTATTTATTATTTTTGGCTGCATGGGGTCCTCATTGCTGCATGCAGGCTTTCTCTAGTTGCAGCAAGCAGGGGCTACTCTTTGTTGTGGTACGTGGACTTCTTGTTGTGGTGGCTTCTCTTGTTGTGGAGCGTGGACTCTAGGTGCACAGCTTCAGTAGTTGTGGCACACAGGCTCAGAAGCTGTGGCCCATGGGCTCTAGAGCGCAGACTCAGCAGTTGTGGTGCACGGGCTTAGGTGCTTCGCAGCATGTGGGTTCTTCCCAGACCAGGGCTCGAACCCATGTCCCCTGCATTGGCAGGCGGATTCTTAACCACTAGCACCACCATGGAAGCCCACCTCAGTAAATTTAAGAAAATTAAAATTATATCAAACATCTTTTCTGACCACAATGCTATGAGATTATAAATTACTGGGGAAAAAAATGCAAAAACCGAATCACTTGGAGACTAAACAGTATGTTACTAAACAATCAATGGATGACTAAAAAATCTCAAATAAACAAATTAACCTTACACTTAAATCAACTAGAGAAAGGAGAACAAAAAAACCAAAAAGGTAGTAGAAGGAAAGGATTTATAAAGATTAGAACAGTAATAAATGAAATAGAGATGAAGAAAACAATAGCAAAGATCAATGAAACTAAAAGCTGGTTCTTTGAAAAGATAAACAAAATTGATAAACCTTTAGCCAGACTTATCAAGAAAAAAAGAGACAGGCCCAAAATCAGTAACATTAGAAATGAAAAAGGAGAAGTTACAATGGACACCACAGAAATACAAAGGATCATAAGAGACTCCTACAACCAACTATACACCAATAAAATGGACAACCTAGAATGAATGGACAAATTCTTAGAAAGGTACAATCTCCCAAGACTGAACCAAAACCAAATGGAAAATATGAGCAGACCAATCACAAGTACTGAAATTAAAACTGTGATTTTAAAACTTCCATCAAACAAAAGTCCAGGAACAGATGGCTTCACAGGCAAATGCTATGAAACATTTAAGAAGAGTCAACACCAATCCTTCTGAAACTACACCAAAATATTGCAGAGGAAGAAAAACCCCCAAGCTCATTCTACAAGGCCCCCATCACCCTGATACCAAAACCAGACAAAGATACCACAAAAAAAAGGAAAATTACAGACCAGTATCACTGATGAATATAGATGCAAAAATCCTCAAAAAAATACTAGCAAACTGAATCCAAAAACACATTAAAGGATCATACATGATGATCAACTGGGATTTACCCAGGGATGCAATGATTCTTCAATATATGCAAATCAATCAATACGATACACCATGTTAACAAGTTGAAGAATAAAAATTCTATGATCATCTCAATGGATTCAGAAATAGCTTTTGACAAAATTCAACACCTGTTTATGATAAAAACTCTCCAAAAAGTGGGCATAGAGGGAACCTACCTCAACATAATAAAGGCCATATATGACGAACCCACAGTAAACATCATTCTCAATGGTAAAAAACTGAAAGCATTTCCTCTATGATCAGGAATAAGACAAGGATGTCCACTCTCGCCACTATTATTCAACATAGTTTTGGAAGTCCTAGCCACAGCAATCAGAGAAGAAAGGGAAACAAATGGAATCCAAATTGGAAAAGAAGTAAAATTGTTACTGTTTGCAGATGACATGATACTAGACATAGAAAATCCTAAAGATGATACCAGAAAACTACTAGAGCTCATCAATGAACTTGGTAAAGTTTCAGGACACAAAATTAATACACAGAAATGTCTTGCATACTTATACACAAACAATAAAAGATCAGAAAGAGTAATTAAGGAAACGATCCCATTTACCATCTCATCAAAAAGAATAAAACACCTAGGAATAAACCTACCTAAGGAGGCAAAATATCTCTACTCAGAAAACAGTAAGATGCTGATAAGAAATCAAAGATGACACAAACAGATGGAAAGATATACCATGTTCTTGGATTGGAAAAATCAATATTGTCAAAATGACTATACTACCCAAAGCAATCTACAGATTCAGTGCAATCCCTATCAAATTACCAAAGGCATCTAGAAGTAGAACACAAAATTTTTCAATAAAACAATTTGTATTGAAACACAAAAGACCCAGAATAGCCAAAGTAATTTTAAGAAAAAAAAAAAAAATGAAGCTGGAGGAATCAGACTCCCTGACCAGACTATACTACAAAGCTACAGTAATCAAAACAGTATGGTACTGGCACAAAAACAGAAGTATAGATCAGTCGAACAGGATAGAAAGTCCAGAGGTAAACCCATGCACCTATGGTCAACTAATCTATGGCAAAGGAGGCAAGGATATACAATGGAGAAAAGACTGTTCCTTCAATTAGTGGTGCTGTGAATACTGAACAGCTACATGTAAAAGAATGAAATTAGAACACTCTGTAACATCATACACAAAAATTAACTCAAAAGGATTAAAGACCTACATGTAAGGACGGATACTATAAAACTCTTAGATGAAACACTGTCTGACATAAATTGCAGCAATATATTTTTTGATCCACCTCCTAAAGTAATGAAAACAAAAAAAAATTAAGCAAATGGGACCTAATTAAACTTAAAAGCTTTTGCAAAGCAAAGGAAACCATAAACAAAACAAATGGGAGAAAATATTTGCAGATAAAGCGACCGACAGGGATTTATCTCCAAAATATACTAACAGCTCATTGAACTCAATATCAAAAACACAAACAAACCAATCAAATAAAGGACAGAAGATCTAAATAGACATTTCTCCAAAGAAGACATACAGATGCCAAAAAGCACATGAAAAGATGCTCCACATCACTAATTATCAGAGAAATGCAAATCAAAACTGCAATGAGGTATCACCTCACACCAGTCAGAATGGCCATCATCTAAAAATTTACAAACAATAAATGCTGGAGAGGGTGTGGAGAAAAGGGAACCCTCCCACACTGTTGGTGGGAATGTAAATTGGTAAACCATTATGGAGAATCATATGGAGGCACCTTAAAAAATAGAGCTACCGTATGATCCAGTAATCCCACTCCTGGGTACATATTCAGAGAAAACCATAATTTCTAACAATACATGCACCCCAATGTTGATTGCAGCACTATTTACAATTGCCAAGACATGGGAGCAACCTAAATGTCCATCAACAGATGAATGGATATAGAAGATGTGGTACATATATACAATAGAATACTATTCAGCCATAAAAAGTACCAAATAATGCCATTTGTAGCAACATGGATGGACCTAGAGATTATCATACTAAGTGAAGTAAGTCAGATGGAGAAAGACAAATATCATATGATAGCACTTATTTGTGGAATATAATAAAAATCGACTTGTTTACAAAACAGTAAACATCTCACAGATCTCGAAATCAAACTTATGGTTACCAAAGGGGAAATATAGGGGGAAGTGATCAAGTAGGAGATTGGGATTAACATATACACACTACTATATACAAGATAGATAATTAATAAGGGCCTACTGTATAGCACAGGATGCTCTACTCAGTATTCTGTGATAACCTATATGGGAAAAGAATCTGAAAAAGAATGGAGATATATATGTGTGTGTGTGTGTGTGTGTGTGTGTGTGTATGTGTGTATAACTATACACCTGAAACTAACACATCGTAAATCAACTATACTACAAGTAAAAAAATTTTTTTTAATTGGAGAAAAAAATAAAGTAGTTCCTTTTAGGTTTCATATTTTATTATCAAAGAAAGGTTTTTTTAAGATCAAATAATCACTATTAATTTTCAATAAGGTAGGATTTATGATTTGACTCTATACCCTTCTGACATTTTTACCCTCCAGAATGAAAAAAAAAAAAAAAGCAGAGGCTTCATCTTTTATGTACTTCCACAGGTTTATTTACTTAGAAATTGGCTGATGGAAAACTTTTTGCTTCAGGAACCTAAGGACGAAGTCCACCTACATTTTGCCTGTTCGGATTCATCTGGGACAAGTATTTGGAATTTGTGCATCCTGTGGAATTGTCCTAGGTTCTGATTTCCAGGAAAGCTACAAGGAAGCAAGGCCCTGGCCTCCAGGTGTTTCTCTAGTTCTTGTAGTTGTGTGCGTCCATTCACTTCCAGCCCAGTAGTGCAATCCCCACCTTGCTCCACATAGAAGATGCTCCAGCTCTGATTTACTATCTATTGAAAACCCAAGCTTTGCCCTGAGTCTCTGACACTCTCATGCTTGCAAGCTGCCTTCTAGTTGCTTCAAATGCTGGGCCTGTAAAGACAGATTTACTTGTACTCCTTTTGTACTTTGAGGGGCAAATTTTATGAGCTGAAAGCTGACTGGCAGTCTCCTGTGACTGTTCAATAAGGCAAAGTGCTTGTGAAGTATCACCCCCATGGCTGCGTTCTATCGGCTGATTAGGACTGAAATAGTGCATGTGGAAATGGAGAACCATTGGAAATTCATGGGCCGGCCGAGATCACAGCCCATCATAATTTCTCATGTGAAAATGTGATTTCCCTGCCCCTGTTTCCTCTGGTTACTCTGCTGAGAAGCTTTAAGTGAGTTTCCCAGCCTGTGACAAGGGACTTCTGCCATGGCATTGCTTGGGGGGCACAATTCAGAGTAACAAAGACACCAGGTTTCCAGAAACTTAGACTGACCAAGGGATGGCTTTCAGGCTTATGGAATGATGACTCCTAAATGGGGAAAAATCAGATGTTTCTGAACAGCTTAAGCCACTTCCTGATTTTAATACAGTTTCCACAATCACTTTGTATCTGACAATTGTACCAGATGGAGATAGCACAGCATGACAGCTGAGTGGGCATTTGAGGCCTAAAGGACATGCCTACCTTCCCAGGACTCTGGATAGTGATTGTAATTGCTTCTATTTTCATATAGGAATTAAGGCATTACTAAACCATTTAAAAAATAAATTTTTTTAAATAAATAATTTCACATAGCATGAATTATTTTGTTAGCAAACGTAACTGTTCTTGTAGCTTCCTTCCCCTACCCCATAATATCATGGTTTCCTTTTTCTAATCCTAGACTATTTTATGTCCCCTGCAAAGCGTAAATTGTCCCCCTACAGAATTTAATTAGGAGAATTCATTACAGCCACAGGTTTGAGCAATTTACTGGAAAATGTGGACTTTCAAACTGGGGGCCCCACTTTAACACAGTTTAATATAAATAGTAAGGAGAATGGACAAATTGTAATCAATCATTTAAAACTCTTGCTAGGGACATTCAGTCTGAGTAAAGCAGTATATTCTTTTTCACTGGAATTACACCAACCCAGTGTGGTTACATGAACCAGAGCTTATTTGGCAGTTAGGTATTTCTGACTAATAAAAATAGGAAATAAAATGGTTTCTGAATAAAGACATGGAGTTCTCCATCACCCAGGACCCCTGCTCCAATCACTGCCTCTTTCTCTCCTTCCCTTCAAAGCACTTAAGGAATCCAAAGAGATATTGTTATTCATTCTTCTCATTTCCCATTTCCTCCACAACCCCCAATTATTGTTTCCTGCCTTCAAACCTTTACTGAAACTGCTTGTGTTAAATTTATTGATGTCTTTCTGTTTGCCAAGGTCAACAGAAGCTTTAACGCCCTTAAGTGATTCCCCTTTCTGACTTTCTTTTTACTCACATGGTCTCCTGTCTGATTTAACTCCATCTCTAGCCATTTCCTCTCTGCCTCTATTCTGTTCCTCTGTCTACCCTTACACACTCTCTCAGCTTTCATTCATCTTCCTTCTTTCTTGGTCTCTACTTCCCCTAAGTCTCCTCATCATGAATTCAACTACCATTTATACAATGATAATTTTTTAGTCTTTTCTCTGGTTTAGACTTCTAAGATCCAGCCTCTCATTTCTGTCTCCTGAGCTTCCCCACCTGGGTGACTGGCATGGAGATAGTACTACGTGGCCACCCAAACTGTTGCTTTCTTTTTTTGTATGTTACCAGCCACATAGTTGCCAGCCTTCTCTGCATTTATGTGGGGCCATGTGATAGGCTTATGGCCAATGGAATATGGGTGACTTGACACACATCGCTTCCATTTCTGGTCCCTGTTATGCCCTGCATGGTCCTCTAAGCTCTTTCTCTTCCCTGACGATGTTGGAGGATGGTAGGGCATGAGGTCCACCAGCCAGGAACATTCAATCCATGTTTTGCTGAAATGAAGAACACTGTTGTCTTAGACCCCTGAGAATTGGGGTTGTCAGTTACAGCAGTTAGATTGCCCTGGTTATTACGGTGTAATGAAGGTACACCGGTAACTCCTTGGTACCTCCAAAAGGAAACTCAGCTTGTTCCACAAAACAAATTCCCCATCTCAGTAAATGGGACCCCATCTCACCCAAACCAGGAATTTTAAGTCTCCCAGAACTTATCCTCCGACCTTATCCCACATCCAGTCTCTCCCCAGGCCATGTTCACTTGACCTCTTTCACATATCCATGGACTAGACACTCTGGTTCAGCCCCTCGTGGCTCCCAGTGCACACAATTACAACTGTCTCCTAATTGTTCTCTGTTTATCTCCTCCCATCCTTTCCAGCTGGTTGCCCACACCCTTTGAAGGATGGTCTTGTTCTCCATCATCATCTCTTTTTCATCTTAAAAATGAATGACACCAATTTTCTGCTCATAAATGAATATATATATATTTTTTAGAAATTTTGGAAAACTCAGAAAAGTATTAAATAGAAAATAAATGTCAATTACAATTTCATTACCTCAATACAAACACTGTTAAACATTTGGTTCACAGGCTTCCTATGTCATTTTTTATGTGTGTGTTTATAATTATTATCCATAGTATTTTAAACTTAATTTTTATCTTTATCAAAGCAGTACATATATGCATTTTAAAGGCTGCTTACTAATACTACAGGAAGTGGAGCAGAATATATCGACCCAAAATATACCTCTTTGGCATAGAATTATTTTAGGCTAATTAGTTTTATGCAACAGAAGACACAGGAGAAGCTCTGAGAACCAAGGAGAAGTTGCCCTTTTGTAAGAGACATTTACATTTATAAGGGAATTATTATAGGGTGGTCTCAGTCAAGAGCCTAGAAGGGTAAAGAGAAAATTATTTTTCTTCCCGCACATACATATATAGTGAAAAACATCAGCTCCCTGTCTCAGTCCTCTCAACTTCCAACTCCACCCCTCAGAAGAAAATGCTTTCAAATAGTTTAGTGATTTATTCAGGGGTTTTTCTCCATAATTTTAAATGACATTGTTGTACTGCTATTCCTTGATTTCTAAATTATATATGTTATCAACTGACTTTGGTACTATCGAAAATGAAGATTAAGTTTTACATCCACACAAACTTTCTACTTGAAAATAAAATTATGCCACCCTTTTGGTTAAACAATAATGGTATTTACATAATTATTACTCTGCAAATATTACTTAAAATTAAACCTCATGTTTCTTTTCCTGTTCAAGTTTATTTTTTATGGAGTTTAGTAATTGCCTTTATTTACTGTCTTCTTAGTTTTCTCTATCTATCACAAATATATATTCATATTGTCAAAAGAATCCAATGTGCTTTTCCCTACATAAAAACACATTAGACATTCAGTTAAATACATTTTGGGGCATTTTCCCCATGAAAGCTCTCCACATTCATGTTCCAATCTGGACTATATTTTAGTATCCAAAATATATAAATAATGCTTAAAAGTCAAAAAATTTTTAAAAATGAGCAAAAATGGGGAAAAAAGATGCAAAAACGCTATTCACAAGTGAGGAAAACAATGGCCATTAAACATGTGCAAAGTGGTTCCATTTCATGGGTACTGGCAAAATTAAAATGCTTGATTATTCTAAGTTTATTAAAAAGTTAAAGTGGTACCTTTTGGGAAAGTGTGTCATAATCTAATGAAGTCGCAGACATGCGTGACATACAACACAGCAGTTCACTACAAGTCACATACCCTAAAGTAACTTTTACTCACATACCTGAGTGGATGTGTACACTTATGCATTTTGCAGCATTGTTCTTAAAAGCTCCTGAGGGCAATAGTTCTGATGTACATCAAGAGGACAATGGGGCTTCCCTGGTGGCGCAGTGGTTGAGAGTCCGCCTGCCGATGCAGGGGACATGGGTTCGTGCCCCGGTCTGGGAAGATCCCACATGCTGCAGAGCGGCTGGGCCCGTGAGCCATGGCCACTGAGCCTGCGCGTCTGGAGCCTGTGCTCCGCAACGGGAAAGGCCACAGCAGTGAGAGGCCCGCGTACCACAAAAAAAAAAAGAGGACAATGGATACATGAATTATCATGTATTCATGCAGTGGGCTGCAGTACTGCAGTAAGATTATCAAAGTGCTTATCTATATGGATGAATCTCATATAACAGATGCCAGGAAATGATAAAACGTCAATTTCAATATACTAATTATTCCTGGAAGAAAGTGTTGGGGAAGTGAGGGGGTAGGAATACACAGAGGACTATAACCATATTAGCATTTTCTTCTGAAATTAGCATGGTGACTACTTTATACTATTTATTCCTCTTTATCTGAAATGTTTCATAATACATGAAAAAACTGGAGTCAAATACATTGTAGGAGAGCATATTTGTTTTGACTTCTGAGTATGTAGAAATTGGATGATTCATAAGTTGTAGGGTCCCCATTGAATGATTT
This sequence comes from Phocoena phocoena, assembly GCF_963924675.1. Classification (NCBI taxonomy): domain Eukaryota; kingdom Metazoa; phylum Chordata; class Mammalia; order Artiodactyla; family Phocoenidae; genus Phocoena; species Phocoena phocoena. Next base: position 54,648,522 of record NC_089228.1, on the reverse strand, counting down.
TCCAGAAACAGGATCATAAAAATAATGTTATTTGACAGAACAGAAAGGAAAGGGCTTGATTTTTTTCCTTCTCTCTAAACTTCTCTTAGAGATTAGAGGTGCTGCGTTTGAATGGTATTTTGGGACTGAGTCTCCTGGCTAATGGGCAATTTCATTTTGACTCAAGGGAACTTTATGCCTAAAAGTACATGAAACAGCAATTAAATACTTGACTAGAAAAATGAGCTTTGAATATGTTATTCTGTCATTATAACTGGGAAATACCTTCAGAACATTTCAGCCTTCTGTGACACCAAATCTTGCAGACTTGTATGGAAATGCTGAAAGCTTTTCCAGATTTGCACCCACTTTAATGTTGTAGGAGTTTGACTTGCTAATTAAGCTAAGGTACTCTGCCAGTGATGTTTATTAACATAATTTCTAATTCAGTCCTGATTTTTCTGCATGTGTTTCATTTTGGATTGAACACATCTCTGCCTTGGACTGTGAATATTTCCACTGTGATGATAGAAGAAGGGCAACAGGCACACAAGATTAAGAGTATGTCAAGCTCCAGATCTCATCACAATGCTAGGGGGTCCTGTGTGTTACTCTGTCCACCATTAAAAGGGATTCTATGCAGTTCTGCAGTGAAAGCAATGTGCTGAAATTAGAGGCCTTGAATTCACTCCAGGTTTTACTAACTCATTGTCTTGTGGTAAGCAACCCCAAATCTCTTGGCTTTACATACTAAACTGCTAAAAGATTTACAGCACTCACAAAAGTAGAGTAAGTCTTACTAGATGTTTAGAAATTTCTACTAATAAGTTGCCTTTCTTCCAAAGCATTCCAGATTCTAAAACTAATGAGGTGCTGTCTACTTATTAAGTGCTAGATGATGAATGTTTTTACTGAGTTTTGAAATTCTGGGGAAAGAATTGTGAGGCATAATCATTGTTGGCAGTGAACCGTACACACGATGAATAGCATGATAAAGCCTTCAAGTCATTACTGTAGCAGATTTTTAGCTAATTCACTGGTGGGACTGGAAACAGGTACTGTCTACAACCAACATAAAGAATCATTGATACATCTGAACTTTCAGGATGGATCTCCAGGATGTCACGTGAGTTGTGACTAAGGAGAACGATAAGTTTCTTTATTAGCTAATTTGTATCTAGAAAAGCCAATTTCCAGAACCATAGTTAGTCTGCCCTAGAAATATTCTAGTGACTCAGGAAGATGTATAAAATCTTCCCTTTGGTAAAGAAAAGAATGGTTAAGGACTTGGAAAAGAATGAAACTGCACCCAGATTTCAAAGCATCACTCCCCAACATTTTTAGAGCTATTACCTAAATTCTGTAGACAGTGCCAGGGCACTGAGGCAACAGTCCTGGGGGCCTCCTCTACAGGTAGGTTCCATAGCAAGATGCATGAGCTCTCACCCTGATCATGCTGGTACCCACCGCCCACCCCCCCGAAAACTATGAACTTTGTTTTAGAGACATTTTTCTCTTTCTTATGTCTAGATGGGTTAACTACAGCCTACCTTACCAATTATAGGAAGCAACTTAAGAGCACTAGAAAAAATAATGCATTTCAGTGATTGACTATAGCTGCTAGGTAAACCAGAAAATGCTTACCCTTTACACTTAGAAATGTTTTCATACTCTGCTGATTCCAAAGTCAGAGACCAAAGACCCATTTTTTACAGCAGTTTTTCCAGATAAAGGTATATTTGTGGGGGGTTTTTTCAAAGTGGCTTCTGTATGCTAAGAACCATCTAGGGCTCTCCAAGTCTTAGGTTCATCTTTTAAAACATTAAGGAGTGGAAAATCCAGAAAATCTGAAGAAGTCTTGTTTGAGACCTGTGTTATTTTGATTCCAATGAATGAAAGTCAATTTTATATGGCTTAAGTGCAAAGGGAGGGATATAGTTGGGTTAAAATCAAGTTGTAGGCAGGGAAAGGATGTAACTGAGCTCAGAAATATCTAAAACTGGGAACTTGAAAGCCAACAGGCCTTTCACTCTGCCTCTCATTTTAGCTTTTCTTTGAGTTCCAATTTCATTTTCTCTCCTTTTAGGCCACACTGCTACACTGCTGACTTATGTCTAATTCCTAATTAAAAAAAAAAAACACCTAATAGATCCAAGGGAGGGGATTTGATATGGTTAGGGTGAGAAGGAAGATGAGAAGAGTAAGAAAACCCAGCACTCCCATGAGAATCAGATAGTTACCGTACAGAGAATGAGTGCTGTTCTCAGAAGAAATAGGGTTTGGAGCAGACAAAACAAGAGGTGTCCACAGTGAAATCTCATTGAATCCTTTAACATTTGCAATGTGTAGGTGATAAAACAGATTTAGAGCAGGGCAGTGACTTGTTCAAGGTCATGCAACTCCTAAGTAGAGGAACTATGACTTGAATCTGGACTTTATCTCCCAACCCCTTCTCTTCTCTAATATGTATGATTTAATCTACTGGTTGGCAGCATATGTATGTTGGTGTATGTCAGATGACACTGTGATATCTCTAAGATTTGGGAGCAGGACACAGGGAAGTTCTCTGTGCTCTCAGTTTTGGGATTTGCCTCAAGTAGCCTATGAGCAATGCTGGTGAGTCATTCCTTCTCTAAGATGTGGGCTTTTGAATTACAGAAAGGAGAAAAAGAAATGGTATGACTAATTAACCAATAATTATAAAACATTAAATGTGCAAAAAGGAAACCTAACTGATGAGGCCACAAGAGAATTGTACAATAGAGGGTTGTGTTTGTTTTAATGAATGGGGATATGCATTTATGGAAGTTTTCCTTGTGGAAGATTCTAAGGTCATTTAAGTCAGAAATTGGTTAATTCTGAGAGTCAGTTCCTAAATGTGTGTACATGCTCTTGGTTTTCTTTCTGGGAGTCATCTAATTTGGGGACTCATACTCTGAAGTGTGAGAAAGTTGAATTAATTTCAGAGGAAATACGTTCATTAAAGGCCAATGAATGTCAGTTCACTGTACCAGCTAGCTACTGCTGTGTGACAAATCAATTCAATGATTTAAAGCAACATGTGCGGGCTTCCCTGGTGGCGCAGTGGTTGAGAGTCCACCTGCTGATGCAGGGGACACGGGTTCGTGCCCCGGTCCGGGAAGATCCCACGTGCCGTGGAGCGGCTGGGCCCGTGAGCCATGGCCGCTGAGCTTGCACGTCCGGAGCCTGTGCTCCACAACGGGAGAGGCCACAACAGTGAGAGGCCCACGTACCGCAAAAAAAAAAAAAAAAAAAAAAAAAAAAAAAAAAAAAAAAAAAGCACGTGCATCCTGATTGGTGGGGTTTTGCTGATTTGCACTGCCCTTGGTTGTATAGGGGTGTTTCAAGCAAAGGATGCAGCTGGGCTTGGCTTCTTACTACCACTTGGCTCAGACTGCTTTATGTATATTCATCTTGGGGCCCAAGCTGAGGGGACAGCAGCCACAGAAGGGAACCTCTGCTCATGACACAGGTGGAGATGTGAGAGAACATGCCCAATCATGTAAGCAAGTTTTAATCTTTTGGTTGTGTCATGTTTGCTGGCATCCATTGGCAGAAAAATGGCCAAGCTCAAAATCAAAGTGTGAAGAAGAATGTCCCTCTCGTGGAGATGGTGTGGGTGGAGTGAGTGAATAGTTCTAGACAATAATCCAATCCACCATAGAGTCCAGAGCTAAAAGTTTATTTTTATAAAGTATATTTTTAAAGTGCATTCCCAGGGCTTCCCTGGTGGCACAGTGGTTAAGAATCCACTTGCCAATGCAGGGGACACGTTTGAAATGTTTGATCATGTTTGAACATGATCAAATGTTTGATCATGTTGAAATGTTTGAAATGTTTGATCCCTGGCCCAGGAAGATCCCACGTGCAATGGAGCAACTAAGCCCTGCACCACAACTACTGAGCCTGCACTCGAGAGCCCACCAGCCACAACTACTGAAGCCCATGCGCCTAGAGCCGGTGCTCCACGACAAGAGAAGCCACCACAATTAGAAGCCCATGCACGGCAACAAAGAGTAGCCCCCGCTCACCGCAACTAGAGAGAGACTGCACACAGCAACGAAGACCCAAGGTAGACAAAAAAAAAAAAGGGCGTTCCCAGGTGATTCTAAAGGAAAAGCACCACATATCGTGAGAAGGTGTTGACTTTTAAGAGTGGTGAGCAGACCAGCCGGAGCAGGTCCGGGGTCAGGCGGCGGTGCCCCTGGGCCCGGCCATGGTGCAGGCCTGGTACACAGAGAAGTCGGGCGACGACCCGCAGTGGCCCTACCGCGGGGAGCCCGGGTGCCCGGTCGCCCTGGAGCAGCTGCGTGGGCTCGGGGTCCTTTACTGGAAGCTGGATGCTGACAAATATGAGAATGATCCAGAATTAGAAAAGATCCGAAAAGAGAGAAACTACTCCTGGATGGACATAATAACCATATGCAAAGACAAACTACCAAATTACGAAGAAAAGATTAAGATGTTTTATGAGGAGTATTTACACCTGGATGACGAGATTCGCTACATCCTGGACGGCAGTGGGTACTTCGATGTGAGGGATAAAGAGGACAGTTACAATCAAGACTTTAAATTTTAACAGAAAAACTTGTACATTGTTTTTTTTTAGTTAACAATTCTGAGATTCAATTATACCTAATTCGTTATAATCATAGAAAAACCCTAAATTAACCTCATATTTAAAGGGCAGTTTGCTTTAAGTACTTTTTTGTTTAAACTGGATTAAAAATCTTTATGTCAAAAAAAAGAGTGGAGAGTATATATTTTTGCCACCAGAGGAAATCGGTAGTTTCTTTCCTTCTTAAAGTTAGCTTTTCTATATATTGAACTTCTACTCAATCTACTATTATTAATTTCACGTCAGCCAAGTATACAAGTCAGGGTTTTCCAGAGATAGAACCAACAGACCACATATATAGACCATATATAGATATATAGAAGGAGATTCATTACAAGGGATTGGCTCACACAATTATGGAGGATGAGAAGTCCCACAGTTGGCTGTCTACAAGCTGGAGGTCCAGGAAACCAAGTGGTGTATGTCCAGTCCAAACCAAAAGGCCTGAGGACCTGGAAGAGCCAATGGTAGAACTCCTAGTCGGAGTCCAAAGGCCCAAGAACCAGGAGCCCCAATGTCCAAGGACAGGAAAAGATGGTGTCCCAGCTCAAGCAGAAAGTAAATTTGCCCTTCCTTTGCCTTTTTGTTCTATCCAGGCCCTTAGTGGATTGGATGACGCCCACCTGCATCGGTGAGGGTGATCTTCCTTAGTCTATGAAATCAAACGCTAATGTCTTCCAAAAACACAGGCATACCCACAATGTTTTACCAGCTATATGGGCATCGCTTAGCCCACTCAAGTTAACTCCTAAAATTAAGCATCACACCGAGTGATCATCTGATTTTACTGTGTCTTCATTGTATCCACTGTAATTTTGTGTGTGTGTGTGGGCGGTGGGGGGGGGTTGGGGGTTAAGATGGCTGGAATGTGATTTGGCCCATTGTTTTCCTTTTTCAAAACTTGGGTTCAGAGTTGAGTTAATGACTATCCTCTGTTTGGGCCACATATTTATCATGAGTCCATGTAAGTCCCCTTTTTTCGTATTTTTAAAAAAAATTTTTTTCTCTATAATCCTCATAACCTAGTCTGTTCTGTTCCCCTTCTCTACCTTTGGCAATGATTCTGAATCTTTAAATGTGTAGTTGTCCTTTGGTATCTGCAGGTTCCAAGAGCCCCCTTCAGATACTAAATTCTGAGGATGCTCAAGTCCCTTATATAAAATGGCACAGTATTTATATATAACCTATGCACATCCTCCCGCATACGTTAAATCACCTCTAAATTTCCTATAATAGCTAATATGGTGTAAATGCTATGTAAGTAGTTGCCAGTGAATGGCAAATTCAAGTTTTGATTTTTGGAGCTTTCTGAATTTTTTTTCCTGAATATTTTTGATTGTTGGTTGAATACTTGGATGTGGAACCCCTGGATACAGAGGGGCAACCGTGTATCTTTCTGTTTGCATGTGTTCTTTCAAAGTGTGTATTGATAGTTTTGTGCTATTGTATTTTTAAATTATGTAAGTGGTACTGTGTTATAGATCTCATTTTATTCCTTATTTTTGCACTCATTAATTCTCTAATTACACTCATTCATGTTACCGTGCATACCTATTATCCATTCCTTCTCATTGCTATATAGTACTTGGAGGTTTGTATCCACCATTGTGTTTGTTTCCTTTCTCCCAAGGATGGAGGCTCAGATTGCTTCCAGTTCTCCGTGACTACCAATAATCCTAAAAAGAAAATCTTTATACATACCCTCTTATGTGCCAAATCCTATGCTACCATCCTAGACAGTCTGTTACCTCAATTTGTCATTAATATGCTATTTAAGGGCTTAAAGCAGGGAAAAGACTTAACCACATTTTGTTTTAGAAAAGTGACTAGAAGTCATGTGTAAATGATGTTGAGTTTGGATAAAAACACTGAAAGCAAGGTGGTCAGTTAGGGTTCTGTTGCTCATCCAGGCAAAGGCTGAGACAGAACCAGACAAAGTGAGAGAGAAGGAAGAGGGCAGGATGGGAGGAACTCAGGGCAGTTCAGGGACTAAAATGATGGATGTGACATCTTCTCTTGGATAGAGAAGGAAGTAAGAGCTTGGAATCTAGAACAATTCCTACATTCCTGGGTTGTATGATTGGGTAAAACGGTTTGCATTCTAGGATGGTTTCCCTCCAAGATGAGGAATGCTGGAAAAGGAGCAGGTTAGGGGAGATGGTAAAGAAAACAAGCACATCCATCAAGGACTTAATGTCAAATGAAAGCTCCCAAATGAGCTGTGTGTGTGTGTGTGTGTGTGTGTGTGCATGTGTGTTTTAATTCCTTTTCTCCAAAAGCAGTGCACATTTTCCCTAATATATTAGATCCGAGCACCTATTTTATTTCGTACTTGACACCTAATATATGTATGTATATTTGTATTAAATTCTAAATATAACCAGAGAGCTTGCTTATTAATCGAATTTCCTGAGGCATAACTCATTCCCATGAGGTGCTAATAATCTGATAATTTCAGGTCTTTAATGCTATTGATGAGAGCAGTTAAATAACTTCTTAAAGACTCTATTAGTCATATTTGTCTTTTAACTTGGCTAGAATCTGTGTTTCTTTCATTATCCCTGTCTCTCTCTCTCTCTCTCTCTCACACACACACACACACACACACACACACACACACACATCTTCCTGTTTTAGGAAACCTTCAACCATGACCATTTGATGTGTTATCCTTCAAAAGACAAACTTATCAGATCTAAAAGTATCACCTCAATCACCTTGCTTCTAGTAGGAAGACACTTGCCCCTGGCTTTTGAGAGAAGGTTAAATGAAGCCAGAAGGCTCCTGTGTTCTATCTCATTGACCTCCCCACAAGGCTGTTCTCTGTGTCTTCCCACTGGGTTGAATCAGTGACCCCCATTATGCAAGCACTCAGATGTGACAGAAACAGCAGCCTCTTTCAAGCAGAGGAGCAGGCAGTGTGAAGCCACCATCCAGCATCACGGGGAGCAGACTGCCTGGGAAGCAGTGGTGAGGCTGAGCCTGCTGGGCCCCTGGTACCCAAGGCAGAGCATCACTCCCCAGAAGAAGAGAGGATGTTGAGGAAAAAGGTAATAGGGTCAGCATGACAGAAGAGTTACAGCAATTTTTTTTTAACATCTTTATTGGGGTATAATTGCTTTACAATGGTGTGTTAGTTTCTGCTTTATAACAAAGTGAGTCAGTTATACATATACATATGTTCCCATATCTCTTCCCTCTTGTGTCTCCCTCCCTCCCACCCTCCCTATCCCACCCCTCCAGACGGTCACAAGGCACCGAGCCAATATCCCTGTGCCATGCGGCTGCTTCCCACTAGCTATCTACCTTACTACGTTTGTTAGTGTGTATATATCCATGACTCTCTCTTGCCCTGTCACAGCTCACCCTTCCCCCTCCCCATATCCTCAAGTCCGTTCTCCAGTAGGTCTGTGTCTTTATTCCCGTCTTACCCCTAGGTTCTCATGACATTTTTTTTCTTCTTAAATTCCATATATATGTGTTAGCATACGGTATTTGTCTTTTTCTTTCTGACTTACTTCACTCTGTATGACCGACTCTAGGTCTATCCACCTCATTACAAATAGCTCAATTTCGCTTCTTTTTATGGCTGAGTAATATTCCATTGTATATATGTGCCACATCTTCTTTATCCATTCATCCGATGATGGACACTTAGGTTGTTTCCATCTCCGGGCTATTGTAAATAGAGCTGCAATGAACATTTTGGTATATGACTCTCTTTGGATTTTGGTTGTCTCAGGGTATATGCCCAGTAGTGGGATTGCTGGGTCATATGGTAGTTCTATTTGTAGTTTTTTAAGGAACCTCCATACTGTTCTCCATAGTGGCTGAACCAATTCACATTCCCACCAGCAGTGCAAGAGTGTTCCCTTTTCTCCACACCCTCTCCAGCATTTATTGTTTCTAGATTTTTTGATGATGGCCATTCTGACTGGTGTGAGATGATATCTCATTGTAGTTTTGATTTGCATTTCTCTAATGATTAATGATGTTGAGCATTCTTTCATGTGTTTGTTGGCAGTCTGTATATCTTCTTTGGAGAAATGTCTATTTAGGTCTTCTGCCCATTTTTGGATTGGGTTGTTTGTTTTTTTGTTATTGAGCTGCATGAGCTGCTTGTAAATTCTGGAGATTAATCCTTTGTCAGTTGCTTCATTTGCAAATATTTTCTCCCATTCTGAGGGTTGTCTTTTGGTCTTGTTTATGGTTTCCTTTGCTGTGCAAAAGCTTTGAAGTTTCATTAGGTCCCATTTGTTTATTTTTGTTTTTATTTCCATTACTCTAGGAGGTGGGTCAGAAAGGATCTTGCTGTGATTTATGTCATAGAGTGTTCTGCCTATGATTTCCTCTAAGAGTTTGATAGTTTCTGGCCTTACATTTAGGTCTTTAATCCATTTTGAGCTTATTTTTGTGTATGGTGTTAGGGAGTGAGCTAATCTCATACTTTTACATGCACCTGTCCAGTTTTCCCAGCACCATTTATTTAAGAGGCTGTCCTTTCTCCACTGTACATTCCTGCCTCCTTTATCAAAGATAAGGTGTCCATATGTGCGTGGGTTTATCTCTGGGCTTTCTATCCTGTTCCATTGATCTATCTTTCTGTTTTTGTGCCAGTACCATGATGTCTTGATTACTGTAGCTTTGTAGTATAGTCTGGAAAAAGGTAATAGGGTCAGCATGACAGAAGAGTTACAGCAATTTAAAGAGGGGTGACGGAATGAAGCCACAGAGGAAACTCTTCTCAGTGCAGCTCTGACAAAAATTCAAGCGGTGCAGCTCTTAGATTTCTGTAACATCTGGGAAAATTTGAACATGGTTTGGTGTGTTTGATTTGAAAATTGGTTAAATGCTATAAGGATGGAAAACCTCCAGCATTTGTATTAATCATGTAATTGTCCCAGATCCATTCCAATGGAGTTTTGTGTTATTGTTGCTATTCATAGCATTTATTCTTTCTGGGTGTCTTTGGGGGCATCTGATGTTCTAAAACCAACTTGGAAATCTACCACTACATGAAACTTCTGAAGAGAAATGATCGTTTCCACTTACAGGGAGTTATTACATGTCAGATTCTAATTAATTCACATAAGAATACTATAAGTGGGGCTTCCCTGGTGGCACAGTGGTTGAGAGTCCACCTGCTGATGCAGGGGACACGGGTTCGTGCCCCGGTCCAGGAAGATCCCACATGCCACGGAGCGGCTGGGCCTGTGAGCCATGGCCGCTGAGACTGCGCATCTGGAGCCTGTGCTCCGCAATGGGAGAGGCAACAACAGTGAGAGGCCCACGAAGAAAGAAAAGAAAAGAAAAGAAAAGAAAGAAAGAAAGAAAGAAAGAAAGGAAGGAAGGAAGGAAGGAAGGAAGGAAGGAAGGAAGAAAGAAAGAAAGGAAGAATACTGTAAGTTATGTATGGTTTCAACAGTTTTGAAAATTAGAAAATGGTGCTGCTAGAGGATGAGGAAGTTGTCCAAGTGTTCTGTTTCTAACATACAATAAAATACTGGAGCTGGGACTTATTGTCTGGCTACAATTGTTCTTTGATTTGTCTTCCTGATTCTTACATTTCTAAAAAAAACAAGTTTGGGTGATTTTAACCTTTGTAGTGAGCATAAAACACCTGGGAACATCAAAGTCAAGCCATGCTTAGTACTTCTTCCTGGGATGCTGATAAGCTGCATGAAAGTTTTCAGATATAGCATCACACCTTTAACAACATAGCTTAATCAACTTGGGAAACAAATTCATCTTGGCGTCGGAAATGTATGTCAAGGTTTATATATGAAAGCCAGGGTTTGTTTTTTTTTTGTTTTTTTTTTTTTTTTTTTTTTGAAAGCCAAGATTTTTCAAGCTTGTAAATAGATAGATCCAAATAGTGTGGCAACTTGAAAAATCATATGATTAATTCTTTAGATAGCCACTGAAAAGTCCAAGTGAATATAAATATGGAAAAGGAGAGGTATTTAATCAGCCCTGGAATCTAGAAAAGTGATCTCAGCCACAGAATAGAAACTTCAAGGAATTTCTACAACATAGACCACAGATCAAGGGCAGATCTGGGCACATGATAACCATGGACAGGCTGGTAATTTAGTGCCCCTTCAAATGCATGTTCTCTAGTATCTGGTAAGCATTTATTCATACATGACATGAAGGATTGCCTGAGCTGGGGGCAGGGGGAGCTAATCAGTGCCCATGCAGAGTCTTAATGTCCCCTAACTTGTGCTTCCCACTCAGCAATTAATAGGAGCCTCCCCCCAAAGCCTTCCCCTCCCCTAAGCTCTCCAATGATAATCTCTTGTTACACAAGCAGGTTTCTCATGGGTTTAACCCCACTTGAAGCCAAGTATTCCTTCTCACCACATAGAGTTGGTCTTTCCTGCTGTATCCTTCTATCTCTGAGTAGTTAGATTAGTACTGTTTACTACATTTCTGGTGAGCAGTACTGTCTCCCCAAAGGAGCGTGGGTAAATACAGTTTTCTTCTTTTTCATGTTTCCAGTAATATTTTTGTTCCACAGTGATGCACCCCCAGCTCTTTTCTGAGCTTGGTGATTCCCTCAATCCACCTCTGATCCAAATGACACTAATTTGAAAAAAAATACAATCTGTGCCCCATCTCGCTGCTTGCCAACAGCAAGCAATTGGAAAATTACTCATCTAAAAGCTATTGTCTTTCCTAATTTGAAGCAAACAAGCATGGAAGTGAGGTGGAGCATGAAGGGGAGGACAGTGAGGCACATTTCAATCGCACCAGGTCCTGGGGACATATTACAGGTGCCTTAGGGCTGGAGGAAGTTGGGACCTGGTGTGTCACACACTGTGTATTTGCATATGGCACCACAGGAGCTATCTAGACACCCTCCAGGAAAGGACAGCATGCAGGCGAAAGGGGTTGCCCTGCCTACCTACCTCAAGGCTGCCAACACACAATGGAAAAGTCTTTTACAGACACAAAAAATTTCCTACGACCAAACCAAAACAATTAAAACAAACAAAACCAAAATACCTCTCTTATCCTTTCCTCTACCTTCTGGCTGCTGAACCAAATCAAAAAGTCCAGTAAAAATAAACTTTCCCTTCTACCTCCACATTTAGCCAATGATTGAACAAATGGCCCCCATCATTTATCACCTTTCCTAGAATCCATCTCTAATCCCAGTGCTGAAAAACATCTCTATCAGTAGAAATGAACAAATAGAAGGAAAGGTCAGACATTTAAAAACTACGTTTAAATTAATAAATACTTTAATTAATGATAATTAATTAAGATAATGAATCAAAGCAAATTTATTACTATCATTAAGAAGTACTGTAAGAAGATATAGAGAACAGACTTGTGGTTGCCAAGGGGGAGGGGGCTGGGGGACGGATGGGTTGGGAGTCTGGGACTAGCAGATGCAAACTATTATACATAGGATGGATAAACAACAAGGTCCTACTGTATAGCACAGGGAAGTATATTCAATATCCTATAATAAACCATAATGGAAAAGAATATGTAAAAGGATATATATGTATAACTGAGTTACTTTTCTATACAGCAGAAATAAACACAACATTGTAAATCAACTATAGTTCAATAAAAATTTTTAAAAAGTACTGTAAGAAAAATGAGACAAATTTGAGAAAAATAATAAGTATTCATAGATATTATATCTATGACATTTGAACACAAAAAGGAAAAAAACAGTTTAAAATGTTCATGGTGATAACTGCTACATGAATATGACTGACAAATCAAAAACTATGATGGAGGCAATGGAAAACATTGGAATATTTAGAAATTTGGATCAGTGAAGAAGAAAAAAAGCACAACACCTCTTCTCTAAGTCATAAGGGGAAAGGGAGCCTATAGCAGTCATTAGTGCTCTTTACTAAATATTTTTAATTCTTTGCTCCTATGGTGCTCAGATTCCAAGATAAAATCAAGAACAGCCAGTTAAACTTGAATTACAGTTAAATGATGAACTTTTAAAAGGGGGCATATTTATATTAAAATTTATCTATTTCTATGAAATTCATATTTAACTGGGCATTCTATTGTTTTGTTAATTTCTGGCAACCCTACTCTGTCTTTGGGGTATGATAGGATTGTGTTTCCCTACCTACTGAAGAAGCTGGGTGTGACCATGCTGCCTGCTTTGGCTAAGAAAATGACAGTGGCAGGGATCTGAGTCACTTCCAGTGGGAAAGTGCTAAGAGCCAGTGAACAATCTGACACAGCAGAAACCCCAATGAACCCACCTAAAACAATTAGTATGAGGAGGAAATAAACTTTTATGGATTTAAACCACTAAAATCTGGGGATTATTTGTTACTGCAGCATAATCTAGTCTAGCATACCAGATAGATTATGACTGAATACATAAGTAATGATACAGTTGGGAAAATAGACAGACATATAATTCACATTGCAAACACACTTCCACCCACAATATAGTAAGCAGACCTAGTCCCAGGCCCCACTCAGGAGTAACAGGAGGTACAAGCCTACTGTGCCCCTGAAATTGGGCAGAACAAGTAAGGAGGTGAAAAATACTAATATACCTACACAGAGATAGAAGGATGCAGAGGAAAAGAAAATAAATCTCTAAATGAAAAGGTTTATAAATTTGATAGCAATAGTAAAAGTTAAAAAAGTAGAAGTCTAATTATTAATAAATATATTTTAATAAAACTATAAATAACATTTATAAACAAAAGATAAAAGCTAATTATCTTCAGTATGCAAAAACATTTTGAAATTATGGCCATTACTGATGGCCATCCTATATCAGTTGTTCTTCCTTATAAGAAACTTGGTTTGCTTTATTTGTTTATTTTGGGAGTCCTGGGAAATGTGTACCTCTAGTTTTATTTCCCAGCCTCTTTTTCAGGCAAAAGTTGCCATGTGACATAGCCCTGACCAATAGCAAGTGACTGGAAGTCACTGGGGGTGGGGCCTCAGGAGAATGGCACAAACTCCAGCAGACACAAGCTTTTTGCTTTTTGTCCTTTCCCTTCTTCTTACCTGGAGCATATCTATGATGCTGGAGATGGCACAGCCATTTGTGACAATAAGGAAATAAGCAAGAGGCTAAAAGCTGTGAGTTAAGGATGAATGAGTGGAAAGACAGAAGGAGCCTAGATGTGGACTTCTTTTTAGGTGATTAAAATAAAATCTCTCATTACTAAAGGCACTGTATGATAGTCTTTCAAAAGAAGCCAAGTTATAACTGTCAAAGGTGTTTCTCTGGTCCTTAAAGGAGCTTAAACTAGAAGTTTATACTAGGACCCCACTATTTATCCTTTATAAGTTATCTCCTATAGTTATGTTTACATAAATTTTGGAGTAAATTATTCCTAGTTCTTATTACAGAATATTGTTATTCATTTTCAACCAATCTTTCTTAATATCTCTATAATGTCTACTTTTGAAAGAATTCTTCTAGATGTTGTAAGTATAGTTTCACCGCAAATTATATAAAATATCAAGTGTGTGTTTGTAGCGCTAAAAAAATAAAAATAAAAGAAGCCAAATACAATTCTTAACAGATACATCAGAAAGAAAGAAATTTAAAACACTAAGCTAAAGTGGGTGAAGTATATCAGTAGACACATTTGTCTTCATAAAGACAAATTCAAATTTATAATAAAATGAGAAAATAGCCTGTATTGATGTATTGGTAGTTGGGGTGTGTCTTGGAGAATTATAGCCATGCCTGTGTTGGGAGTATAATTTGGTTTAATGTTGGTGAAAATTGTTTTGGGGAGTACATGGAAGCTTTTTATAATCTGTATAAGTTTCTGACAAGCAATTTCACTTCAAGAAATTTATTCTATGAAAATACTTGGGATAGGTGTGAAGAGAATGTTCTGAAGGTCTTTATTATAATAATGAAAATCTTAAGATAAATTTGCCAAAAATCGAGGTCTGTTAAATCAATCAGAATCATTTTATCAATTTAAATTCATTCTAGAATCTTACATATAAATAATTAAATTAGAAAAAGTTACAACTATTGTGTTTGCATTAATATACAAAAGCCCAAACTGTAAGTGGCATATATCACCAATAACACACACACTTAGGCATGTATGTAATTTGTAGAGTACAATCATACTATTTGTAAATTGCTTTTTAAAATTAAATAGGATATTCTGTCATTTAGTACATTTACATTTACTACATTCTTTCTTAATAGCTTCCTAGAATTCCTTACAGTTTTTCATGAAGAGAAGTTTTACAGTTGTTTATCTTATTTAATCTGTTTTTTTAATTAATTTTTTATTGGAGTATAGTTGATTTACAATGTTGTGTTAATTTCTGCTGTACAGCACAGTGACTCAGCCATACATATACATTAATCTGTTTTTTTGTGCTTATTTCTATTGCTTTTAATTTTACTTCCCCCTCCCCATCCTGAGGTTAGATACACAACTATATTTTATTCCTTTTAAAACAGTTTCATTTTTGACCCCTAATCCTTTCATACTTCTAGAATGTAGAGTATGGTGCAAGGTAAAAATTAAGATTTTAAAAATTAATTTATCAGCCAACTGTCCTTACTCAATTTTCTGAATGAACTATTTTTTGTACATGTCTTTGTATGGACATATGTTAAATTGGCCATACATTTGGAAATCAGAAATCCAAATAGAGTAATACAACCTTCCAGTATTTCTCCTAAGGGACTTTAGGCAGGTATATCACTGGTCAGGGTCCTCCATTCCACATTTGTAAGATTAAAAACATCCCTTGCTTTTTTATCTGTCAAGGTTACATGAAATAGAACACTAGCTGCATTTGACTAGAACTGTCAAAACAAGATAATGGATGGCTTATTTGGACAGATCAAACTGTGGTAAGATTTCCTGTCTCCCCATTAGCTATCTTTCTTTCCTCCATTCTAAAGACCAAGGGATGCATTAGATTGGTGCATGGGAAATAATCAAGGAAGAAAGATTGAGGGAAGGTAGGCTGAGGGGAAAAATCAAGACATATTCCCAAGGATGCCTTTGATGTTTGAGAAGCTTAAGTGCCCTCTGGATCAGAGAGCTGGAGGGCAAGGCTTCAGAAACAAAGCCCAGACAAACCAGCTGCCACTGGTGTGGGACCAGGTAGACCACTCCAGGTATATTCAGAGATGCCTCTCCTTGTTATTCAGAAAATGTTCTCTAAAAAGTGGTGGAATTCTCATTTTCATTTTTCTGTTCATGTCCAGCCTTATGACTCTTAACTTTTGATTCCTGTGTGGCCACAATTCTCCCTCTGGTCACAGAGGTCACCCACATAAGCCTGAGGTGACCTGATAAGACACCATTTGGAAGTCATCTTTCTGAGAGCCCTGCCATAGTCCCAGTAAGCCCTGACATCACAGGGTATGAGGGAGGAGGTGCTCTTGAAGTAGCTAAAAGGTTATTCCTTCCTACACAAGGCTTTCTGAAATTAAAGCCTGGGAGGAAAATGGCTTCTCGCCAATCCTAATACACGCTGAGACTCAAGGTGCAGCCTCAGAGGGCCAGAAGATAGAAAGAAAAAAAAGTACTTTTGATGACTGTTCTTCTTTTTCTTTTTGCCTTATTATTTTATTCTATTTAGGAAATGAGTTCTTATCACTAACCACAGAGTAAATAGTGAATATATAGTGTTACCATTTCTTATTTGGGTTTATGGATTTTGCTACTTCAAGTTTTAATGACTAAATTTTAGACAACCAAAGAAATAACTAGAATAATTACATTTGTAGTATATAGGCAGTGCTTTTAAAGGTACTAACTTTTTGTTAGATTGGGTTTTGTTTTTTTTTTTTTTTGAGTACTAACATATGGCCAAATACTATACCTGGAGGAAAGAAGAATAAATGAGACATGGTTCCTGTCCTCTCAAATATTTCAGTCTGGCAGTTAAGGGAAGAATGTTAAATTGGTATCTTATATGTTAGTTAAATATGAATGTTCCATATATACACTACCAAATGTAAAATAGATAGCTAGTGGGAAGCAGCCACATAGCACAGGGAGATCAGCCTGGTGCTTTGTGACCACCTAGAGGGGTGGGATAGGGAGGGTGGGAGGGAGACACAAGAGGGAGGGGATATGGGGATATATGTATATGTATAGCTGATTCACTTTGTTATAAAGCAGAAACTAACACACCATTGTAAAGCAATTATACTCCAATAAAGATGTTAAAAAATAAATAAATAAAATAAAATTTTTAAAAAATATATGAATGTTCCTGTTGTTTCAGAGTATCAGCTAAGGGCCCCAAACTAAGAGTCATAGGAGCTAAGCAACCCGTTATAAAATAACTTACAAGACCATCTCTGCCAGTGTTTGGAAAATTAGCCATTTCTTTGAAAGTTAAACATACACTTACCGTATGATCCAGAAATTCCTCTCCTAGTGATTTATCCAAAAGAAATAAAAACATATGCCCATACAAAGATTTGTGCCCGAATGTTCATAGAAGGTTTATTCATAATAGCCTGAAAAAATGAAAACAACTCAAATATCCACCACATGTGGATACATAAACAAATGATAGTATATCCATACATGAAGCACTACTCAGTAATAAAGATGAACAAACCACTGAAAAATGCAACGAAGTATATATGATTTTGTTAAGGTAATGAAGACAGACTCGAAAGAATATATATCCTTGATTCCACATATATAAAATTTTCTAGAATGGGTACCTTCAAATGGGCACATTCTATTGTATGTAAAATATACCTTAATAAAGTTGTATTTTTAAAGATCCAGTTATGCCAAATTAGTTCTCCCAATTATGCAACAAAAATACTAACAATTCAGAGAGACAAACATATTTCTCAGAAGCCCCCATGATGACCACTGCTCAGCTCTCATCCTGATATCACCCTATAATTGCAAGCAGAAGTGGGAAAGTGAATATCTGGCTTTTTTTTTAAACACAGGTCATAGGCATTGGGTACAGCAGAAAAGGTTGGAAATGGCTGTTGGATTAGCCATACAACAAGGTCTTACCCAGAAGATATTCCCATAGCCTCAGAGGGAGATGATTAAGGCTTGAAATGGAGTTGTGGAAACTGAGCAAGAGAGTAGGAAATTTGATAAAGATATATTTGGAAGGTAAAATCTGCCAGATTTCATGATTGGAAGACATAGGTTGGCTAGAAGAAAAAGCCAATGATGTTTTTCAGGTTGGGCGATTGTTAGATGATGACGACGTAAAATGAATTTAGAAATAGAAGAGTTAAAACATTTTGGAAGCATGGGAAATCGGAGGTAAGTTCAAAGTTGAACATGGCAATTTTGTCATGATAGAGGCAGAAACAAGCAGACAGCATGGAATTGTGAAACATCTATTGTTTTATTATTATTTTTATCATTCATAGTAAAATATATTTGCATGGATTTTTAAGTTTCTGGAAAAAAACCTAGTAGTTACAATACAGTTTAAGATAACAAAAGGAAATTTTGTGGATTAAATTTCCAGAAAATATAGGAGGGGGTGAGATCAAAAGTTCTGATGGTAAAAGTAGCATTGAACAAGAGGAAAGACAGTGCCCCTTAAACCACAGCTAAAACCAGTAAAAGCCCCAGACTGTACGGTTATATGAGTCAATAGTTTTCCTTGTTTACTTAAACCATGTTTTTCTAATATTTATTTTATTTATTTATTTTTTTTATGGCGGCATCAGGTCTTAGTTGTGGTACTCAGGATCTTTGTTGAGGCATGTGGGATCTTTCATTGCAGTGCATGGGCTTCTCTCTAGTTGTGGCATGTGGTTTTTCTCTTCTCTAGTTGTGGCACATGGGCTCCAGAGAGCATGGGCTCTGTAGTTGTGACACACGGACTCTCTAGCTGAGGTCCACGAGCTCAGTAGTTGTGGCCCATGGATTAGTTGCCCCGCGGCATGTGGGCTCTTAGTTCCCTGACCAGGGATTGAACCTGAGTCCCCTGCATTGGAAGGCAGATTCTTTACCACTGGATCACCAGGGAAGTACCAAGCCATATGTTTTCATGGTGATAAAAGATTGCCCCCAAAACATGTGCCCTGGTTTCAGAGAGAAGACAAATATGTTGGCACTGCCAGTTAAGAGGTAAGTGATCCAGAAGTCATTTAAGTTCTCAGAACTACTGTTTCCTCATCTGTGTCACGGTGGCACTAGTACTTAACTCAGAGAGTTTATGTCCAATTACATGAGTCATAACATCCAACCAGAAGTATGCTCAGTGAAGCTAAATTGTCTTTGTTGCTACTGTCTGTCTTCACTCATAATTAGACCTGAAATATTAAACAGAACTCAGTACCTCTCAGTTGCCCTATGTAGAGAAGCTTCATAGTTCTGATCACATAGCTTGACAATGACTGAAGAAAATAATGTGTGAAAAGCTCTCAGAAAAATGCCTGAAATGTTGTTAAGTACGAGGTAGTTACTATTATTGGTTTCCTAAACTCCTCTCTCCTCTTCTGAAGTCCTGTCCTTCACTCCAGACTTTTAAAGACATATGGAATGAAGCCATTGTCACTACTTAAAATCTTCAATAACTTCTCACTGTATTAGGAGGAATACCTAAAGCCTTAATGTGGCCTAAAGAGGCCTGTAAGGATTCAGAGAAGCTAGTGCAGGAGGAAGCAGGCTGCAATCTTATCTCTGGGACTTGCTGACTCTCTGGGCTCTTACCTGTTCAATCCCATGAACAGACCTGTTCTCTCCTGCCCTAGTTCCTTTCTTTGTATGTGCTGTTCCAGCGGGGGTTGTGGTGTAGACTAGAGAAGGCCTAGTTATCCTAAGGTATCAAAACTTAGAGGTTTGTGGAAGGGGTTGGCATTTCTGTGCAGATGAGTGGTTTGTTCCTAACAGAAGTCATCGCTTTCAGAGCATGTATTCAAACTAGAATGGAATGAAAGACTACAGGAACCAAAGCTGAATATTGAGGGGTTTTCCTGAAATCAGATCTAATGAGCAGGGGAGAATTTTGTTATCAGTTTATTTTTATCTTTCTCTCATGTATTTCTTCCCCCTAAATATTTCTTGGTATTTCAGTTCTAAGTGTGAGTATCTAGGCGAAATTTTTCTGGTGGGACCAGAGCCATCTGTTTCTTGATGTGTATGCTTTAGAAGACCACTCTTTTTACCTGTTATCCCTTAATTTAAGCAGGGATTATTTCACTTGTGCCAGGTCATGGCTTCTGTTACTGGGTTGACCCACTTTTGTGCCAGCTGCCAGAGACGTTTCTCTTTATCCTTTTTCTTTTTCTTTGTTTTTCCTGTAGCAGTGTAGCAATAATCTTAATGTGCTACTGTATTTTAATAGTCACTTTACACTATTAAAATAAAATAGTGTACTATAAAATTGCAGCATAGGTGAGCAACCTCCAAAGGATAGATCCCAAGGAAATGGTGTTATTTTCAAGGGACAGCAGAGGGCACAGAGTGTGACAGAGAAGGGAGGGTAGTCTGTCCATCCTGGGTTGTGGCCCTAAACTTCACTCTGTTATTTACCTTTCATGCTGGTTTCTGATTGTTTGCTGGGATACCTGATTCAAGTGTCAAAGAAAAATCACAGACTCTTGTTAAAGCAGTAAGGAAGACTTTGTCCAAAACTATTGTGATAAGAGTATTGCATTAGAGGAGAGAAACCGAGTTCAACTCTGAATACAACAAAGACAGATGGGTGTTTATAACCAAGAAGAAGGGTGAGGGGATCAGTGGATGGAAAATTACTAAGAAGAGATGTCAAGTGTTGTTGTTGGTGGTGGTGGGGTCCCTGTTAAACTGACCTCACAGGATTCTGACCCTGTCCTGACAGGTCAAGGACATAGACAACTAATGAGGGAGATCCCATAGCACAGAGGTCCCCAACACCCTGGGCCGCGGACCTGTGCCGGTCCTGGCCTGTTAGGAACCAGGCTGCACAGCAGGATGTGAGCAGTAGGCAAGGGAGCGAAGCTTCATCTGCCGCTCCCCATTGCTTGTGTTACCGCCTGAACAGTCCCATCCCCCCCACCCCCACCCCCATGTCTGTGGAAAAACTGTCTTCCATGAAGCTGGTCCCTGGTGCCAAAAAAGTTGGGGACCACTGCCATAGAAGAAGAACTGGATCCAATGACAAGGGTGGGGAAGACTTAGGGGACTCTTTGCAAAGACTGTGCTGGACAGGCCAAAGGCAGGACAGAGGCAAGGTCGGGCCAAGTTGAAAAGAGGGCTCAGAACCTGACTGAAGTTTGATCAAGGAGGGCCTTTGTCACCAGGCGGCCTCTAAACAAGACACCACTAAATGAGGCAACATAAGCCTGTTATCTGGTATGGAGTCATCTGTATCTCAGCTCAGTCCTGCCCAGAAAGAACTGGAGAAACAATTCCACAGGGAATCTCCAAGATTGGTATGCCCTTAGGCAGAACACTAGAACTGCCTTAATGTTAATTTAGACCTAGGAGACCCAGTGGAATCCTTCCCTTGCTGGTTCTAATTAACAAACCAAGTAAGAAGGGACCTTAAGCAAAATTTGGAGTAGAGTATGTTTTCAACACCTCTAACCAACTTTTGCATTCCACTTTCACCTAAACCCTGACCAAGTCCCCTTTTGACCTCACACTGCTTCCTGACTGCTTCCCAAATTTTAGATTTCTCTCTACTTCTCCTTCCAAAAATTTTTAAAGAATTTTTCCACAATCCCTCATGCCTCCCAAGTGACAATTTGCATATAAGAACTCCCTGGGTGTAATGCTTGGACCACAAGATATGTCCAATGGAGTAGTTTGGTAATATTGCCAGGGAAACAGTTTTGGTCCTGGGAAGAGGGAGGGCTTTGGTCTCCTATAAATCATATCATATAGGTTGTGAATTTACAAAATTGATCTTGACTCTCGACTCCTGAAGTCTTTATATCAGAGAAGATTGGACAGTTGGGAACCTTCAGAAAAGATCATTTTATACCTTCATCTATGCTCTTTTTCTCTAAAATCCTGGCTCAGGCAATACCATATCAAGAGTTAATAAAAACAGACAGGAAGTTCTAGACAAGTTCACACTTGTCAAATCTGAAATTAACTGGCAAGAGGTTTTTTTATTAGAACATTTTTCTGAGTTGTAATCCAGTCTCTCAATTCTAAATTTCATCAAGATGCAAGACTTTGCATTGAGTAAATCTATAAGTCAGACTTTACAAGAAATCTGATAGCGCTTGTATGTGACCCTATGTTGATTTCTATACAGCCTTGTTTATTTATGCTCAATGAGGAAATGCTAACTACAAATCTTAAAATAGGTCCTCAGAGAGGAGCAGCTTTGGACATGTTCACAGTCTTCATCTTAAGAAAATGCCCTTCTTTTAGAGGTGGGACATGCTCTGATTTCATATGCCTGCCCCTCTCTGTACAAGTCTGTTTTCTCAACCCACTTTCTATGAATAGTTCTCAGTCTGCTATAGTCCCTTTGAGAGAAGAGAACTTGAAAGTTCAACATAAAGTGAGGAGAAGCTGAAAATGTCAGTGGTAGAGTGAGAGGGAAGAAGAAAACTTAAAAGCAACTCAAGAGGTTTCCACTAGCTAATGGTGATACCTCCAGTGCCCCTAATGGGCTGTGGATAATTCCTATTGTCTACACAAGGCATGTTGGTGCTTCTCCAACATACCACAAATGAGTAAGAGTCGACTCCATATGGAGAGACTTTAAATGCTTACATCCTAATGAGATCTGTAAACTGCAGAGACAGGATATGGCTTCTCCTATGCAAAGTACTAGCCATGCTCTCATGAGAGATTTAGCAGTTAGCAGTTGCCAAATAGGATGCTTTTGGACTGTGCTTTGTTTCCTTTAATCTTAATAAGATGGAAATTGTGGGAAAACAAAGAGCAGAGAGCAGTCTTTCCCATGGCTTTTATTTCCTATTAAATGCAGTGAAAAGCAATATCCATATATTACTTGTTCTGCCTGCAGCACTTGGCTTTAAGGGGGTCGCTTCAATTCTCTATGTGACCTAAAGCCCAGGGCTGGCACTTCCCATTCTGTGATCAGGAACAGAAATCATGAGACTGTGCCCAAAGCAGACTATGGAACCCCATAGAGTCATCCATTCCAGCAAAGGGACAGCCTGTTTCTAGCAGAAATTATAGGAACTACAGTAAAGTAGAATTACAACTTCCTTTTCTCTATTGAAATATTCTCCTCTAATTTATCAGGAAGTTCAAGCAAATAGGAGTACTATGCAAACAGGTGCTTCCTGGATCTGGGTGTCTGTTGCTTTTCCCAGGTAAGAAATGTTTTCAGCTATTGTATTCAAATATGTTCTCGACCTTTTTCTCTCTTCTCCTTCTGGGACCCCTACAATATGAATAGTAATGTTCTTAATATTGTCCTAGAGCCTCTTAAACTAGCCTCATTTTTAAAATTCATTAAAAAAACTTTTTGTTCTGCTTGGGTAATTTCTACTAATTTTTACTCCAATTTGCTGATCTGTTCCTCGGAATTATCTAATCTACTGTTGATTCCTTCTAGTGTATTTTTTGTTTCAGCTGTTTAGTTCTTCTTTATATTTTCCAACTCCTTGTGAAACTTCTGACTGTGTTCATCCATTATTCTCCCGAGTTCATTGAGCTATCATGATTTGATTTTGATTTATGATTATGATTTTGAACTCTTTATTGGATAGATGGCTTATCTCCACTTCACTTAGGTCTTCTGGGGTTTTGTTTGTTCCTTCATTTGGAAAATATTCCTCTGTTACTTTGTGCCTAATTCTCTTGTTTATTTCTATGTATTGGGTAGGTCAGTTACATTTCTCAACCTCAGAGAAGGGGCCTAATGGAGGAGATGTTCTGTGGAATTCAGCAACATGCTCTCCTCTGGTCACCACAGCTACATGCCTTAGGGGAGCCCTCCATGTAGTCTATATGGGCCTTTGTGCTGTGATGAGACCAACTCCTGTGGGTGTTCTGGTGGGAGGGGCCAGCCCCTGGCCTGGTTAGCTGCCAGCCTACTGATGGGTAGGGCCAGGTCCTGGTGCAACTGGCTGTAAGTCCAGGGGAGCTTGAGTTTGTGTTGACTGGTAAGCCCCTCTTGCTAATAGGCTGGAGAAAGGAATGCAAAGTAATGCTTGCCTGCACCAGTGTTCTTGTGGCAGAAAGCTTCCCCAAATGGCTACTGCCAGTGTCTGTGTCCCAGTTGCCTCCTGCCTCTCTGGGAGTCTCTCCAAGATCAGTAAGTGGGTCTGACCCAGGGTTCTTTCAAAGTACCGCCTGCTATGCTGGGACTTGAAATGTGTAAGATTTTGTGTGAGTCTTTTAAGAACAGAGACTCCGTGTCCTACAGTTCTCCAGCTCTTCTGTACACAAGCCGTGCTGGTGTTCAAAACCAGATATTCTGGGGGCTTATCTTCCCAGTGCTGGACTCCCAGGCTGGGGATCCTGATGTGGGGCTTGGACCACTTGCTTCTTGGGGAGAACCTCTGCCATTGTGATTATCCTCTCACTTGTGGGTCACCTTCCCAGGGGTGTGGGTCTTGAATCTACTGTGTTGCTGCCTCTCCACCCAACTCGTATGGTTCCTTCTTTATATATTTAGTTTTGGAAACTCTTCTCTGCTGGTCTTCAGATAGTTCTCATTGATAATTCCTCTGTAGATGGTTGTAATTTTGGTGTGCCCATGGGTGGAGATGAGCTCAGAGTCTTCCTACTCTGCCATCTTGGTTACTGAATTTGCTTTATTTTCCTTCCTGTCCTTCACTGTCAATGCCACACCAGCTCAAAGTTCTCTTCATTGATTCCAACCTAACTTGGCATCATTCTAGATCAAGCTCACTAGATTCTTCTGCTGTTCAATCAAGGTAATAGTGGCAAAGAATTTAGTAAATTTTAAAGTGCTATAGAAACATAAGAAATTGTCATTTTCTCTGGGCTAGACTCCTAAGGTTTTTATTTCAATCTTGGTGCTACTGTGAGACAATCATGTACCATGATCACACAATTCTAAACTGGAAGGCACTTCCTTTTCCTGAGAATTAGGAGATAAATAGAATTGAGCACACATATATGATTTAAAATAATCATAACTGAAGTGACTTTTCCTCAGAGCTAATAAAATAATTAAAATTTCTCAAAGACACATGTATATCTTTTCTTAGTAATTCCATAGAGAATCAAGTGCATTATTGACTGTCTCCAACTTGTAGTGAATCTTAAACTCTGTCTCAAATTATTTCCAAGAGATTTGGCCCATAATTCTGGTCTGGAGTTTTAAAAGTCTGCTCATGTCCCTACTGTCAAGTTTTAATTACTTCCTGCAGGGGATCCTTCTCCTCTTAGTCCCTGAGATTATTCAGAAGAGAGACATCTGCTCACTGTTAAACCAAAACGAACTTCCAGCCACAAAGATTTTTTTCTCTCTCCTTTTATTTTTTCCCTCCAACCAGTGAAGAATAAGGTCTGTTTTCTTTCTAGGGGGAAAAAATACACTTGCTTTGCCTCTGAAACAATAAAAGCCCCTTACCTATCTTCAAAAACCCCCAAGAGAACTTTTCTTGATATAATCTTAGAAAAGTGGGAGGTTTAATCTGCATATGATGGTTGAGTTTAATTAAATAAAACTTCATGGCCAGATTTCCCTGGAAAGCTGAGAAAATGACATCTTTTGCAACCTGGATCATCAGTTAAAGAAGTAAAGTGATGGACTCTATTGCAACAGAAAAGCTAATTAAACTGGAAATACACTACTTGCACCCCAACATTGTTTGCAGACATGACACAAAGTACTAAATAGTTCTGCACAGGAAATTAAGAGGCAGGACACTCCATAATGTATTAATTCTTTCAAAAATATAATCTTTACAAGAAAATTCGTGAAGGAGGGGTGGGCATGGGATAGAGTCATAAAGCTAGAATTTATTGAGCATTGGGCGAGGGAACTTTAAGTGTCAGAAATGACTTTGGCCCTTTCCTGGCTAGGTGACTACGGGCAAGTCATTTAAAACTCTGTGGCTCAGTCTCCTTATTTCTAGATAGGGATGGTATAGTGACCACTTTCAGGTTTATCGCAAAAATAAGATATACACATCTTTTGATAGTACTTTGAAAACTGTCTAGCATGTAGGAGATTTGAGTTCTGGTTTGTTTATAGTTCTCCATCTCTGTTTGCTTTGGATTCTTTATTCTCTATCAAAGACTTTATTCAAATGGTTGTCATTTCTACTTCAGAGCCAGACACCCAAAAGCCATCTGGAAGTACTGTGTGCAAAGCTGGCTTCAAAACAAGGTGATAGTTTTGGACCATCTTTTGGCTGAGAGAGCTCAAAGGTCCTGCCTGGATCAGAGTGGGAGGTGGCAGATGCCTAGCAGCTAGTAATGTGGGCTCAGGAGACTTAATCCTCATGTTTTTCATCTTATGTTCCATGTCCATCCTCCATTTTTCCATGTTTCTCAACTTCAGGGCATCTGCTCCAGAGAACAAATTTGGGGTCTCTTTTGGGGGAAGAGAAGAGTGATAACCTGGCTAACTGGGGTCAGAAATGTACCCAAGTTTACAAATAATTTATATAAAGTCTTAGCTAATGATTTGGTCCAATTTTGATTTAGGCATTCAACTAGCTTGCTTTCACACATGGGAAATGCTATAATTATTATTTTCCTCATATTTACTATTTTAAGAATATTCTGCTCTAGATTCTCATAATTGCATATAATTTTTATAATTTTGGTATGGGGGAGGTGAGAGGAAGCATGATTTCCAATATCTATGGAAAAATAAAGAGAATTAGAGATTAGCTCAAAAACACATGTAGAAATTTGGAGAGTGTTTTTACTTTAGGCCAGGACCTAAGTAGATGCACTTTCAAAATCCATTATTATTATTTTTTTCATGAAAAGAGACCACTTTTTTTTAATATAAATTTATTTATTTATTTAATTTTGGCTGCGTTGGGTCTTTGTTGCTGCACGCGGGCTTTCTCTAGTTGCGGTGAGTGGGGACTACTCTTCATTGTGGTGCACGGGCTTCTCATTGTGGTGGCTTCCCTTGTTGCAGAGCTCGGTCTCTAGGCATGCGGGCTTCGGTAGTTGTGGTGCAAGGGCTCAGTAGTTGCGGCACGAGGGCTCTAGAGTGCAGGCTCAGTAGTTGTGGCGCACGGGCTTAGTTGCTCTGTGGTATGTGGAGTCTTCCCGGACCAGGGCTTGAACCCATGTCCCCTGCATTGGCAGGTGGATTCTTTTTTTTTTTTTTTTTACATCTTTATTGGAGTATAATTGCTTTATTGGAGTATAATGGTGTGTTAGTTTCTGCTTTATAACCAAGTAAATCAGTTATACATATACATATATTCCCATATCCCTTCCCTCTTGCATCTCCCTCCCTCCCACCCTCCCTATCCCACCCCTCTAGGTGGTCACAAAGCACCAAGCTGATCTCCCTCTGCTATGCGGCTGCTTCCCACTAGCTATCTATTTTACGTTTGGTAGTGTATATATGTCCATGCCACTGTCTCGCTTTGTCACAGCTTACCATTCCCCCTCCCCATATCCTCAAGTCCATTCTCTAGTAGGTCTCTGTCTTTATTCCTGTCTTACCCCTAGGTTCTTCATGACATCTTTTTTTCTTAAATTCTATATATATGTTAGCATACGGTATTTGTCTTTCTCTTTCTGACTTACTTCACTCTGTATGACAGACTCTAGGTCCATCCACCTCATTACAAATAGATCAATTTCATTTCTTTTTATGGCTGAGTAACATTCCATTGTATATATGTGCCACATCTTCTTTATCCATTCATCCGATGATGGACACTTAGGTTGTTTCCATCTCCGGGCTATTGTAAATAGAGCTGCAATGAACATTTTGGTATATGACTCTCTTTGGATTTTGGTTGTCTCAGGGTATATGCCCAGTAGTGGGATTGCTGGGTCATATGGTAGTTCTATTTGTAGTTTTTTAAGGAACCTCCATACTGTTCTCCATAGTGGCTGTACCAATTCACATTCCCACCAGCAGTGCAAGAGTGTTCCCTTTTCTCCACACCCTCTCCAGCATTTATTGTTTCTAGATTTTTTGATGATGGCCATTCTGACTGGTGTGAGATGATATCTCATTGTAGTTTTCATTTGCATTTCTCTAATGATTAATGATGTTGAGCATTCTTTCATGTGTTTGTTGGCAATCTGTATATCTTCTTTGGAGAAATGTCTATTTAGGTTTTCTGCCCACTTTTGGACTGGGTTGTTTGTTTTTTTGTTATTGAGCTGCATGAGCTGCTTATAAATTTTGGAGATTAATCCTTTGTCGGTTGCTTCATTTGCAAATACTTTCTCCCATTCTGAGGGTTGTCTTTTGGTCTTGTTTATGGTTTCCTTTGCTGTGCAAAAGCTTTGAAGTTTCATTAGGTCCCATTTGTTTATTTTTGTTTTTATTTCCATTACTCTAGGAGGTGGGTCAAAAAGGATCTTGCTGTGATTTATGTCACAGAGTGTTCTTCCTATGTTTTCCTCTAAGAGTTTGATAGTTTCTGGCCTTACATTTAGGTCTTTAATCCATTTTGAGCTTATTTTTGTGTATGGTGTTAGGGAGTGATCTAATCTCATACTTTTACATGTACCTGTCCAGTTTTCCCAGCACCACTTATTGAAGAGGCTGTCCTTTCTCCACTGTACATTCCTGCCTCCTTTATCAAAGATAAGGTGACCATATGTGCGTGGGTTTATCTCTGGGCTTTCTATCCTGTTCCATTGATCTATCTTTCTGTTTTTGTGGGCAGGCGGATTCTTAACCCCTACGCCACCAGGGAAGGCAGAGACCTCTTTATAGTGGTCCTTTACTTTGGTGAATTTTGTGTTATGGTGGTTTTATTTGTTTGTGAAGTCTTTGACACTCAGCCCATTGAGAGGTGGTTTCTAATTCTCCTCCCCTTGAATATAGATTGACATTTCTGACATGCTTCTAACAAATGTAAGATGGAAGAAATGACATGTGGTGACTTCAGAGGCTGGGTTATAAAAGGTGATTCCAGGTCTGCCTGGCTCACTTTCTCTCTGGGACATGCACATTTGGAGTGTGGAACTATCCTGTAAGAAGTCTGGCTACCCTGAAGAAGCCATGTGTGATAGATCACGAGGGAAGACAAAATAGAGATAAAGGGAGATGCTGAAAGAGCCCCAGCTACTGGGGCTCCATCTCTTCATGACTTCTCAGCTCAGGCACTATGTATGTGTGTACCTCTCTGGTGATATCCAAGTGAGGAAGCCTTCAAGATTACTCCAGCACCAGCAGCTGTGTGACAAACACAAGACTCTAAGTAGATCCTCCTATCTGAGCCAAATCAACCTCCAGAAACCTGAGAAATAATACTAATAATTGAGGCTCTTTTGCATCACTAGGTTGGGGGCGGTTTGTTACATAATAGTAGGTAACTAGACACTTACAGTGTTGGTCCAAGTACTCAACCTGTGAAGACATAGCCATGGAAATCAGTTCTCTGTAAGGAGGTCTTGGCTCTGCCCCCATTAGCTTCTCAATCGTAGAGAAGATACTTTAACAAATTCTTCAAATCACAGATTTCCCATTTGTAAAACGTGAATGACGATACCCTGTAAGCAGGGCTTTCCTGTTAAGTGAGAAAAAATCTGGGGGAACTCTAGGTACTGCAAAACACAACATACAGTTGTGAGTTGTTGGTGAAATTTTCATGATGAGCAGCATTTCCCATGAGTGAGTTTGCTGAGGGGTTTTCAAAAACTTGGCTGAGGTTATCTCTGTTGGGTAGTTGAGGTTTGGGGGAAGGGCAGATACTTCTGTCCATGTAATCAAATTAATATCTTAATATTTTATTGTATTTAAGTGTTTTTTCCTAAGTAAATGCATTGGTGTGTAAAATCACAATCTCCACACTAAGGAAAATGTCAGTAACATGTAGGAGTGGAAAGATAAGGGCATGTAACTTCCTTTGTATTGGGAGCCCAGCAAAGATTCGTGATTGAAGATTGGATGTGTTTTTCATGGAATATCAGCATGTCACGATGATATCCATTCCTAATGATCAGATCACTTGCCATCACATTCATACATTGCTTTTATTTTTTGTTTGTTTTTTTTTAAGTAGAAGAAGGGATAAGCAACAATTTAAGAACAATTTACAGGGCTCAGCAGCCTTAGTGACCAATAAATAGGAGTAACAGTATAGTGTAGCAGGTTTAATCTCAATCTACAAAATTAGATGTGCAAGAAGCAGTCTTTTCTTTTTCTCGCACTCAATTTAATTTTTATTTTGAGCCCTCATTCTACCCTGCATGTGACGGTAGAAAGTTAATCACAGTCAGTTTGTGCTTTCCCCCCATTCAGGATTGCATCTAATTTCCATATTACTTCTGTCATCCTAAAATACTGGGAGAGTAATGGGTCCCTTTATGTCATCTGTGGTTGACAGACCTTGTATCTCACTTTTGGAAAGTGACTTTACTGCCTAAAATGCAGTGATTCTTAAACTTTAGTGGGCAGCAGAATCACCTGGAAGCTTGTTAAGACACAGATCCCTGAGGCCCACCCCCAGAATTTCTGATTCAATAGATCTGCATGGCTTGAGGATTTGCCTTTCTAATAAGTTTCCAGAGGATGCTGGTGATTCTGGACTACACTTTGATGTCCACTGACCTTAAGATGAAAAAGTCAGATCTGCCTACTTTATTGAGAGCCTAACTTATCTTAGGAAAGCCTTCTCTACAAGAAACCCCATTGCTCTGTATCACACACCAACCAAACGCGAAAGGTGATTCCAGAAGGATTTCAGAGAGAAGGGTAAGTGCATTTCAGGATTTTAGCTTTAATAAACATTGTCATTTATTCTTTCATTCTTTCAATCATTTGCTATATATTAGTTTCAGAAGCTAGCAAACAAAAAATTAAAATGTGACCTGGATAGAGAAAGAGAGAAACAAAGCTTTTCTCTCTATCTCCCTACTCACAGGATGGATCACCTGTCCCATCCCATTAAGAAAAAATACAGGTTTTTCCAATGATTTGAATAAATGAAATCCATCTCATTACCCTTTCCTGAATCTGAAACAACCACCACCAAATATGTCATCTCATTTTGCTTTGTATATGCAACTGTTGGAGAAATCTTGAACAGTCTAGGAACAAAATCATTTTTAATTACATATACTTTTGGAACTTTGCTTCTTTCAATGTAGGGAATACTGGCCACCCCAATTGGCTATGAGTGCTCTCTCGCTCTCCCTCTCTGTCTCTCTCATTCTCTGCAGTCTACAGGCTGCATATTTTATAATTCCTTTCTGCACATCCAACCCTTTTATTTGGTGAGATTTCTGTGGAATCTGTTAGGTGTGTATCATGTAGTTTACTGGCTTGAAATAAACTCACTTTTAAGGTGTTCTGTTTGGGAGACAAATAAAAGAAAGAGGAACCAATACCATACCTGATTGATAATGAAAATCGACTAAGTGCCTTTCTGAAATAAAGAGGTAGATAACCCTTAGAGCATCACGCACACATGCGCATGCACGCGCACACGTGCACACACACACACACACACACACACACACACACATCAGAGTTCCTCAGTGCTGACTCCCAGGTCCTCTTTTCACTTTAGTTGGTCTTATTGTTAAGCTTGGTGACTGACAATGTATCATATGACTTGATTTCAAAAATGATCCCAGAATGTCCGGCATCCATGTGTTCAAGAAGCAAATGTATTAAGGGAGGAGGGTGCTGGCTATGGAGTCACACACTTGGGTTAAAATTCTGGCTATGCCAACATTCACTATGTGAGCTTGGTCAAGTCACATAGTTTAGATACGTGACTTAACTTCTCTTTGCTTCAGTAAGATGGGGATGATGGGAATGATAATTCCTGCCTCCCAGGTGTGGGGACTGGCAATGCGTGTGAAGCACTTAGCACAGTATCTGCACACGCAACAATTCATAGTTGTTACTCCATGTGTTCTGTTGCCCTTTCTTTCCTGCCATTTTCTGTCTCTGTAGGGATGAAAATCTTTTTTTCTTGGCCACTAGGTGGAGAAAGCAAGCTTCCTACAGTATTTGAATTAAACACGAGGCCAAATCATCCTGACCAAAATACTGCAGACATTTAAGGGAAAGTTTTTGTTTTTCCTTCCTCTTCTTTAGAACTTCAGACAGCATGAACAGGATATCTGGAGAGATGTCTGGAGAATTCTTGAGCAGCTCACAATGAAATGTTTGAGTTTTGAGTGTGGTCCTGCCCCGAGGCACTAGATTTTACCCAGGGATGGTCCAAGGCAAATGATGAAGTTCACAATTCAGCTTTCCAGAACCTTCTTATCCTCCATGCCTTAATCTCTTCTCACTTGCATTTCAAGCAGGCACCTGCTCAGTATTTTTTTTTTCCTTCGGAGGTATTATATAGCTACTGATTCCCATGGACATTTGCATTTTGACATGAACTCCCTTGATACGTTACCTTTCTTCAGTCTAATATAGTAGTAATGGGAACCCATCGGACTTATTTCACAAAACTGCTGGGAGGATCATTTAGTTAATATATGTGCAATCATGTGTGAACTCTAAGTTCTCTACAAGTAAGTTCTTTTTATATTGAGGATATAAATTTCTGCCTTTAAATAAATAAATTGAGAAGTCCAAAAGATTCTTGAGAAAGAATCAGGTTTGCAGGGGGATGAGGTTACCTTTCTAGGTGAAGGCACTGTGGTGCCCTGCACATAGGCCAGGTATTACTCCAAGCTCCATATTTCCTGCCTTACACTCCACATCTCTCCTTCTCACCTTGTTTCCAAAGTCTCTTTTCATTTGCTTTCATACCTATTTTTACCTTCCCAGCACTGACCCTTCAGATGAACAACTATTTGCAATGTTAATCCATGCTATTGATTGGTATCTTCCTAAGAATTATCTCATCAGCTCCAAAAATTGCAGCTATACCTATATCCCTAACCCAACATTCAATAACCCATACTATTCCAACAAGTACCTCATGATCTCTGTGTATATACGGATATTCTGGCAAGAATCATCCAAAGAGTTTTCACTTTTACACATACTTTCACTTACAGTGCAAATTTTATTCTTTCCGTGATGGAAAATAACCAAGTTCCATACCAAATTTTTAGCCTGTAATTCACGTAATTGTATTGTAAAAAAAAAAAAAAAATTATCTCATACTTTTAAAAAGTAGTCCCATTTGGCCTTTCCACTAGTGTTCCTTGCAGGCATTTTTGTTGTTGTTTTTGTTTTCCTATGTTATTTAAGGAGGGAAAAAACTAGGAAAAATTTTAGTTTATGTTCAGTAAATTTCCGCTCTAGGACTTGAGGTTTCTATAGGCATCCAAGAGCATAGCTGGATCCCCGAAATGCTATTCCATTTAAATGTGGTTTGAAATAGCACACTTATTTCCACTAAATTTACTTTAAATGCCTCTCACAGAGTGATCATTTTTGCATAATACACACACACGCACACACACACACACACACACACACACACACACACAGGCATCTAGGGCCTAAATGTAAGTGTAAATTCCATACTTTTCCCTTATAAAATTTTCTGATTCTCAATTTATAGTGTCAATTTGCAATCACTACATTCCATAAGCATAAGACATTCATATATATTAAATGTCTTATAAGGGGCTTTCCCCCAAACAGACTCTGAGACAAAGATTTGAGTGCAAGCAGCTTCTCGGGAAGTACAGGTAACATGGGTAGGTGAGAGGCAAAGAAATACAGTGAAGATAAGCAGATAATGAAGTGTATATTATAAAGTGGGCTCCCATATAGATTGGAGCTTAGTCCTGTGTGGAGACTCTGGAAATGATGCAAAATACAGTCCTTAGTATTATCGGGTGAAGAGTGAGGAACAGGGGGTATTGATATCCCTATACCTGTCAGTCATTTGTTACTGACTTCTAGAGGAGGGAAGATCTTAATCCTCAGCCCTTCCCATAAGCCTTGCATGTGAAGCCCTCCAACAAAGATGCAAGTTCTGGCCATTTCTTCTGCCAAGCACAGAAATGGTAAGAAGACCCAAAATGAAAGGGGTGGAGGACTGATCTGCCTGTTATGCCCACCTATTAACAAAAAATTGCTACTCATATATCACAATCCATGTTCATGCCTACATTTATATCAAGTCCCCAAACTAAAATTCAATAGTCAGTTATAGCTCAATAAAGCTGGAAAAAATTAATTCATAACCCCCTGAAAAATAAATCTCCAGGCCAGATGTTTTCATTGGAGAATTCTAGAAAACATTTAAAGAAGTACTAAAAACAATTGTACACGATGTCCTCCAGAAAACAGAAGAGGAGGAAACACTTCCCAGTGTATTATTTTATGAGGCATAATTACTAATATCACAAAAAATAATCATTCTATATACTAACGATGAAATGCAGGAGTTGAAATTAAAACATAATTATCATTACAATTATTTCAATACTTAGATATACACTTTAAAAAATGTATACCTTAAAAAAAGTCCAGGTTTTGTATGAACATTACAAAATGCTGTTAAGTCAAAGAAGAGAACATAACTGTTCATGGATTGAAAGACCCAATATATTAAAGATGTCAATTCTCCAAGGTGATTCGCAGATTAAGTACAATTCCTCTCAACATCCTAGCGAGGTTTTTTTCTAGAGACGGTCAACGTTACTGTACAATTTATACAGAAAGGCGCAGGTCTTAGAATAGCTGAAACAATCTTGACAAAGAAGAGTACAGTGGAAGGAATCCCTTTCCCTGATATTAAGGCTTACTGTACAGCTATAGTAACCAACAGTGTGTGGTATTGGTGGAGGAACAGGCATATAGACCTATAGAACCAAATAGAGAACCCAGAAATAGACCCAAACAAAAATGCCCAGTTGATTTTATACCAAAGTGAAAGAGAAGTTAAGTGAAGAAAGAATACCCTTTTCAACAAATGATGCAGGAACGATCAAACATCCACAGGCAAAAAAAAAAAAAAGATCATGAACTTAAAGGCAAAATGTAAACATATCAGTCCTTGGGTAAAGCAAAATTATTCTTCTATCTTATGCTGTGTAACATATGTCACTTCCCTGTCTCTTGACAACAGTTTATTTGATTTCATTTCTTTTGAGAAGCAGGATAGAGTCTGAGTGGGAATAATAATAACAGCCCCCAACTCAAACGGAAGTTAGAAGGATTAAGTCAATCAACATGGGAGCCTGAGGAACAGTTCCCAATACCTGGTAAGAAGTCTAAACGTATTAGGGGTTTTCTAATATTTAATTCTGAATATTCTCTTACAGTTATCATTAGGAAGGTGTTTCCCAAATCCACATGTTAAAGGCCCATCGATTAAGAGAAATCAGAACCCGGAATTTCGATCACTTTTATACACAGGGAAGTGATGCAACATAGTTGGATGCTTTTTGTATTTTTTTCCAAGGGAAGCTTGTTTCCAATCCTATTTTGCCCATGAAATACCATTTTTGGCTTATTAGAACGATGTAATAGACACCTATCTGAGATCTCAGCTTGGTACAAAGAGTAGAACTGGTTTGCAATAGAACCAGAGTGGAGATATAAAGTGAGTAAAAGATTAAATACGGATACTATTATGAGCTAGGGTGAGAACAATACCAACAACAATGGTGCCTCAAAATATGAATTTTCCCACTCATATTGGAATTCCTAAAGTTTATAATGCAAGACATGTAGCCCCCAAATTAAATATTTCCCTCCTGGTTCTGAGAAGTTTTGTTTTGAAATCAGGGATTTGTTTCCCCGAAATAAGCTGCTCTTTTCCATATCCATCAAAAGCTATGAAAAAATGTAGTTTATTCTCATCACATGGTTGAGTCAATGAATTTAAAGATTTGATTTTATATTTTCTTTGGCATCTATCCATTCAAATGTATGCCCTGATTTCATGCATATTTTGAAAATTAAAGGTAAATTTCTACTTGTATTTTACATAATGAACCTCATGCCTAATCCTTGGTGGTCTTTTTGGTTTTAACATGGCATTTCTTTTTCTAAAATGCTAATCAATTTCAAAATTATCTGTGAATTTTCTCAACTTATAAACTTTATATCCTACTCATCTATACTGCTATCATTGCTAGGTAAGAACACATTTTAGAATTGGCGTGATGTTAACAACAATTAACCATTTTGTAGATTTTTGCTCCAATTAGAATTCCAAGACTAAACTAGATTATCTATTGTCAATTTGGTACTGTCACCACTACACTCTAAGGGTAGGAAATATATTTCCTGGAATCCCCTTCAACATATGGTTCCAGGCTGGCATTTGCCAATGAAAGGAACTCATGTCTGATTTGAAAGATAGAAGCAAAGCAGAAGGCATTGCCTTCTCTGCCTCCGGAGGCTGGTACAGCCAGATGTGCAGAGAGATGAGAGTTTACAGCAGCTTTCTGGTGACTCCAGAATATGACCCACCTTTCAGATAAAGCAAATGGTGGGAGCTTCTCAGTGATTCTCAAAAGTTATAACAGCCCCCAGGAAAATGTTGAAAAATCACCAAATTTGGTGTTTCATGCTGCATCAATTCCTCTGACTTCTGTTAGTAGCTCCCCTGTCCTTCTATAGCAGCTTTGCTGTCACTCTTCTAACTGCCACATAAATCCCTAATTCTGTATTAAATCTGCTATGCCTGGAATACATAGAGTGATTCTGTTTTCTTGACTGAACCCTAACTGATACAAAGACTTTCAACACCTTGAAAATAGTATCCCAAATATATCCACAAGTCCTCATCAAGTATCCCAACTGAATTCACTGAAAAATATTCTCTGCCGCATGGCACCTGCCATGTTGCTCTTCTCTTAAGATTACTCCATCATGTCCAAGATTGCCAGTGCCCATGAGTATGTCCCTGGACCCCAATGATGCCCATGCAAAGTTGACCATTTCCAGATAGCTCTAAACTGCTGAGAATGACATCCTGAAAATCTGAGGAGTGCCCAAGTTAAATCACAATTTGGGTAGAAGTGGGAGAATGCCACGGTTCCCCCATTTAGGGTCAAACTTAAACACGAACATCCAATTCAACATCAAACGTCAACTCCTAAACCCTGCCTATGTCCAGTGTTTCTTAGAGTCACTCATGATAATATCAACTTTGACTTCTGTCTGCTGTTCATCACTTTTGTGGGCTCAACATGTATGGAAACCCAACACTGTATTCTCAACCCTCTCTCTTGAGCAGATCTCCCCCGACGCGATTTGGAAGCTACCATGCATGGTGACTGTACTCATAGGATCTGCATCAGTTGCACTGTGTGGTTAGACATGTCCGTCCCACCCTTGGGCAGAACTTAAGCTAAAGTGGTGATTCCACTAAGTGAATATAGATTATTATTTTGACTTAGTGTTCAGAAAAGTCAGGGGAAATAGTGAAAAGAAACCTTGCTGGAACCTGCCTCTCAGGAAGAGCATAATAGTTAAGTCTGGAAACTTTAGAGCAGACTGCCGAGGCTTAAGTGTCACCTAAAGCACTTACTCATTGTATATCTTTGTTAAGTTACTTAACCTCTCTGTCTGTAGAAAGCATAGAATAGTATGCACATAGTAGGGTTGTTATGAGGACATCTTAATTATGATGATAGTTTTTTGTGTGTTCGCACTAAGTAACTTTGGCAAAATCCCTTTGCATTGACTGTGTTTCCAAATCCCCCAAATGGAAGTTCTATTAACCATTTTACCTCTACTATTCTATGGATCTACATGTATTTTCTTCATCAGCATGACGTTAATCCAGTTGGAAAAACAGCAACAATAAGAAACCACACTGATTTTCTCCATGGCCAGGGCAAGTTGCGTTGAAACCACTAACCCTTTCACTGAACTGCATGCTGGGCAGTAAATTCTGAGAGTAAATCTTAAATAGTGAAAGAAAAGAAAAAGAATTCTCTCAGTTGAGAATGTCCTCTGACATTAAGTGGTATGTAAAACTGTTATTCTTCTAACTTCTGATGCCCTCTATCCCCACTTCCAACTATGAAAATTGCTAAGTGTTGACCTTATATTCCATTTAGACCAGTGCAGCCCTCTTGATAACTGTGGTCAGAATCTGATTTGTTCTAACTGTGGACATACATCATTCCTTGCATTTTAGCTACTTAGAAGACAGCTAGATTATTAGTTCTGTGGGTCAAAAAAAAAAAAATAGGGACTTATATGTATTTTTTCCTCTTCAGTATAGTTTACTTATGAATCAGAAACCCAACAAGAAGTTATAAACTGCTGAGTTTAAGTGGTATCCTACAGCTTTGGTTATGTCAGGCTTCAATTACACAAAGCACAAGCCTCTGAAGCAGAAAGAAATTTAATACAGAGAATTATGTTGAATCAGAAATTAGTAGAAGGATTTGGATCTTGGGCTGTGCCATGAATATCTCTCAGAAAAACATTGTGGAATTAGTTCATTAGGGAAGCTGTAACTTCTACCAGGAAGGCACTCATGGGAGTGTGAGCTCCAAAAGCAAATCCCCCTGCCATGTCCCTAGAGCCATGTCATGCCTACTAGATACCTACTGGGAAAATAATGGATGCCTCATACCTGGCCTCTTGGCATGCATAACAATGGTGAATTTCAATGCTGTTACAGGAAAAAATACCTCATTCCAACTACATCTCAGCCTCACTTTTTGTGTTCCAAATCTCATGGAAGTGAGTCTGATTCATTGAAACTAAAGATTTGGAACTCTAGCTATAAAGGAGCAGAGAAATGTAATTATTGGCTAGTCAGGCTCTGTAGTACACTGGGGCATTCTAGAAGGAGGATAAGATTCTTGTTGAAAGCTAATCCACCACAGCCATCACAAGCATTTATGGAGGACATTTTTTTCCTGATTGCAAAAGTAATACGGTCTTATTTAAAAATGATAAAATGAGAAAAGTATAAAGAAGAAAAAATAAATTTCTACTTATACTGAGAACATGTTAATATATATTTTTCCATGTAGAATTTTTCTAAAACTTTGTCATTAAAAGCTCTTACATTTATTTGTTGTTTTTAAGGCCTCAGCCTTTTGGGGATTTCTGTTACGGAGGGAAAAATGATTTTAGTGCCTATCTCCAATCAATCCACATTGTATTTCAAAATGTCACTTAGAAGAAAAACTTCAATTTTCAATTCACCTGGAGTCTCTGATGTAAGTCAGAGCAACTATACCCAAATGGTCATCAACTACTTTTATTTCCACAATAGATTAGATTCATAGCCCAACACTTTAAATTTGCTTTGCAAAGTGCTACAAAATATAGAAAAATATTAAATGATCTTTATAGTACTGTATATTTTGATTAACATATATAATGAACAGTGTGTGATGTATTGAAAAAAATAATAAAAGTCTGTTGCCTAAAGGAGAGATGATTAAAATAAATTGTAAAAAGTAGAATTCAAGAATTCATCATAACCAAACCCAACCTCCTAAACTTTTGATTGATATTCCAAACTTGCTGCAAATATTTGTGAAAACAAATAAATGTTCCTATTTCACCAGTATGAACTGCAAGAGAAAGAATATTTGTAAAGAACCTAGCATGAGGTAATACCTCTGGATAATCAAGTCTCACAGTGATTCTGCCATAATCAATGAGAAAAATCGGATCCATAATTAAAATGCATTGACACAATGAAACATTGAATAGCTGGCTGTACCACAGGGGCAGAGGGGTAGGGTGGAGGCAGTGGGGTGGGCTGAGAAAGCTGAGCCTGTGATACCAGCTCTCTCAAACTCTCTCAGGATAGGTGTTTTTTGTTTTTTCCAGGAATGGAACTGCTTGTCACCAGAATCCCCAAATAATACTTGATTTTTCAGGGTAGGGAAGTGTTAGGGACTGAAACTTGTGCCCCTACACCCTCCAAATCTGTATGTTGAAATTCTAAACCCCAGGACCTTAGAATGTGACTATATTTGGAGATGGGGCCTTTAAAGAGGTAATTAAGTTGAAATGAGGTGGTTAGGCTGGGCCCTAATCCAATATGACTGGTGCCCTTATGACAAGAGATTAGGGAGCAGAGTCAGCCTCCAGGGAGGCTTATGTACAGAGAAGGCCAAGGGAGAACACAGTGGGAATGACATCATCTGCAAACCAAGGAGAGAGCTTTCAGGAGAATCCAAGCCTGCCAACACTGTGACCTTAGATTTGGCCTCCAGAAGTATAAGAAATAAATAGGTAGTTGTTTAAACCACCCCTTCTGTGGTATTTTGTTATGGCAGCCCAAGCAAACTAATACAGGGAGAAAAAAGTGAAATGTATAATTTAAACAAATAAGTTTGATGCTCCTCTTGGTATAGGAAAGTTTTTCTCAAACAGGAAATTCTTCTCCCCCTAGGGGACACTGGGCAACGTCTGGGGACATTTTGATTGTCACATGGGGGGTGGGGGCAGGGTCTACTGACATATAGTGAATAGAGGCTATGGATACTGTGAGACATCTTACAGTGCACAGAACGGTCCCCCTCCTCCAGAACAGAGAATGATCCAGCCCAGGAACTGAGGTTGAGAAATTCTACTGACTGTAATGGCATGAATTTGCCTCACAGATTTGGGAATGAGGAGATGTAACTCTTTTTCTTTTCCTGGTTGGGCCTACAAAGTCATTTCTGCAACAGCTAATTATCTTGTACCAGCCACTCTGAACAGTTAGCTAGAGGATGTTTCACTAATGATCCCCATCAGGCCAGTTGGCCCTACCTGTGATGAACATACTAGACCAGGGAACTTTCCACTTTACTATCAGCAGAATGGAAACATTTCTGCTATTCTGTTCTCACAAAATGCAGAAGGCAGAAACTAATTCCATACGTCAAATGTTTCTTCCTTTAAAGATGAAGGGCAAATAAGCCCATTCTTTTTGCCCACAAGTGTATTGGACATGAATTTATTAAACCAATTAATTACTGAAGTAAATTTTTAAATGCCTTATTTAGTGATAAGGAATATTAAAACTGAGGTAGGACAGGTTTTTTTTTTTTTAAGATGATGAGTCACTTGAAGCTTAACTTCTATCATTTATATCCTCTGACATTTTCTTTTTCTCTTTCTCCTTTACCCTCATCTGTATCTAGTCACCAAGAAAGAGCAAGAAAGGCAATGATATTCAAACCTGAGAAGATGGATTAACGCAAGGATGCTCTACTCCTCCCGAGATTGTTGGACCTCTTGCTCTTATGGGCTACTGTGATGCTCTTTGGATAGAATAAACATGTAATGTTCTTATGCTTGGGGACAGATAGGGAAGATGAAGGACATCTAGCTCTACTGACCCCTCAGAATTCTGCAGTGTAGGATTTTTTTAAAAAAAGTCTTTTGGGATCACAGGATCATATAACAATGGAAGGCTCAGTGAATTCAGTAGACACAATAACTCCAGCTGGTATCATATGTCTGGCTTTGACATGGTAATGGTTATTTAGGTGATTTCAGTGATGAGAGAATCTGCAGATCACCACCTCTGCTTGTTCCCTGCTTCTTCCCCTCATCCAAGTGCTGGCCTAAATCAAAACTTTAAGATTCACAATTCATCAAGATGACTCTGTGAGTGCATGATAAATTGGGCAGATTAGATTTTATATATCTTTAGCTCCACAAATCATCATTTATGAGTCTCACTGTTGGATGCAGAGTGAGAAGAGAAATATGGGGAAATATGAGAACCAGGGTGTGATAATCTCATTTGAATTAGACAAATGAGGCCCTGATGGAAAGGAACACCCAGGGTCTCTGAACAAATTTATGAAGTCAAAACAAAAAATAATTACAGTGCAGAAATGGCTGGTGCTGGATGAACCCACTTCATTCCTAATGTGGATTGGCAGCTCTTCATCCTGATTATTCCATCTGGAGATAATTATGTGATATCATGCATAAAATTAAATCATAAATCAACCCAACTAGTGAACAGGCCAGCAAGCTGCTGAGAAAGCCAAGCATAGGGGAGGTGAGACTTCTCATCTTAGTGAGAGATACAGGAATGAAATTAAGAGAAGACCTGTAGGGGGTGACCCCCAGCAAGTCTGCAAGCTCGCTTGCTGACAACTGACGCCAAAGTCCATGCCTCAACAGAATAAGGACAGCCTACACGATGATGCGTTATCCATTTGCTGATGAGGGAAGAATGTTCTGTTCATGAAAGGAACCACGTACTGCTTTTCAAGGATCTCTGTTTTGAGTTGGGGATGTCCAACATGCAATACTTTATTTCCTTTCCTGATGAAATGTTACTAGTGATAGAAAGTTTATAAACACAATGGAAGTCTTAAACAATAGCATAAAATCAAACAGTCTTCGAGGCTTAGAGTTGGGAGAATTAAAGAGTACACCATGGTCTCTGACTTAGTAAGTAAGCTGTGGTTAATTTACAGGTTATATTTGGAAAGGGTTTTTCAGAGGACAAGGTATGGTTTTAAAGCAGTGGCTATGATGCATATAAAAGAGTAAAGTAATTAGGATAAAGACAAATGTATTGTTTAAATGGTGACCATTGATTTCTATAAGTGCTTTTGCTGTGGCCTGTAAGTTGGAGGGGGTCAAAACTCAAAGATGATCCAGACTCCCTAAGAGCTCAGGCTGGAGCAAATGGCTGAAGGGCATTTAATACTTCTTTCAGCCGAATCATCTGAGATGATAAATCTCATTGGCTTTGGAGATTCCATCTGTGACCATAATAAATGGAAAGTCCAGCTGTACGTTGAGTCTCTGAGCTTTCAAGTGGCAACAGTAGCAG
Source organism: Phocoena phocoena (assembly GCF_963924675.1). Taxonomy (NCBI): domain Eukaryota; kingdom Metazoa; phylum Chordata; class Mammalia; order Artiodactyla; family Phocoenidae; genus Phocoena; species Phocoena phocoena. Next base: position 54,606,193 of record NC_089228.1, on the reverse strand, counting down.
ATGTTGGGAGGCTGGTGGCTTGTGAGCATCTGCAGGAGGACGGTTACGGGGCTGCTCAGCAGAGATGCCTAGTAGAAGATGATAATGAAGATAAGTTCTTTCTTGTCCTTCTTTTCCCCCTCTGAATAATACCGGGAACAGTAGAGCAAGAAAAGCCACCAATTCTGAAAAATGCTTATTCTTTTGTTTCATTCCCAATTGTATTGTGCCCATATAATGTGTATATACTGAACCCAAATATTTGTAAGTATAGGAATCTGGCTGGTTTTAGACAGTTATAAAGTGTGGGCAAACCAAAAATATGAAAAACCTTCACAGGAATAAATACTATTTACCTGTCTTTAATGACTTCCTTTCCCCCATCTCCTACCCCCCAAGAATGTTTGCTTCCTGTTCTTCATTTTGGCCAAACTCAACCAGAAACCAGGAAACCACATACATATAACAATGTTATGATAATGAGCAGCATTAGAATTCTATTTTATCAGGTTTGTTTAATTGGCCAGAAGTCTTTTAGTTGCAAACCTCAGAAACCCAACTCAATCTAGTCTATGTAAAGAGAAGAAATTTATTGTCTTATGTAAATCTATCTATCGATCTATCTGTCCATCCATCCATCTTATCTATGTATGTATTTATGTATCTATCTATCCTATCTATTCATCTATTATCTATCCATCCAGCTATCTATCATCTATTCATCTCTATTCATCTATCCATCCAGCTATCTATCTATTTATCTATCTATCCAGCCATCTATCTATTTATCTATCTATCCAGCCATCTATCTGTCTGTCTATCTATCTATCTATCTATCTATGCACTGGTTCAGGCAAGACTGCATCCAAGTCTCAAATAGTCCTCTCCTATACTCTCTCTCTCTTTCTCCCTACCTCTGTCTCTTGATTCTACTTTTTTCCTTAGTTTTATTCTCAGTTATGTTCTCTTTCTATAAAAACAAAGCCCCAGTGGCTCCAGATATATATATTCCTTGGGATCCATGATTTCCCAGTGAAGGAGAGTATATCTTTCACAGTGATTTTAGCAAACTTAGTACAAAATGGTATATGTGGAGGAAATTGTGACTAGGCACTCTGATTGGAGCCAGACTGAATGCCTTGCATTTAGCCTACAACTGGAAGTTTGCTGAAGTTTTAAAGCTGGAAAATAAAAGACCAAATCTTTGTTTTAGAAGGATTACTCTGTCACCAATGTGAGAAATGGCTCAGAATCAGAGAAAACTAGATTCTAGAAAAGGAGTGCAGGCAGCAGAAGGTGAGGGGTACTGGCAGAAGCATTAGAAAGGATAAAAAGCAGATCGCAAAGGCCTCTGAGGAATATAATTGGAATAACTTAGCAACCAATTGAATGTGGACAAATGAAGAAAAAGGAAAAGTGAAAGACAGCACAGATGTTTCCAGTTTGGAAGACTGAGCGGATTTTAAGGTCATTCACTGATATGTTGAGACAGCTCAAAGTAGTGAGTTTGAATGCATTCTTTCCTTGCAGATATTTTAAAGTAGTTTTTCTATCCCCTAGGAAGAAATACCAACAAATCTAATACCTCTTGCATTCCGCTCATAGCAGAGAAATTGTGAACAGATTTTAGGCAACGTTCAAGATCAGAACTAGGGTAATGTTTTTATCAGTAGGGCCATTTAGTCAATTCTTCAGGCTAATTCTACTAAAAGTAATCAAAGTTTAAATATTACTTTTCAGCTTTTAGTAATTCACAGTATTGATGTTATAAATGTTTGATTTTTCTCAAAATAATATATACTATGATTTAAAGATTTTTTAAGAAGGCTGCTTTTAACAATTACCTGGAAGAGGGCATGTAGGAAGTGACAGATAGAGCCCACAGGTGCTGCAGTGCCCACAGGGTAGGCGAGGAAGAATACTGGGGCCAATAAAACTTTATTTACAAAAACAGATGGGCTGATGTAGTAATTTTTAAATATTGAATTATAACATTATCTATCTAGATTCCTGAGGTTTTTGTCACCTTCTTAGTTTTTTTTTTTTCTCTTGGCCCAAGGATAATGCCTCAATTTAGTCCCATTTGGATGGTACTAAGCCAACAGGAGTTTGTTACCAAATACAAGCTCAGAGCATTGGATTCAGGAGGGAAACTATGGGCAGGAAGATGGAGGGGAAAAAAAGAGTTTCTCCATCTGCTGATCAGCCTATAAGCCCAGATTTGGGGGAGCCAGACTCACTTGCAGAGTGTCAGAAGAACCACAGACCTATTTTGGGACATCATCTTTCAAACAAAGCCCCACCTAAAGACAGCGGCATGTCTATGAAGCTTTCAGTAGGTTTCCCTGGGCCAAAAATGTGCTCTTAAATTTTCTGAAATGTATTAATAGTTTATAAAATGTGATATTGGATTTTGAGTCTTGCTACTAAAAATGTGGTCTGTGGATCAACATCTTCAACATCTCCTGTTTGCTTGTTAAAAATGCAAGTTCTCAGGCCACATCCCTGGCCTGCTGGATCAAAATATGCCTTTTAATAATATCCCCAGATAATCTGTATACACATTAAAGTGTAAGAAATGGCCTCCAAAGTGGAGTACAAAATTAAAATAATAGAACTTTTATTTATTGTTGTTTATCTCATACTCTTACCAATTCAATAATATGTATATATTTTATAATTTATTATATCACTATAGTAGTACATATCTATTATTACTGGGGTTATATTTATAGACCTTTTTTCTTTAATAGACAGAAATACGTGAACAGAAATTTTTGGAGATCACTTCTTGGAAGGTTGCAACTCTAAGTCCTTGAAGAGAGAAATGAAAGAGGAAAGAACAAAACTTGGAGTATTCTAATTTTCTGGAGTGACCTTCAAGCTTAGTCTGTTATCCCAAGGTCATGATGACTAATTACTGCATCTATGAATTCATTAAAATGCTCATACAGCCCTCCAGGAAACTTCGTAACCTAAGCCATCCTCAAGTGGTTTATTCTTTTCCTGTAATACTTACTACCTGATTCGGGAACACAAAAGCAAGTTGAATTCACAAATCAATGCTTAGAAAATCATCTAGTGATAAAGAACAAAGCAAATCCAGAATTTGCACAATCCTTTCTTAGTCTGATTGAGGGAGTCTTAACTATCCATTTAAAATTTTTTTTATTTCAGTATTTTTTTTTTTCTGGATAAACAATGAAATGCAAATACCATGGTCATTAATGACCTGATAAATGTTTCATCCCCTTGGAACAAGGAAGTTCATGCTTGGTCTGGCCCATTTCTGAGATGTACCCTCCTATGTAATTAGTGATGCTTTGACTCAACCACCTAGGCCCAAGTCAGTTTCTTGTTTCTTTCTTACTTCCTGTATCTCTATCCTCTCTTTCTCTTTTTTCTGTCCTCTTTGCCACACATTTCAGGTTATATGTGACTCACATTAATAGAGAAAATAAAGAGAAATCAGTCAAAGGCTTTGAAAAGATGTTAATAGTAACATTTAACTTGAGAACTACCTGAGGATTGGATAAGTAGACATTTTTTTCAAGTAATGTTTAAATTTATTACTTTCATATATCTGAATGAGACATTTGGGGGAAATTCAAATTGGCCAGGTCCTAGGGCAAACGATTTTCTATTCAGCCTTTGCATTCAAGCTGCTCGAGAATATATGTTTAGAGTGCAGAGAAACCACATTTAGAAGATTGTCTCTGTTCTCCCTTCCAATGTTCCATATCGTGCTGGACTCTTACAGGCACCTGTGTCCACACATGACTTTTGTTTATGGAAGTTTCCCTTTTTCAATGTTTTCCCTGCATCACTATCCCAATCCATGAACTGAGAATATCCATTCATCCAATCCTCTTTTATTAAGCACTATGTAATCATAGTCAGTGTTAGGCTCCAGCTATACAGAGTAAAAACACTCAATGCCTTTTACTTGAATTTTCCCAGAAACAGTCCGTAAGGAAGGGATTTGGATGCAGGCAATATTCTGAAGGCGATCCCAGGAAGCACAAGCAGAGGGGTGGGGGAAGTGAGGTGAGGAATTTGTATGTGCATATTTATGAATGGGTCCTTGCTGTGGGTAGCCAGGACTCAGTCCTACTGGGGACACTTAAAAGAATCATGTAGAACACACCTCAGATTGTCCCAGTGAGGGACAAGGAAGTGGGCTGTGGCATATTTCCCTTCCAAATACGCCCACAATATCCCCCAGGCCATAACCTCTTCTTGCAATGTGACCTTGAGGTTCCTTTATTCAAGGGCTTGGGTGGATTTGCAACTTTGGTGGAGGTGGTTCTGTATGACATCAGAAGCTTGGACTTAAAGGGTGATACAGTTTCTTCCTGTTTCTCTTGGGATGCTCCTGCTTGTAGGAAGCCCTAATGAGCCTTCACAGAGAAATGATATGGTGTTCCAGCCATCAGACCCAGCTGAGGACCCAGCTACAGCCAGCACCTACTGCCAGCAATGGGAGTGGGCAGTTCTTCTATGGTTCCCAACTTCAGTTAAGTCACTCTGAGCCTTTGCATCTTCCCAACTGTGGCCCAAACATCATAGAGAAGATGCTCTATGCTCTTTCCAACCCCTCATGCCCAGACTGGTGAGCTCCCAGGTAAGATCCATGTGGTCCTTTGGCTCTGAGTTTGGGGTGGTGTGCTATGTGGTGGTTGATAACCAAACACTGGGGCACTCATCCATCAACATCCAGCCCTTGTCAGTCGTGATGCGCTAGGTCCCCAACACACTCTGGCTACCCTGCATGGCCGAGCAAGTTCCTGCAGCCTTGTGGAAAGTCCACAGGCAGAGAATGACACTCAAAGTGGGAGCTGCTAGCTGTACTGTCCCTGCCCCTGCAGTTACAGGTGAGTGCTGAGTGGACCCAGGGCTCAGGGGCTGAGCAACACCACCTCTGGTCAAATGGCTCACACAGAAGGTGAAAGGTGAACAGTTAAACTGAAAGGGTGGAATATGCTAAATCCAATGACAGAGTTAGCACAGGGTGCTCTGCAGCTCCGAGGAGACCCTCTACTCCAGGCCACTGAGGACCAGGAAGGTTTCCCAGAAGAACATTTAAGTGAGCAGTTTAGCCTCCAAGGCTAAAAATTGGAAACCTCTCCAATACGACAAAACTCTCTGGAGAAAAACATTTACAAAGACATCTGTTTTGGGGATAGCATTATGTTGGCCAAAAAATGAAACCCTCGCGGGCTACAATTAAATATATGATCACTGTCGGCTTCCCTTTCTAAGAGAATAAGGTCTCAACGTGGACAAAACTGATTTAATGACCTGCCTATCCGTAAGACAGGGAGGGATACCTTTGCTGTTTTGGTAAGTGAAGAAAATATGCTTTTTCATATTGATATTCTATAAATTCCTACTTAATTCAAGAAGATATTTTCAAAAATGAAGATAGAGAAGGGAAAATTTTAAAATATCATTATCCTTTGGCTTTCCATCTGAATATGATGGCTTTGTTAAACACTGCTTTTTTAAACTAAAATTCTGACCGCCTACTCACCCAATTTTTCTGACAATTTCCATGATGCTGAACAAACCCTTCTCTGTGTCATCTCTGTGTGAATACATTTCCTAGTGTTTTTGATTTCTTGACTCTTAGTGAACTCTCCATTTGAGTATAACATACAGAGAAGTACACAAATCATTTTAGCTCAATGACTTTTACAAATGTACACACTCATGTAACCAACACCCAGGTGAGTGAGAATAAACAGAACATAACCCAGCACCTCCAGAAACAATGCCCCCAGAGGTAATCACTCCCCTAATTTCTGACACAGACTAGCTTTCCCTGCTTTAAGCACTTTATGGAAGGAATCACACTGTGTGTACTGGCCTGGGTCTCCCTTCTTTATGACTCAGCATTTCTTTAGTGAAATTCATCTCTCTTTTGTATAGTTGTTTATTTTGATTGTTTGATTTTTAACTGCTATTTGTTAAATTTTTCTGTTACTGGGAAAAAAAACCAGGAGGTTCATGGTTATCATCTGACATCCTGACATTCTGCTTCCAACTGAGGAAAGCCTTTATTAGCAAGAAAAAAAAAGAAAAGAACTTTCTAAAACACACTGCGTGAGTTAGTGTTTCCTCCGAAAGTTTGGCAAGGGCGTGGGAAGCGGACTGTATTAGTCATTCAGAGGAGTTTGTCCTCAGATGTCCTGATTCGGAGGCTGAACAATTCCCATTGTAAGGTAGGATTAATGCTGTTACACGCTCTCTGTGCATGACTCCATATTACAAATGTAAAAGTTACATTTTAAGTTCAAAGTGCCACCAGTGATGTTTATTTGCTTGCATTATCATAGTTTGGGTTCACTGTCTCTTTTAGGGCTTGGAATTTGGGGCCAAGGGTATGGGAAAGTTCCTTTCTAGTATGAAATATGTCAGCGCCTAAAGAAGTATATATGTATAAATTATATATATATATATATATATATATATATATAAAGATAATCTTAACCTAGTGATTTTATTGCTAAGTTCTACGACACTGCAGTGAAACTGTAGAGCCTTCATCTTCCTTGCTCAGAAAGCAGCAGCAACATGCCTCCAAAGAGGAAATAGACTATTTAAAATGCGCAGACAATTGAAATTGCAAAAGCAATTCCTCCAGGAAGTGGGTAACCATCACCCATGAGGTGTGAGCAAGACCTTAGTTTAATAACAAATGGGTAAGAGCACAGGCCAACAGCTCGGGCCACGTTTCTTGTCTCCCTGCATTCCTAAATTGCTTTTGCAAGGACACCCCAGACAACTGTAGCCTCTGTGTGTATCTAGAGTCTGCTATGAGGTTCTGAAAAGCTAGAGCGTGCTGGGGCTAGTTTAACAGCGGGAGCTATAAGGCAAGGAGGGGACTGAACTGCTCCTTTTCGTGTTGGTCAAACTGCCCCTGGTACACTGGGTTTCATTGTTGGTGCCCTTTGTAAGACAGTTAAACTGAGTAGCTTTATGAGTAACCAACCACAACAGTGAGAGGCTTTAAGGCACTCAATAATGGCCATTAGCATTTATTATGCACTCAGCATGCCAGACCTTCTCCAAGGATGCGATGGCATCTGCACCTCCCGAGAGCCCCCAGGGTGGTCACTATTACTATGCCTGCATTTTCACACCCAGGAAAGTGAGACTCAGAGAGATCTGCCAGAGTCACAGAGCCGTAGAGCTGGTTTTGAACCTTAAGTGGTTTGACTCCAGGGTCAGTGCTCAGAGCAGCACATCACGTGACTTGTCACTAAAGGACCCTATGACACGCAGAGGGGATAGGTTCACCCCTGCCTTATAGGGTCCTTGAGCCATTTAAGCAATATGACCATGTACAGGGCTCACCTGAGATCCTGACCATAATAAAGCCCTCCATAAATGTTGGCTACTATTACTCTGAACAGAATGGTAGTGAAAGAGTGATTAACCTGGAGAATTTAGTGAGGACACGGCAGTGGTCTTAGAAGTAACTTCCTGTGGGTGGTGATGTGTAAGATGGCAGACAGCATGGCATCTTGGGAAGGGCATTCGTTGCTTTAGAACTAGGGCACTGCTGTTTCTTTTTATAACTGACTTTTGGCAAATCACTTAACCACGCTGAATCTCTTTCTGCATGTCAGTGATGGAGACAATAATTACTACCTTTCAGAATTCTTATGAAAGACATGTAAAAAGTGCCCTAAAGATGTCTGGCACACAACGGAAACCTTGCAGAGGTTAATTTTCTTCTCAACAACCTCTGTGACTCAAGACTAGAGGATGGAATTGTGATCTACCAGAGGAAGTTTAGATGTGGTCCAAAAATCATTATCTAAATGGGCTTCCTCAAGAGAAAGTGCTGGCTCGCAGTGGAAGTTGCTAAGTATTTCAGAAGAGGGGTGGGCTAGTGAATAGTCCTTCAACTATTATGGAACCAAGAAAATATTCACACAGCCTTTCAGAAAACTCCCTTGAGAACACTCAGGCTACAAACAGTTCTTAGTAAATCTTAGGATCCATTAAGCTTGTTTACGGCCAACAACAGTGATGGGAAGATGCATCAGAGCCTCACAGGTCCTGCTCACTGGTGTGCTTCTGGCAAAGCCTTGTTTCCTCTGCTGTTTGAGGTGGTGGTGGTTTGTGTTGGTTTTCTTCATGACAGTGTTGAGGATGATGCTTTATTAAAATAAATTTTAAGACCTTCTGTTCATTCTAAAACTTTCCTTTCTGCTTTTCAAACCAGGAGCCAGGGCCTTTACCTTTTCTTTCCTTAGACTTTTGCTGAGCAAAGGTAATGTGAAGGAGGGAGGCACCTGGTGGAATGGTTTTAGAGGTAATAAAGGAAAGAAGAACGATGTGTCTCAGTCCAGGAAGGGGTTCGAAGGCCTCCATCCTGTGAGCAGGGAAGACGTACCAGCTCCTCTGCTGGGAACAGCCCTGGGGAGACAGTGAGACCTCAGAGGGTGGACGCAGAGAACGTGGGGAACTGAGGTTTCCTAAATCAGCCGATATCACCATGAGCAGATGCAGCAGTCAGCAGGCCTGGAGGAACCAAGCAGTGGGCATCTCACTGTGAATTGGGGAGAGCCAGTGACCCAGGACCATGATGGATGTCCCTCCAGCCCTGCCTCCCTGGAAATTCCTGAACACTAAGGTGGGGGGGGAGGGGCGAGGAGGGCAGCAGCTGTAAGGGCAGAGAGCAAATCTTCCATCAGCCTCGGGAGTCTGATTTAGGTTGATCCGTAAAAAGGATGGAATTGTGATTGTTTCTGCCACATCTGATTTTGTAGGGCAAGTTCAACCTTCCACAAAAATAAACCCATTTGAGAGTTTCAATCTAAGGTCATAGCATCTGGGTCTCTCATTATGATTAGAAAGTGTTGCCTCATTAACCCAGTCAAAGGTGAGGACCAAGGGAACCTCAGAGTATTAAGTGATTGATCCAGATGGGTCCAGGTGAGTGAAATCCATAATTCTCGATTTCCTAGCTCCTAATTGCTCCCTCTTCAGGTTTGAGGAATGCTGTCTCAATATGATATCCATTATTTCAAGCAAGATTTTATTCCTGCTTGTGATATTTATGGAAACCAGGTGGAAGAAAGAAATGCAAGGGTGCCCCCCGGGTGCCTTTTAGTGCCCGGCCCCCACCCTTCTGTGCACAGCTCTCACGTTGCTTCTGCGCGGTGCTGAGAGCAGGGGGCTTAGAGAAAGCGCTTCACGATTGAAAAGGACTTGAGCATCCTGAGATGAAAGCTGTCCATGAGCCTGAAGTGCCGTTCCTTGAAGAATTACCTCTGTTTATGTTTTGGCTGCCACTTGTTCGTGTTGAAGAGAAAGAATAATTTCAGAAATTGATCCCTTTACCCTTTGAGCAAGCCGAAGTGGGCAGAATTGAAAAGGGATTTCAGGCTGCTGTTGGTGGCTTTGCTGTGGAGGCTGTTATCACCCCCTTGTGGGGACAGTCTCCGGGGCTTGGCTGGCTTCCAGCAGTTAATGAAGGCCCCTGGAGAGTCACCTCAGTCTCTTTGCTGCTGCAGCTGGCACACTTGAAGGTGGGTGAGAGAAGAGCTCCTGAGCAAGAGGAAAGGGGGCACCTGCCCAGCTGCCCACTGTCAGCTCCTCTGCCCCACCTTTGGTCAGACTGCTTTCCAGACTGAGATAATCAGGCAGTGAGTGCCCGCACCATGGGGCTCAGATGTGATGGAGACTGGCTTAGCTTGGGTGGGGGCGGGGAGAGGCAACAGGAGGGGGAATGGACTCCAGGAAGATGCTCCTGATTCCCGGTCACTGCAGAGACACTCCTGTCTGCAGTCTCATGAGCTGAAGTGCCTAGGAGGCTGCATCTCCCCGTCTTTCTTCTGCTTTATCATCACCCCTCATCCACACTGGTTTCCTGGTCTTGGACAAACTTTCTCTTCGTATAATTTTTACTTTTTCTTCCTAACATCTCAATAGAAGTAGAGATTGTTAGAGTTTGAAAGGATTTCAGCGACCATCTCTTCCAATTTCTCACTTTATAGACGGGGAAACTGAGGCACGTGAGTGACTAGCTGAGCTGATGACAGAGCCAGCAGCAGAAGTCTGGGCATCCTGTCTCCTCTCCAGGGCTCTTCGTAGGGGTCCCGCTGCCTTCTCCCCTCCGCCCCCTTCTCTCCCCACAAGCAATGGTGTCAGGAGGTGGGAAATCAGAGTTCTTGTCCTGTCACTAAGCCACCATGTGACTTGCTGAAAATCACCCAGTCCCAGGCCTTCTGTTCGCCCATCTGTGAAATGAAGGATCAGATTAAAGGGCCTCAGTGACAATCCCATGTGTTCACCAAATCCAGCTTGTTTTCCTTCTGGGCATAGGGGAAGACTACATTTTCCGGCCGCTGCTCCATCATTTTGAACAGAGGACTGAGTTCAGAAAGGGTTGGAAGTGGGGTGTCTCACTCTAAGCCTTGGTCAAGATCGCCCTCATCACTCTTCTTCCACTTTGTGGTGACCTTGAGGCCCCCAAGTACACTGATGGGCTTATAAGAAGGAGAATGACCCTGCAGAGCATTACGCTTCCGCCCTCCTCACATCCCCTACCTGAATAAGGACATGAACACACTGAATCTTCATCACGTGACTGAGAATCGGGGATTGGTAGTTACTGCAGTTTCCTACCCTGGCTAATAAAATCTCACAGACCCCTTCAGCTACAATGTGCTAAGATTTTCCTGATCATTGTTAGTTTATTTTATTCTCCATTACTCAGCATTTATTAAGCACCTGTGATGTACCAGAAATCGTGTTATGATCTAGTTCCTTGTCTCTGTCAGGAGCCTCAGCCCCAACTCTAATTCAGACATGATTGTGGGGGACTCAGCGTGCAAAGCATAACCTGCCTTTGATTTCTCCATCTTTCTTCTCACCACAGTGGTAAAGAGGACCCTGGGAGGAATGGCTTTCAATTGCCATCACCCAGTGCCATTGCAAGGAAGTCTCAAAGCAATGATTAAGTACCAATGGGCCAAGTTACAAAGGAATGAGAGGCAGAGGTGTTTCACATGATGGGGCTGGTGGGGCTGAGTTGAAGTGATTCCACAACATTCACTCCAGGGGACCGGACTGTGTGACCACCATTTAGAAATACCTGTATTGGGCCTTATGGGTTCTTTTGAAAACATCTTTAAATCAGGCCCGCAGACAAGCACCACCTATCCTCATTAGAACTGTCTGTTTCCTGCTGGCCGTGGTGTCCACTGCTGCTCTCAGATTCTTTAGGTATGTTTTTCTTCTCAGCATTGAAGCTGAGAACACCCATCTGGCCGGTGAAAGAATATAATAGGGCATATTTTCAGCATGACCAATTAGATGTGCAACTCCCATGAACAATAACAGGACTTGCGCTCCAGATTCTTCCTCAATAAATCCGGCCTTTCCCCTTATGAGCAACAGATGGGTTTTTCACAATGGCTCATTACCTCTTGGCTCGGCTCTGCTGCCAGAAGTGAAGTATAAAGTTATTTATGGATGGAGAAAGATACATAAGTCACCGTGGATTATTTTCTGCCATCCTTTTTCGTTTATTTAGTTAGAGTTTTCTACCGCTCGAGATGAGCAAGTTAGAGAAGATGGTGGTGTCCCCACTGGGAATGGAGATGGATGTCCCTTCAACCTCGTTACTTTTCCTGATGGCTGCGATCTCTGAAGGAGATGCTGTGTTTCCCACAAGAAATGGTAATTGGGATATTTCAATAGAGAAGATACCATTCCTCAAAAGATTCTCTAGCCTTTGACAGGCCATCTCTGTGAGATTTGGTCAGTGGGGGCACAAGTCAGTGCCACTTAACTGCATGTGATACGTTTGAGAAGAGAAAACAAATTGCTTCTGTAAGAAATGCCAATATTTTTCAGTGCCTGACATCTCAGCCAGATAGAGAGTATTCCTCTGTCAGTTGGGGGGAGGACAGGGAAACAGGCCAACAGACTGCCAGACATTATATGGGAAATACATAGTAAAAGTATAAACATAAATGAAGGGAAAGAGGGGGGAGGTGGGGAAAGGATTGAGAAAATAGCACTGAGTCCAGTGATCTCAGATTTGTGAGTGTGGAGGAGACTATGCCCTGTGAACATACTTCTATTCTGTCTAGTTCCTCCCTGGGCAATTCCTTAAATGATCTATGCCTCAGTTTCCTCATCTCTAAAATAAAAATAATAAGAGGATGGCCTAGGATTGATATGAGCATTAAATGAATTAATATTTGTGACAGTGCCTACCATATAATAAATGCTGTAAGTTTTTATATAAAGAAACTCAAGCCAGCAGTGGACATGAATTGATTTGTATTCCCGGGTTGTTCATTGGGGTTGTCAATTATGGGAACTTTCTTCCCCCTCAGGCCACAGGAATGGATGCATATCCAGTCCATGTTCTTCCTGAGGATTTTTTCAGTGGGTACAAAGGAAAGATGGTCAGTTTCTCTATTAAGGGTAAGGCTCTGAGTTATAAATCTAGATGCTTCCAGAGGCCTTGTGACCTACTCTGTTGACAAAGCTGATTAGCAATAGGAAAGATGAATCCAGCACAGAGGGAAGCAGAGACAAGAGATGGAGAGTCCTAAGCTGCGTTCCAGTCCCAGGTTCATTGGTTTCTAAGCCAGCCATACACACGCTTTCCTGCAGTTTGCTTACATGAATAAAGATGTTCCCTTTTCTGGGACAGGAGGAAGGGAATAATCACTTCAAATTGGGTTTCTGTCCCAACAACAGCAAACGAAAATTTAGTGGATAAAGACCAACATTTACTGGAAAATACAATTCTCTGTGCTTCTACACTTCCCCTCTCCAAGGAGTTCCCCTCTCCATATATATATATGGAGAGAGAGAGAAAGAGACAGAGAGAGAGATATCATAAGGTATAGGGATGATAAAGAGTCATTTTAAAAAGACACCTGAAGAGTCATTTTAAAAAGACACCTAGGGTTATTTCTACAGCCCAAGCATGCAGATCACAGAATCACAGAGTCCCAGAGCTGAGAATTGCCTCCCAGATTTTGTTCAGATGATATGGTTTCAGACTTTGCCTGCTAAACACTGGGAAGACATTTCTTCTGAGTTGGGCAATAGCTCTACTGATGAAGACAGTTATTTGAGCAAATCTGACTTAGCAAAGTGTTCCCTCATCATTTCTAGTCCTTCCCTCCGGAAAACTACTAGTCTCCTTCCTATTCACATGAGAGGATTAAAATATTTGAACAGTTTTTATTTCTTTGTAAGTCTTTTCTTTCTTGGGACACACACGTCTACCAGAAACATTCCATTAAATAGTTCCGAGAGAGAAACTTTAGGACACTCGAGAGTCAACAGGGTTGGTAGAAAGAATGTTTGCTTAAAGTCAGACTAGTGCTGTGTTAAAAAGTGGCAAGGCTTGTTGGAGTCTATCATGTGAATGAAAAAGAAAAGATCACGTGTCTGGGACAGACTTTCAGCAGGAAGGATGTGTAGCTTCACGGCACAGTTGTGATTCCTGGGACTGGTAACCTGACTTCTGCAATTACTAAACCAGAAAAGCATTGGTAGCACATACTTCCCGTTTCATTTTTTCCTAGGTTGATTTCCTTTAGAACTGATGATAATTAAAACAGACACTATGTTAAATGGTATCCTGTGGTTGGTACTTAAGAGTTTTCATTTAAAACAATACATGCAGCAGAGGCTACTGAAACACCACCTACCTTACCTGTACGACAGTTTTAGCTGAAAGAACACATTTCTGAAACCTTATTTCCCTGGAATGGTAAAGGAGAAATTAATACTGGAACAGAGAAGACGCCTCTCCTCCCCACCTCAGGTTTCATGCCACGGGTCCTGGAGGTCTGAGGACAAATTACTGATATAGGCAACACCATGGATGGATCTCAAATGCTCTGTGCTAAGCAGGGACAGACAGAAACTACTATGTACTCTGCGACTCTGTTTATATGACAATCTGGAAATGGCAAAACTACAGAGACAGAACAGACCAGTGATTAACAAAGGCAGGGAGGGGTGGAGGGGGATGATTGCCAAGAGGAATGAAGGATCTTTGCAGGAGGTGAAAATGTCTTATGTCTCGACTGTGGTCACAGTTTCATGCCTGTGTGCGTTTTTCAGAATTCACAGAATGGCCGACCTAGAAAGGTTGACTGGCATTGCGTGGAAATTATATCTCAATAAATGTCCATCTTAAAGTGCTATACAGCAAACCACTCTAAAGCTCAGTGGCTTAAAAATACCATTCACGGTCAAGGTCCCGTGGGTTGTCTGTGGGGATGGACAGTTGACCTGGATGGACACAGCCCTGGCAGAGCTCTGCTTTCTGGAGGCCTATAGGTCCGGGTCTGACCTACAAGCTTCTCGTCTCCCTGGAGCCTGCAGGATGACTGGGCCACATTCTTCTCGTGCTGATAACAGAGGCACAACAGAGCAAGTCCAAACACAGAAGGACCTTCCAAGTATTTGCCTGTGTTCCATCTGCTAAAATGCCTTTGGGAAAAGGAAGTCACGTGACAGCCCAGATTCAAGGGGTCGGGAAGAAAACACCTCTAGTAGGAAGAACTATCTGGAAAACCCAGAAATGAAGTGTTGGAACAATAACCCAACCTTACAGAAGGCTCTTTACTGAGCTGCAATGGAATGGCATGCCTCTTGCTTCTTTAAGGGTGGTAAGAAGCAGAGGTCATATGAAGATCATTTTTACTTTTTCTGCATTATTTATGTTGAAGATTTGTTTTTTAATTTAGTGTTTCAATTATGAGGATCCTCACTATAGATTCTTAGAATTTAGACCAGACACTCATACTCTGTTTTCTGGAAAAAAAAAAAAAAGTATAGTTGATTTCATCAGACCATCAGAAATCTGTAATTCACCTTGATGTCTTTTCACATTGGTTACCAGGAAGCTCAATGCCAATGGTATTGCTCGGTGGAGACAACCATGCTATTCCAGGTTCCTTCCATGTTTATCCTCTCTCTGCAGGACTACAAGCTTTTTTTACATCTTTATATGTATCCACCTTATTCTCTTCATGCTTTTTGTTGCAAGATTCGCAAATATCTTCTGAAAACAGGTGGAAGGAGAAGGATCACAAATAATGCAAAGAACGGTGGATGAAGAGGTAGAAAAATATACCCTAATCATTTCCCTGGCACTTACTGTGTGAGCTTTGCAAATCTCTCGATCTCTCTAGGCCTTGACTTTTTAATCATCTTATAAGGCTAATTATGTCTCTCTCTACTTACTGTTCTTACTGTTCAACATAATGGAGAAAACATGTGAAATCACGATGCATTCTTAGGCACCACTGACTCTTTGGTTATAAGCCATTTTCATCAAGCGAGTACACAGGTGTGACTTCGGCTCTAGAGGAAGCCCATATTGTTCTATAAATGGAACAAAAGCCTCCCCTTGATTTCTTGCAGTGGCTTTGCCTGCCAAGTGGTTTAGGAGATTTGTAATAAGCAGGAGAAGGCACAAATTCAGTTCACTGGCAGTTTCAGACATGTACAGAGGGATGAGAGTTCTTCAAATGCTGAAAGGAGCCAGTGATCTCAGGGTGATTTTAAGTAGAGAACCTGCCACAGTCCCAGTAAGATCCTATGGGATTTACGGTGTCAGAACCAAGGTTGAATAAAGTGCAGGGATAAAGGAGCTTGACTGGCCACAGAGGGGCGGCTTCTAGGTCAGTGAGTCATTGAAATTGTATAGATGACAGTGCTTCGGTGAGAGGGCAGTGAGGGGATTCCCGGAAAGAGTATAACTGGCTCTCTGACCTATTTGTACTCTCGCCCTGATGCACAGTTACACTGGGCAAATGTCACAACTTCTTGGAGTCATTTTTTCATCATAAAAAGTGAGAAGAAAGTGACTTAAATGGACAATTATTTAGAATTTTTAGAGAAATTTGAGCCATAACATTTGTAATCTACCTGAGCTCAGAGTACATGTTTGATTTCATCAAAGTTTTAAGACCCATGTGTTTCCAAGAAGACTTGAGTCTGCAAAATTACTTAAAGCTCAGGGCAAAATTACACCTTGGGGTCTATTTCTCAAAGAGCCCAACAGGTACGAAAAGAATCATTCAATCTACGCCTGATAATTTGAGTGTTAATTGACTGGTAGTCTCCCTTTGCAGAAAGACACATGTAAAAACATAAACCTATACCAGAATCACCTAAATTGTGTATTGTAAGTACTAATGAAGGGGCCCCCTTCAGACATCCTGAATTAGAATGTCAAAGGTGGGGCCCTGCCTGAAACTTTAATTTTAAACAGATGCCTCAGCTGACTTTAAAAGATGATACCATGAGAACCAGGGTATTTAAGCAGGGACTACCCTAAGTCATGTTTCATGAACCCAGGTTCTTGCTTCTCAGGTGCACAAAACCACAGAATAAACATGCAGCGCTGCCCCATTTCTCTTCACTTTTAAAGCAGTTAACTTGGTATCATTAAGCACTGCTATATTTAAAACAGATAACCAACAAGGACCTACTGTATAGCACAGGGAACGCTGCTCAGTATTCTGTAATAACCTAAATGGGAAAAGAATTTGAAAAAGAATAGATACATGTATACATATAACTGAATCACTTTGCTATACACCTGAAACAACCACAACATTGTTAGTCAACTATGCTCCAACATAAAATAAAAATTTTTTTAAAAGAATTTTTATTTTTTGTCCATCAACAGATAAATGGATAAAGAAGATGTGGTGAGATTCAAATGAGGCAGCTCTGCCAATGTGTCTCACACAAGGGGGTGTTGTCCTTTCCAAGGATGTCTGGCAACTTGAATCCTCCAATTTCACAGAACCATTTAGAGGTTAACTCATGGCATCATCCCGCCTGTAAAGGCTACACACCTCAATGTATTCCTATATCCTGTTCACATAAGGATGGGGAGGGACCAGCTCTCAACAGCCAATCCATTGATCCCAAATACCTTTTATTTCACCAATGCAAACCTATTCCCAGCATTTGTCATGGCATCAAGATACCAGTTTCACAAATAAAAACTGCTTGCCATAGTTACACGCAAATTTTAAAACCTGTGGTGTTGGCTGAGGTAAAGATTGCAGAAACATGTGAACTAATGGCTTCTGCTGATAGGCTCTCAGATTAGCCCGCTAGCTGAACAACCCGGGGGTAAGCATTCTTGAGTACTATGCAGTCTGTACCTGGGTTGTAGATTTATCCAACCAACACTCAGAGAATATCATTCTTTCTACGCTAAACTATTTTCATGAAAACAATACATATCTTGAACCTGGCCCCAGGGACCTTGGTAAATTGGATGTTGTAGCCCTGAACTTTGCACTGTGTCACACAGGGGACGCCCATCCCTTATTTGTTGAATTAACTAATAAGTAACTGTATGACTAAATGTATGAATCAATCAGTGACAGCATTTCATCCTTACCACCACCCTGTGTGATATCATCACCAGTTTATAGGTTAGGAAACTGACACTAGAGCGCTTCAGCAAACTTCCCGAACTCCGTCCACTTCTAAGTAGTGGAACCATTGTTCTGAGTCTTGCCTCCTTACAGCACAGGCTCACCTCCCTGTGCACAGACGTATGGAAACCCACAGTATGTTTGAGAAATGCAGGAAGTTCGACTTGGTACAGTGTGAGACCGTGAGAGTGATGAGGGAGATTATGTGGCAAGATAGGTATGATGTATCTGAGAGCCACATGCTTTATTTTATAGATAGTGGGTGATTCACCAAAGATTTTTTTTTTGATAGAATAGTGACCTAATTCCAGCTATACTTTAGAGAGATGGATCTCTCTAAATGCTGAGGCAAGTAGTTGCTTTAGAGATCATATGGTCTGTAAGTCTAAAATATTTACTACCTAACCCTTGACAGAAAACCTTGGCCAGCCTACTCTAGAAGAAGATATTCTTAGTTATTTTAGGTTGGCTAGCACTATTAGTGAGAAAAATCTAGATCGCAGACTTGTGAAAGTACAGAGGAAGAAAGGAGGTTTTGCTGGTCTACTCAGTATGAGCAAACATGAGCCAATCATCCTGGTTTGCCCAGATTTTTTTTGGTTTTAGCACTGAATATCCCATGATCCAGGAAATCCTTTAGTCCTGTGCAAACGGGGACAGTTGATCACCGTAAGCTGCATAATGATCAGAGCAAAGTCATGAGAAAGCAAGTCAGAAACTTGAGAACAGAGACATAAAGCCCCATTTGGAGACGAAATCAAGTATGAACATTTGAAGAACCATCATGGTCAACGTTCACAGGGTGAGTTTGGTTTATGAAATATGTAACATGCCCAGTCTATCAGTTAGGATTGAGTTCAGCTGTGAGTGACAGAAAACACAGAAAGGCAAAAGAAGATGAGAGATAAGTAGTTCAGGACTTGTACGACAGCCTCTTGATCATCAGGGACCTAGACTCCTTCTACTCGATTGTATTATCATCCTCAAAATGTTGCTAGGACTTTCTGGACCAAGGTGGCTGCTTGAGCTCCAGCCATCACAGCTACATTAAAGTCAACAGAAAGGAAGAAGAGGTGAAAAGGGGAGTATCCTTATCCCATAATGGCTCTTCCTCAAAGTTGCATACCTCACTTCTGCTGGTATGTCACCATACCTACACAGAGGAGAGGCTGGAAAATACAGTCGTTATTCCTGGAAGTCAGGTGCCCAGCTAAATATAGGGAAATTTATTACTAATGAAGAAATAAGGAATGGATATTGGGGGACAACTAGAACTCTCTGAAACATTTAGATAAGTATAGTTGTTACAAATTCATAGCTAATATTGTTGGGCTGCCCTTATTTATCAGGCACTGTGCCAAAGCCTTCTTATAAATTTTCTCATGTAATTCTTCCATAAATATGTAAGTTAGATATTATCATTATTCTGTATTTGACATGTGGGGAAATTTAGGCAAAAATAGGTAAAATTAATGTTGCTAGATTACACAGCTATGAGGTAGAGCTAGGATTTGAACTCAGATTAGAACCATGAGCTTACTGGCCTTGTAATACTGCCCCCCAGAGCACTCTATAAGGCATGATTTTTACCAAGATTCTGCCAGCCCACCGACCAAAATCTTGAGCATAAAATTCACATGAGGTCAACCACTGGATTGCTACAGATTCTAGAACAGGTAGATCTCATGTCACTAATATGGCTCCTCAAAAAAAAGAGAGATATACATAACTATATCTAATCTATATATACATATATTTACAATAAAATTTACTAATGAAAAGGAAGAGTGGCACATGATTGTCAAATAATAAATATATAGTTCTCTTTATTGTAAATTCTACACAGCCAATTGATTACTTCCTTTGATTTTTACCAAACTCTGGTATTCATAACCAGACTACAGTTGTAACTGACAAACGAGCAGCTCTGACATGAATGCAAGTTGATATTTTCATTTCTCTTAACCACTGAGATGGCAGGAAAACAACAAAGGTGATGGAACCTTATTTACTCATCAATAATGTGACTTCTTTGCCAAACTGGATAATAATTTTCAAATAATAGAAAAATATTTACTCAGTTTTTGTGTTATTGATAATGTAGACACAGCACACCTTTTATTTATTTATTTTTTTTTGCAGTATGTGGGCCTCTCACTGTTGTGGAGCACAGGCTCCGGACACGCAGGCTCAGCGGCCATGGCTCACGGGCCCAGCCGCTCCGCGGCATGTGGGATCTTCCCGGACCAGGGCACGAACCCGTGTCCCCTGCATCAGCAGGCGGACTCTCAACCACTGCACCACCAGGGAAGCCCGACACAGCACACTTTTAAGTACAGTCTGCATTACCAACATTTTCTTCATTACTTTCTTAAGTTTAGAACAGGGATTGAAAACTATGACCCTTGGGCCAAATCTCCCTCTACCCATTTTTGTAAACAAAGTTCTTTTGGAACACAGCCAGGCCTATTCACTTACGTATTCTCAATGTCTATATTATTTATATGTATCTATGTCTATAATATTTACAGATTATCTGATTTTATGCTACATTGGCGTTAAACAGCTGTGACTGAGGCCCTATGGCCCACAGACTTGAAAATATTTACTATCTGCCTATTTAGAGAAAGAGTTTGCCAACCCTTGGCCTAAATAAATGAAAGAAATCTGTATTTTCAAGGAAAGAAATCAGGCCTTTCACAAAGATAAGAAGCTGTTTTGAGAAAAGAGATCTTGGGACACCTTCAGAACAACAACGAAGGTGGATAAAACACGTTGGGTTGACCCAAGTAAGAATCTTGGAATTTAAAGGAATGAGGCAGAACCTTTTGTCCCAGCAGAAGATATTCATTGTATTTTCCCTAGATTCTGATTAACAAGAAATTACCAATGGAAAGAGATGTTGAAGAGGAACCCAGCCAGCCCTGTATGGGCACCAGTGGTGTCCCTGCCTATAATTTCATTACATCAGCATCTGAGTTTCATAGCATGAATGAATTGAGCAACGGCCAGAAGCAGAAGCATGAAGCAATCACCAAAGAGTGTCCTCTCCAAAAATTCACCTTTTCTCTTCTGAAGCACAAAGGACTTAGGTTTCAAAGATGGCTGCAAGTCATATTTCTGCAGTTCTTTTTCAAAGTTTATAATGCCCAGACAAGAAGAAAATAAATAAACGAAGATTGCAAGAGCAAATGAGGGCATGTGTGAGCAGCAAAAATAGCAGATGTCTTAAAAAGATAAATGATATTATAGGGGAAAACTGACAAGGTAATTCTCAAAATGCAAAGCCTTAATTACTTATTTCTATTCTGGATATCCAATCCAATTATTGCTGGAATCAGGAACGGAAAATTCTTCATTGTGTATTTAGTATCATTACTAGGCAGCATATTTAATATGAACCAAACCGTATTTATACAGCTAATAAACTGTTCAAGGGTGGTACACTAAAATGAGAAGCCAACCAAATCTCCTCTCGGGGTGAGTACTGGACACTTTGCTGCAAAGCCAGTTCTTCTGAGGTTAGTATCAACTACTTCTGAGGTTAGCACATCTACCCTGTGTCTCATCATGCCTCAATTCTCTGATCATTTTTCTGTTTTGGAAATGCTGCTGAAATATAATTTGTTTTGATTCCAGAAGATCATGTAATTTTAGCAGAGGCCTGAATTAATAAACACAAATGGAAACTTCGACACTGAAATATTGTGACAAAGTTTCATTATAAGGAGGTCATACACATGATCCAGGAAATGTGAATTTTTTGATGATTATTAAACAAAACATACAGAAACAGAAAGTTTAAAAAGTCTTACAGAGAACTCCCAGAGCACTGAGATTATGTCCAAGGATTCTGAGGAATCCACTTGAAAAGAGTCATTAGGCAATATTTTTCAAATGCATTTGACTTTACTTATTTTATTTTTGGCTGTGCCGCATGTCTTGCAGGATGTTAGTTCCCCAACCAGGGATTGAACCGGCGCCCCTGGCAGTGAAAGTCCTAACCACTGGACCACCAGGGAATTCCCGAAATGCATTTGACTTTAAAACCATGTATTTGCGGAGCAAATGCAGTAGAAACACATTTTGTAAAGGATGGGATTCATGGAAGAGTCAAATTCTGTTCATTGCTGTCACCCCCCTGATAGAACAGCTAACTGGAGAAGCAGCCTGGCCTGGGGGTTGTTTTCTCAAGGTCTGGGGGAAAGCCAGTTCCATACAAAGCTGGACCACCAACAAAAGTGGACCACCACCTTCACACAGTCCAAAACATTTTTAAGTTTGAAAAGTAAGAAAGAGATCCCTGCACACTCTGGGTCCTGAGAGGACAAAAGCCAGGTGCTGCCCTCCTGTAGAAGGAGAAGCTCTTGTGGTGATTCTCTGATGTGGCTGGAACTCGGGAGAGAGCCTGTTCTTACGAAACTTCGAGATGAGCTGTGCAGTCTTCCTAAGTGTGGATAAAGTCAAGTCCCTTTCAGACCCTTTAGGGCTTTCTCGTGATTATGTCTGTACATTTATAGAGCATTTTTAAAGGGCTTCAGGCATTTTTATCAATTATGAGAGAAAGACAGAGAAAATGAGCTTTTGTAAATATAATACATGTATTAGTCCATTAGGGCTGCCACAACAGAACACCACAGCCTGGGTGGCTTAAACAACAGGAATTTATTTTAGCACAATTCTGGAGTCTGGAAGTCCATTATCAAGGTGCCGGCAGGGTTGGTTTCTCCTGAGGCCTCTCCTTGGAGACGGCTGCCTTCTTTCTGTGTCTTCATGTGGTCTTTGCCCTGTGCACACACATCACTGGTGTCTCTTCCTGTTCTCATAGGATTAAGGCCCATTCTTATGACCTCATTTATCCTTAATTACTTCTTTAAAGTCTCTATCTTCAAATACAGCCACATTAGGGGTTAGGGCTTCAACATATAAATTTTGGGAGAACACAGTTCAGTCCGTAACAATGCTTGATCATGATAGAGCACTCCAACAAATGACAAAGTATGAAAAAGAGAGTGAATTTTTAAACATCACTCAAAAATAACAACTTTAGCTTTAGGTAAACATTATTCCACACATCTCTCCAACCATTTGGATGAATCATTAGCTTGATAGACTGAAAATGAGGTGAATAGATTCCAATCTATGTAAATGGATTCATAGTATATAGATTTGTTTTAATTAAATAATTTGAATTTTTAGTGGTACAATATTTTACCTTTCAGTTGATTCTAAAACTAGTGCATAAGGTTACTATTTTTCCTATAGATTTTTAAATCACCTATACAGTATACTTTTCGTGCATACATGCTGTTCGCTACTTCCTAGGAACATTATACTTGAGATCCTTTAAGCTGGACTAAAGGAAAGAAAAAAAAAAGGAAAACCTATTGTGTATATCTAGTCATTTAGGCCATTCGATAGATGTAAAAGAAAGGGTGAAAAATTATGAAGCACTCCTACTTGCTTGCAAGGGTCATTTCTGCCTGTTTTAATATGGTCTCTACAAGTTTATAAGTTGGTTTATTGTTTTGATTATTAAACCAAATAATATATATGACAGCACCTAGCAGAGAACCATAACAGCTACTCAGAGTGGATACTCACTAAATATTTGTTGAAGTAAATCTAAATTTTACTTAATCAGAGCCACAAGTATATTGTTTTTCAAAAAATTACTGAGAAGAATGGCCACCTGTCTTCCCAATTTGGCATTTTGCACTGGAGTCTTATTGAATAACTGTCTCTCTTATGCCCCAAGGCATTGGTCTAATGGAATGGGATTTTACAAAAATGTGAAGTTTTATAGCCATCCATAAATGAAATGATGCAATTATATTATACTTAATGTAGCAGAAAAAAACCGTAAACGCAATAAACTCATTTAAAACTTAGAATCGATATTGCTTAAACTCAACATATGTTATTTCCTAAAGTATTTCTTAAACTTTATAAAAAATTTAGATTATAAAAACAACTAAAATTTTGGTGTCATTATTGTATTTTTACAATGCATGCTTCTCTTTTAGATTCCTTGCTATAAATGACGATGAAATTAGGCTCTTATAATTCCTCCTAATTCCTGTTCTCAACACTTAATTTTTGTTATGGGCATATGCGTACACAGATTCGTGAGTTCTCGCAGTGAGAATTATATATGTATTCCATTCTGGGACCATAATACCCACTGTTTCTTAGTTCTATTTCTCTGTGAATTTAATATTCACCAACAGTCTTTTTTCCTTCATCTTCTGTATTTCCAAGTTCATTAAAATTTTTTCTTAGTGATTGGAAACTCATAAAGTATTTTTATTCCATAAAGAATTCATGAGTACCGTGTGGCTATAGTTCTTGCGTGTTTAAGAACGTATTCATATGACCTTTACTGTACAATGACAATGTGATTGGGCATAGTATTCATGGCTTGCATTTTTTTCCTCTCAGACTTCACTCCTGTATTCTAGCTTTGAATGTTGATGTTGAAAAGTTTACAGCCAGAATAACATCTCCCTCCTTGTTGTCTGAATGCCTGAAGAATTTCTTTTTTTCAATGAATTTTCAAAGCTTAGGTGAGTCTGAGTGTCAATCACTCTGAATCTGGTTTTTCTTCTAAAACAAATTGCTTTTTCCCAATTTACAAATCAAGTTCTTCTCACTTTTCAAGGCAGTTCTTTGAATGCCTCGCTTTTTCATTTATTATGTTCCTAATCTTATCGAGAACATTCAGGGGTAGTAATTTTCCTTGTGTTGAGTTAGTTTCTCCACTTTTACACAATATTTTCTTTCTAGAATTGGTTTAGTCATTCTGTCATTTTTTAGGCAATTATCTCAATACTAGGCAAGTGAAAACTAACTATAAAAACCAATTCTTTGTTAATATTTGTTGTTGTAACACCTAGCACAGGACTTTGGGACTCTAAGATGATTCTATTTATTGTGAGAGCAACAAAAATACTGGTGATTTAAGTGTAAGAGTTTCAGAGGGCTCCAGAGGCACTGGCAGTGAGCGTTGCCATTTTCTGCAGATAGGAAAGCAGATGCACGATTGCAGTATCTTGCTCAAGGTCAACAGCTGTAGAAGAAGCATTTGAGCTCCTGTTAGCGCTAGGACTGTGTTTTTTAAATGTTCCTTAGGCAAGAAATATTAAACAATGATCACCGCATTGACCTCCTGATGGTACAGAACCTGAGGCATGCAGAGGCCCACCAGCTGACCCAGGCTCTGAATTTCCAACATGGAGTAGTCAGTTTCCTATGGCTGCACAGAGGTGTGAGCATTTTTTCCCATTCCTGTTGGTTAATACATTTCCTTCTTTCACTGTGGAATTTTACTGGCTTAGATACTGCCAAGTTTGTGTCTCTTAAGAAATTCAGCACACACTCTCAGTCATAAAAGCAGAAACCCAACTGATTCCTCCCCTAGTGAATTTTAAGAGCTGATTGAAACTATCCAAAGAAATCGCTTTAAAAAATCAGCTTTATTGCATGGGGTTGAAGAAACGCAAGGGGACTATCAGGGGCCCCTCCAAGATGGGAGGGAGGCAGGAAGAAAAAGGAGTCTCTTCCCTCCTTCATTCTGATCTAGGAAACCCCAGCAAAACAGAACCAATACCTCTAGACATCCCCCCAACTCCACTCTCACCTCAGAGTCGTGACCCCAAACCAGCAGCTTATGAGAATGCAGGACCCTCCCAGTATCACAACAAACTTTCTTTAATCACATGGATTTTCTTTTTATTATTATTAATGAAATTTTAGGTCCCTTCACTGGGATAAGTAGAATAGGCACTTTAAAAAAATTGAATGGCACGGTAGAAAGACCAATGTCCTCCCCAAAGATGTTCATATCCTAATCTTCAGAACAGGTGAATATTTTACCTACATGGCAAGAGGAATTTAGCAGATGTCATTAAATTAAGGATCTTGAGATGGGGAGATTATCCTAGATTATCCACGTGGGTCCAACGTATACAAGTGTCATTATAAGGGAAAGGGGAGCAAGGGGACCACAGTCAGAGAAGGAAATGTGAGAAGCAGAGGTCAGAGGAGAGACTTAAGATGCTGGGGCCATGAGCCAAGGGATACAGGCAGCCTCTAGACACTAGAAAAGACAAGGAAATGTTCCCTAGAAACTCCAGAAAAAATGCATCCCGGCTGACACAGTTCAGAATCCTGACCTCCTGAACTGCAAGATAACAGTGTTGTTTCAAGTAATTCTTTTTGTGTTAATTTGTTACAACAGCAAAAGGATGGAAGAACTATCAGATATTATTAGTTCAGGTGGGTAGTGTGAAAAGAACACAAATCAGTATATTCAAGTCTTGTCTCATCCTCTGTTTTCCTGGTGGTGTTTAAATTATTACACCTTTCTGACCTCCAGTTTCCTCTATATTTTAGAGGAAATATAGATAAAAATAATAATGAATTAGTCACGATACTTTGGGTTGCAATGCACAGAAATGTGATTTACTTGGATTAAGCAGAAAGGGACTTTTTAATCTCATCTAATTTAAAGAGTAACAAAATAAGTACACCTTCAGGTACAGCTGGATTTGGGTAAACAAATGATATCAATCTCTTTATTTATTGGCTCTAATTTTCCCCTGTGATGCCTTATTCTCAGGTAGAGGTCCCCAGCTGGCAAATACCACAGGTGTGATTTACTATAAAGTCTGTTCTTGCCCTCTTATATGTGACTGCAAGAATCAGATAGCTCTAAAAGTGCTTTGTGTACAGAAATGACCATCTGAATATTAGTTATTATTAAAATGCCCAATCAGAAATGATAACTAGTTGCCATCCAAAGCATCATTTAACACTACAATCTTATTAGAGTAGTGAAATCACACCTACTGTGGCAAAAATTCCTTGGAACAGATTTACTACCATCAGGATTTTCAACTCTCATTATAACCTGGATGTATAGCCTTTTGAATTTAAAAATACTCCTTCCAGCCCTAGAAACTCAATACCCTTAGAGACAGCACATCGCTGAGGGTCTTGCCAATCCCAGTTTAGTAACTGAAGGGTGTTGAGATGAAGCTAATTAGATGATGGCACGCAGACAACCAGAGCCAGGCAGGATGACGAGGAAGGGTTTTCTACTTTCCAGACCACAGTGTTGAAGGATCACACTTTTCTCCATCTCAGGGCAGTGGGAAGGGCAGTTCATAGAACACATCAAGTTGGTACAGGGCAGAGAAGTTCCTCTTCAGGTCTGTGCGATTTCTTTCACCAAGAGGTAGAGCATTCCTTGAGTTTGGTACAAAAATTGTGACCCTGCCATTTTTGGAGGACAAACTTAAACTCAATACAACTTCTGTCTCCATTTTCTCATGCCATTTAATTTTGATGTCTACCTAATAGTAACTAAAGTATACCATTTACAATAACTAGTGGGATTTTTAGAATCCTCACTTCAGGGAGAGCCTTTGTCTGACTTATTGGTCTTCCCCATGACACAGACATGAAGGTACTTACTTGTTCTGGTCAGGGATGATGATGGGGTCTGAGTCGGGTGTTGCTTTAGGGAAGTGTGGAGAGGTGAGATGTTTCCACCTGCTTCATTACCACACAGATTTCTGTTTCTTTGAGGAATGGAAGAATCTCAGGGTTTTCTGAAAAAATGTATCTGGTGTTGCTGTCACTGTGTGGGAACGGATGCAGTAAGAGGCTGGGGAGAGTGTCGAGGAGAATATGGGATTGCTGCTTAGGACAGACCCATCCCCTTGAACTTCAGACAGCCTAAGGCCAATATGCAGCAACTTATTTTAAAGAAAGCCCTGGCTCCTTTCTCCCTCTGAAACGCTGTTGTTCTTGCCACCGTGATCCATTTCCCTCCATAACCTTTGGTAAACAATCCACTTCTCAACCCAAGGATTTCTGGAATTCTAAATGTCAAAAATGTCCCCTTCTCCGTGGCTCCTGGGAGCTGGAATCCAGCCAGTTCTTATAGATTTCCACCTGGTGGAAGAAGTGGCATAGTCAGCATATATCATGGTGAAAAACATGTCTTTCTGCGGATTTGCACTTGAAAAATTCTTACCAGTATCTACGACCAATACAGTGCTTGTTTTGAAAGTTAAATACTAGGAAAGCTGTGAGGTTTTCCCAGGCCATTTCTTATCAAATCCATCTTAGTCTTACCTGCTTATAATGGGCATACAGATGCCCAGGGTATTAATAGCATCACTGAAAGTAATCCCTGCTACTAAGCACACATTGCATCTGCCTTCTTCACTTTGCCCATAACAATAGATAATAGCATCACTGTCAGTAACAGCAGCTTCTCACACAAAGGACAACCATCGTAAGCATTTATCTTCATCATTTACTTGTCATGCATTTCAATCCATTCATTAGTTCTTTCTGTCAGATTAATTATAAAGATCTCTTTCTATTTTTTTGCCCCAGATCTAGGGTTTGATCTCTGAATCCACAGATTCTGTCTTTCTAGTTGTACCCTTCCCTGTTGGGAACATTGGCCAGATAACTCCTAAAACTGGCTGGGAGTGACTATTGCTGGTCTGAAAAGACTGGAAGTCTGTTATATCCTGCCCTTGCTCAGGACCTTGGTGGCTGTCCTATGCCCACCAACCTAGGTGGGCTCAGAGTGAGAGGCTCACTTTTTTCTAAAGAAAGGTTTCTTATCTCTGGCGGAGTATTAGAATCACCTTGGCAGCTAAAAACAAGACAGAAAACAACAATAAGAACAATAAAATCCTGCCTAGGTGACATCGTAGATCAGTTAAGTCAGAATCTTCGAGACTGAGCCCAGAGCTACTGAAAACCACTGTTCTACAGTTGTAAATGGTCACAATGCACAGGTCTCTCTGCCTTTTCAAATGCTGGACTATCTATTGAGATGAAGAAACAGAGTAAATCTGCGAAACTAAAGCATGACATAGTAAAGCAGTGGTTTTCCACCAGGGGTGTTTTGGCTGCAGACATTTGGTAACGTCTAAAGACATCTTTGGTTATCACAGAAGGGGAAGGGGGTGCTGCTGGCATCGAGTAGGTAGAGGACAAAGATGCTACACAGCCTCCAATGCACAGAATGGCCTCCTGCAACAAAGAGCTTTCTAGCGTGAACTGCCAATAGTCCTAAGGTTGAGAAAGCCTGCCTTAAAGGGAGGTGACTTTCTCCTTTTGTCAGGCGCCTGTCTATAAGATCTACTGAACTAAAATTCAAAGCTCCCAAAAGGTCAAAGGAGGCTTCATCCATTTCTCTTTGGGGTGATTAGTAAGGTAGGCTGCTGATTTCTTTAAATCATCTTCATATTCTCCTTTACTCTAAGAGAAGGAAGGTAATTTTAGTGAAGGTGGGGACGATCCAGATTTCTTTAAATCTATTCTTCAGTTGACTAATGGGAAATCTGTTTCTTTTCCAAACACCAGTACAAAGACAGGGGTAAGCAGAAGGCCACTGCCATCATTCTGAAAAGTTTTTACTCTACTAATAAAAAGAACAAACATAAGTCCCTCCACTTCTTCCTGCCCTGAATGCAGACATTCGTCTAGTACGCGGGCAGCCACCTAACGTGCAAATCTGAAGACGAGGCTGAGAGAGTGACAACAGTCAGCACTGGCACCTTCAAGCCACTGAACCCATACCAGCAACTGCCTGCATCTAACCTACATGCCACATGAGAAAAATAAACCCCTTGTAGCTTAAGTTAATAGGAGTTTTCAATCACATGGGGCCATGAACATCCTTGACTGTTACAGAAGGTATCTGGTAAGAAAGCAGAGAAAAATCTTGAAACGAAATCACCTAAATGGAAATTCACATCTGAGTTGAAAAATAATCACCATTTTTCTTT
Source organism: Phocoena phocoena (assembly GCF_963924675.1). NCBI lineage: Eukaryota > Metazoa > Chordata > Mammalia > Artiodactyla > Phocoenidae > Phocoena > Phocoena phocoena. The sequence continues at coordinate 54,576,930 of NC_089228.1, read as the reverse complement.
TTGCAGTATAAACATTTACAATCCACATCTGCGTGATACTTTCCCCAGGTGCACAAGGCATGGAAGATGGAAAGTCAGGTTGCTCTGGTTTTTTACTTGTGTTTGGGAACAAATATAGAAAAATGATTCTCCATAGCGAAGAAGAAGCCAGGATTCAAATTTCCAGTGCCGACTTTCCTCTGTACCCAGTGCCCCGAGCCTGAAGCTGGACTCCCCACTCAGGTTTCATAAGCCCACATGCCTGATTTTGAAAAGCCGCTTTGTGTTGGAACAATGGAGCTATGCATGCTACTTCTTTAATGTGTTTAAATTGTTATATATGTCTTCAGTAAGAACACAAGAAATTTACCAAAAAAGAAATACATTAATGAAAGAATACATCTTAAGGAGTTGTGGCTTAGCCTAAGACAGCTGGGCTTAGCATTAAAAATTTTCATATTCTTCTAGATAATTATGCTTCCAGGCTGTGGTTATATATTTGAGTCAGCTTACAAGCAAAGAACACCAGCACTGGAGTCAAATGAACTTGAAATTGAATCCTAGTTCCACCATCTATAGTGGCAGAGGTACCTGCAGTTAGCAACTGTTTACTTATTAAGATTATCACTTTGGACAAGTCATTTAGTCTACCTGAATCTCAGTGTTCTCACCTGGAAAAGAAATTATTACTACCTGTCACCCAGGTTGTGGGAAGAAGTGAAGAAATACACCTGACCTACAGTATCAGCTGTTATGATTATTAACCAGCACGTGACGGGTAAAGATCCTCCCTCCTGGCACAACCCTCTGCAGGAACTTCCCACAGAGTCGCTTTGACAACCTGACCCGCTACTTAGATGTTCAGTTCATTCTCTGCAACATTCCTGAGCATCTGCTTAAGCCATGTGGACCAAGTTCACCTTAATAAACAGACAGATTCATCTGAGTGAAGATGGTCTGTGTTACCCTCTCTCCAAGGCCCTCACTGTTGGCAAGGCTGAAAGTCAGAGGTAGATGGGAGGTCAGAACCAGTCCTGTTTGGAAGTCTGGGCTACAGATCCACTGGAGTAAGTAAAAGCCCAGGAGTTCCCTAAAGAGGCCCTATTCACAATGACACAGAGAGGAAAAGCAGATGTTTATTCATCCTCTCCCTGCACTGCTAGCTCCTCTGCTCCTCTGTAGATTAAAGGCTTACACAGCCGCACTCTTCGTTAGTTTATTGATCTTGAATAAAGGAATTCTAGACAAGTTCTTTACTCAGTACAACTTGTCCAAGAGGTATACGGTATGTCATAAAAGGGTGTCTGCCAGATTGTTTCACTGAATTGTAAACCAAGCTGGTTTTTTATTCTGGCAACTATAGAATAAGAGTTTCCAATGCTTGAAACCTATCCCTGTGAATATGAAATGCAAGAGTCAGGTAAATTACAAACAGACAGACACAGATAGATAGACAGAAAGACAGAGAGATAGATTTATTTATTTATTTCAATGAGTGGGAAAACTGAGGTTTGGGGATTTGCCTGAGTCCAGAACTTACCCTTAAATGAGCTAATGTTCTCCAGAGATCACATGGACTTGGGCCAGACCTCAATTATAATTTTGGATCTGCTATTAAATAGTCATGGTTCCCTGGAGGTCCCACTGCGTTTCTAAGTCTTTGCTACCCCATCTGTCATACTAGTTTATTTGGATTCACATATCACCAAGGACAGTACCAGATCTAAATATCATGATTCTTTGATTAAAAATGGTAGCTCTGCCAGATGCAAAAACGGATGCCATTTGCCAGATGCAAATGGTAGCTTCGATTACAACTGGTAGCTTTACCGACTATATAGCACAAGGAACTATATTCAATATTCTATGATAAACCATAATGGAAAAGAATATTTTAAAAAGAGTGTATACTAAATCCTCTTATTAATTCTAAGAATCTGACATGGATTTAAGCTTTTTCTGTGTATTACTCAATGTAATGTGTGTGTTTCATGAGCCAGTGCTAGTTCCTGAACTGTGTGTTACTGGTCTGCAATGAGATAAGAAACTGAGAGTAAGAGGTAAGAAACTTTCACAGTAATTTGATAGGGCAATTATATATCTGCAGAATCTAACGATAAAAATTTTGGTTTGTAAAAAAACACAAAACAGTGTGTATATATATATATATATATATATATATAACTGAATCACTTTTCTGTACAGCAGAAATTAACACAACATTGTAAATCAACTATACTGCAATAAAAAAAATTTTTTTAATGGTAGCTTTGCAAAGTTGGGTGAATGGTGATGACTGAATAGTCATAACACCTTTCCTGATCCCATCATGTCATGTATGGAATCATGCTCTATGTTCTGGGGCTGGGATGCTGCCTTTCCAGGTACACAGATTTTGCCTTTCAATACACACATAATGCATAAAAGTCAAACTTGCTGTAGAACTTCCTGTGGGTGTGGGAAACGTCTTCTCCACCACAGTCAGATTCATTTGCAAGCAGCTAACACATATTATTGATCCTTAGGGTTTATAAAAATTAGAGCCTATTAGGCTATTTCACTGGGCACTTTGTATTTCGAATTGAAAATATGCAGAGGTGCAGATATTCTATTACCATAAAAAGAGCAGGGAAGTCAGCAACTGGAGTTAAATTACACAGGCCTGCAGCCCCACCTGTTGGCTGCTGTGTTAAAATCACCACAGAGTCCTAAACTTTCAGAAGAGAAACAGAGCTGATCTCCAAAATACAAAACAAGGGGGCGGGTTATGTGAAGGTCAAATACTAGTTAAACTCACTTACAGTTGAAAAGAAAAAGCATGTCCCTAGGAAATGGGTGGCGCATCTTAATTCTAGATGGCTATGTGGTAACTGCTGATTTTCATTCACTTTATTTTTGATGAATCACTAGAGAAAAATGAAGAGAGAGAATGATAGGATTTCAGAACTGGATAAGTCTTTAAATAATAGAGTAACCTATTCATTGTGGAGATGAGAAAACCAAGCTTCTAGGACATTATATATTTCAGAGCCACAGAGCTCAGGAGTGTGGGTACCAGGACCAGAACTCACTCTTCAGATGTTTAGTTCTTTATGGTTGACTTTCTTTAAGAAAATTCATTTTCATAATCCAAGTCCACTTTCAAATAACACTATGTTACTTCATGGGCGGTACTTTATAATAACAAAATAATCCTAATTTCTCCCTCCAGTCTCTTTTATCATTGCTGTCATTTGTTTCATTTATACATAAGCATACATAAATACATTGTGGACAAATTATCATTTTTATATCAACTAAAGAAAAATGTTTTACCTTTAAAAAAAAGAAAATTCATTTTTTGAGATCTTTATATTCTCTAATTAATAGCATGCTATTGAGAACCAGAGGCAGTTCTCACAATATTACTTACTTAAATTTACACCATTCAGGAAGCAGTCTCAATAATAACCCCTATTTCAAGCTCCTGGGCAAAAACATCCACTATGTGTTGTGGTGCTTACAGAATCAAAACTTAGCACAGAACAACTTCTTTCCTCCTCCTTCTTCATCCTTCTCAGCAATACATTCATTTTCTTCCCACTGAGTTTATGGTGCCTAATGAGGGGCTGTGTTTCCCATGAGACGTATGACTCCTAGGTTGTGGTTCCCTGGGATGCTAATGACTCACTTGAGACAACCAAGTCCAATGACGAGACAATTCTCTCCTTACTCTCCTATCGCAACCACATCTTCATGTCCATCCAAAGGGGATGGACATTCAATTGGGAAATAGGTCATCAAAGCACAGACAGGATGCCTCAGGGAGAAAGGTTAGTGAATGCCATCCTCAGTGATCAAAGACCAGTAAGGTCTCATAAGCACCATCTTGGACAGAAGTCAGGAAATATCTACCAGGATCTCTAATTTTTAGGACTTTGTAGTCTTCCAAATGTAAAGAAACTTACCTCTATTCCTTATTCAAAAAAAAATAATTAGTAATTAACAGCACATTCCTTAAAGAGAAATAATGCTTACACTCCCTTCCTGAGAGCAGCAGGAAGGAAGAGACTTTGGGAGACAAGGTCTTGCTTCCTGGTCAGTTTTGAGAGTACACGGTGATGAGGAGGGAGGCTTTAGGGAGGAGAGGAAAGCAGATTGCATCAAACTGGATCAGTTGAATGCTGCCTTAAGGACTGCAAAGTGGCCCTAAGGACTTGATATTGGAAACATGTATGGATCCCCAAGCTAATTCCCCATTCAGTCCATTGCCCAAACCAGAAGGCTGAGGGTTGTCAATAATCTTCCCTCCCCTTGAAGCTTTATCATTCGCATCACTTCCAAAATATCTGAATCTGCCCCTCCCCCTCCACTTGCACCATCACTCCTTGGCACCTGGGACATATTGCCCTGCAGCTCCCTCCAAACTAATCCCCTTCCCCTCAACTCCATTTCCCACACTGTCACCAGCTAATCCATCTGAAATGCAAATTGAATCTTGTCTCTCCTTACTTGAAGCCATTGAGCAGGGACAAAATTCAAGCTGTTGCTGCTTCTTTTTTTTTTTTTTTTTTAATATTTATTTATTTATTTGGCTGTGCCAGGTCTTAGTTGTGGCATGCAGGATCTTCGATCTTTAGTTGCGGGATGCAGAATCTTTAGTTGCAGCACGCGAACTCTTAGTGGCAGCATGTGGGATCAAGTTCCCTGACCAGGGATCGAACCCGGACCCCCTGCATTGGGAGGGCAGAGTCTTAGCCGCTGGACTACCAGGGATGTCCCAAAATTCAAGCTTCTTAACACGGCATATAAGACTTCCCAGTTTGACTCAAACTTTCTGTTCAACCTTATTTTCTGGCTCAACACCTCCAATTTTCCCTAAAAATTCAGCTCCCTTTTGCCACACACTTGTCTGACTCCAGCATCTCTGTCTGTATTGACAGTCCACTCCTCCAGCCTGTCATGTCTTTCACTCTCATCACTGGGCAAATTCCTACTCATCCTTCAAGGTCCATTTCTATTATCACTGCCACTGAAGAGCCTTCTCTAAAGTTTTCAGGCAGGGTGATTCTCTGCCCTGTGTCCCCGTACTCTGTTTCCTTATTACTTGTATGTGTTATAACCCCACTAGCACATTAGTCTTTCTTACATAGACAATGAGTTTCTAATAGAAAGATCCTGATAGATCTTTTTAGCAGTTCAAATTCTTATCAGGTACAGTTGCACAAATGTTCACTGAAGGTTAACCATGAATCTACCACTGCACTAAATACTAGAGATGCAAAGATTAGCCAAATGGTGTCCACTCTAATTTCACTCAAGGCCTGTCTCCTTTGCGTCCTAAGTATACAAACAGTTGGAAAGCAGAGAAAAATTTTGCATGCTCTATCTACACTGGCTAAACTCCTCTGCAATGTGGTGATTCTCTGGTACACCAAAATCAGTGGTGAGACATATCACACGTAATATGTGCAAGTTTAGTTCTTACCAGTGCTCTGGTCCCTGGATAGAACAGATGACATCACTGTTACCCCTGTGCCGTATACCAGGGCTTGACAACCACTGAATTCTCATGACATGTTTGTGGTATGAGTAAAGATTGGTTGGGTGGATGCATGGACAGATGAGTTAATGGATGAGCTACTGGGATGATGGGCATATTTATACAATTTTATACAATTTGAGTTCCTGACCTTCCTCCCATGAGTATCCATTGCACTTGGCAATTAATACTGTGGACTTTCTTGTGGTTGCCAAGAGGAAGGGGGTTGGGGGAAGGATGGAGTGGGAGTATCTGTATGTATAACTGAATCACTGCTGTACAGCAGAAATTAACACAACATTGTAAATCAACTATACTTCAATTAAAAAAAAAACTGTTGACTTTAAGGTTATACTATTTGCTGATTCTTAAAACCATCACTGTTTTTCTGGGCTGCCCCCTGTTGTGTGTAGGTATAAAGAAGGGAAACTACATTTTTCAGATGTCCCCTGCCAGCGTGAGTCTGGTTAGATGCCACCAGTGAGAGGCACTTACATGAGATGAAAAAACAGAAGGGGATTTGCCTGTGGCTTTCAGACATCTTACAAGAAATTACCCACTGGTGCCATAGGCAAATGAGTAATTGAGGGTGGCTTTGTTGAAATTCCTGAACTTCTGAATTCCCCGCCTATTACCCCCAACCGGAGTATAGAATTCATAGTTCACAAAGCATTGGGTAGAATACCAAGAAAAGTTTTGCCTCTAATTTTGCCTACCAAGGCTTGAAAGCAAGACCTAAATAGATCAAACTGTTTTTAAGTAACTTAACTGCATCCAAGAACAAGTCCTGAAATATTTATACAAATACAAAAATATCCAACACCTATAAAGGTAAAATTCACAATGTCTGCATACAATAAAAACTTACCATGTATGTAAAGAAACAATAATGCAACAGTAATGAGGAGAAAAATAAATCAATTAAAACTAAAGAGATGACACAGATGATAGTTAATCAACAAGAACGTTAAAACAGTCATTATAACTATAATCCATATGTTCAAGAAATAGAGGAAAAATTTAATATGTTAAGTAGAGACATTAGAACATGTATTTTTTAAAAGACCCAAAATCAAACTTCTAAAGATGAAAGTTGCATTAAAGGCAGATTAGAAATTACAAAAGAAAATATTAGTGAACATTAGAACCTAGACTCAAACTATCCACAATGAAACTCTAAGAAAAAAGTACTGAAAAAAGAATGAATAGAGCATCAGTGAGCTGTGGGAAAACCTCAGTGGCCTAACATATATGTAATTTGTATTCACAATGGGAGGAGGGACAGAAAAAATAGTTGATGACATAGAGACTGAAAACTTTCTAAATTTGAAAAAAATTATAAATCCACAGATCCAAGAAGCTCAATGAACTACCAGGACAAGAAATCTGAAGAAAACTTCATCAAGGCATATCATGATTTGTCTGCTTACGACCAGTGCTAAAGAGAAAACTCTTAAAAGTTGATGTAGAATAAAGAAACACTATATACAGAGGGAAAAAAAGAGATAAGAATGACAGCAACTTTCTTGTTGAAGACAATGCAAGATAGAAGACTTTGTTTTAGTAACATTTTTAAAGTACTGAAAGAAAAAAACGCCAATTTTGAAATCTTTTCCCACCAAAAATATGTTTCAAAATTGAAAGTGAAATAAGGACTTTTTCAAACATATCAAAGCTGAAAAAATTTATTTCTAGCAGACCTAAATTATAAAAAATGCTAAAGGAAGCCCTTCAAGCAGAAGAATAGTGATACCAGACAGAAATCTGGATCTGTATAAAATAATACAGAGCACCATAAATGTCAACTATGTGGGTAAATACAAATATTTTTTCTTGTTATTTAATTCTCTGTAAAAGAAAATCAACTGTTGAAGCAAAATAATAATGTATTGTAAGGTTTTATAATATTTGCAAAAGTAAAATGTCTGACAACAATACCACAAAATTCAGGAAAGGAAAAATAGGTATAAAAGCTTCTAGTACAAAAGAAGATGTGTTGTAATATTACATAAAGGCAGACCCTGATAAGTTAAGGATGGATATTGTAAACCCTAAAGGAAACACTATAATAACATAAACTGAAATCAATAAGCCAGAGATGAAATAGAAACATAATTAATCCAAAAGAAGTCAGAACATTTTTTAAAAATTGACAAAGAATAGGTTGGACAAAAATAAAATGAATAACAAGTTGATATATTTTAATGCATTCACATCAATTATAACATTAAATACAAATGGTCTAAGTATCTCAATTAAAGGTGGAAATTGTCAGATTGGATAAAAAGCAAGATTCAACTCTATGCTGCCACATGAACCTCACATTAAATAAAAAGACACAGCAATTCTCCAATAAAATGATGGAAAAAAGACAGACCACACTTTCAGAAGAAACCAGGAGTAGCTTCTATATTAATATCGATGAAGATTTCAGAACAAAGGATATTATAAGGATAAAGAGATTCATTTCATAATGTTAAAGGTATCAATTCATGAATAGAACATAAAAATATTAGACGTTTATGCAATTAATATCAGAGCTATTTCTACATACATGAAACAGAAACTGACAAAACTGCAGATATGTAGATAAATCCATAATTGTAGTTGGCAATTTCAAAAACACTCTCGACTACTGATAGAAAAAGTAATCAGAAAATCAGCAAGAGTAGAGATGTTAATAAAGTTATCAACTATCATGACCTATTTTATATTATAGATCACTCCACCCTGAAACCACAAAATACACATTTTTTGCAACTGTACAACTAATATTTACCATGACAGACCATATTCTAGACTCATAAAAAGAGTCTCAACAAATGTAAAAGTATTCTAATCATACAAAGTATACTCTTTACTGCAGTAGATTTAAATTAGAAATAAATAATAGCCCACGCACCTATGGTCACCTAATCTATGACAAAGGAGGCAAAAATATACATGGAGAAAAGACAGCCTCTTCAATAAGCAGTGCTGGGAAAACTGGACAGCTACATGTAAAAGAATGAAATTAGAACACTCCCTAACACCATACACAAAAATAAACTCCACATGGATTAAAGACCTAAATGTAAGGCCAGATACTATAAAACTCTTAGAGGAAAACGTAGGCAGAACAATCTTTGACATAAATCACAGCAACAACTTTTCTGACCCTCCTCCTAGAGTAATGTAAATGAAAACAAAAATAAACAAATGGGACCCAATTTAACTTAAAACCTTCTACAGAGCAAAGGAAACCATAAACAAGATGAAGAGATAACCCTCAGAATGGGAGAAAGTATTTGCAAATGAAGCAACTGACAAAGGATTAATCTCCAAAATATATAACCAGCTCATACAGCTCAATATCAAAAAAACAAACAACCCAATCAAAAAATGGGTGGAAGACCTAAATAGACATTTCTCCAAAGAAGACATACAGATGGCCAAGAGGCACATGAAAAGATGCTCAGCATCACTAATTATTAGAGAAATGCAAATCAAAACCACAGTGAGGTATCACCTCACACCAGTCAAAATGGCCATCATAAAAAATCTACAAACAATAAATGCTGGAGAGGGTGTGGAGAAAAGGGAACCCTCATACACTGTTGGTGGGAGTGCAATTTGATACAGCCACTGTGGAGAACAGTATGGAGGTTCCTTAGAAAACTAAAAATAGAACTACCATATGACCCAACAATCCCACTACTGGGCATATACCCAGAGAAGACCATAATTCAAAAAAACACATGCACCCCAATATTCATTGCAGCACTATTTACAATACCCAGGACATGGAAGCAACCTAGATGTCCATCAACAGAGGAATGGATAAAGAAGATGTGGTACACATATACAATGGAATATTACTCAGCAATAAAAGGGAATGACCTTCATACAGGCTGTTACCAATTTATGATCCCAGAAACAGCAATGGTAGGCTTCCCTTTTGGGCATGCCCAAAAATAAATAAATAAATAAAATTTTTTTTTTTTAAAAATTCTAGGCAAATTGATTAGGAGAAAAGACAGCAAACACAACTTATAAGCATCAGGAATGAGAGAGGTAAAATTACTAGACAGATTCTACAACTATTAAAAAGGATAACAAAGAAATATTGTGTGCACCTTTATGCCAATACACTCAACATCTTAGGTGAAATGGGTGAATTCCATAAAAGGCCAAGCACACTTAATAAAAAACAGATACCTGGAATGTACTATATAAAGAATTGAATTTGTACATTAAAAACTTCTCACAAAGAAAACTTTAGGCCCAGATGGCTTCCCTGGGAATTCTTTCAAATATTTAATGATGAAACGATATCAATCATGCACAAATTCCTCCCAAAAAATTGGGGAGCTGAGCATTCTTCCCAACTCATTTTACTGAGAATAAAAATATTACTCTGATATCCAAACTAGGCAAAGATATTACAGGAAAAGAAAAATATAGACAAACAGCACTTGCTACCATAAATACAAAAATTGTTAACAATTTAGAAAATCAAATTGAAAAATATGAAAAGTGTAATATATCATGACTGTGTAGGAAAGAATTTCCCCTAGCCAAAGAGAGGTCTAGCCTTTACCCTTGACCCTTGTTTTCACTGTCATTTGTCTCTAGGTATTTTTTGATTTCCTCTTTGATTTCTTCAGTCATCCATTGGTTGTTTAGTAACATATTGTTTAGCCTCCATGTGTTTGTGGTCTTTTACAGTTTATTTTTTCCTGTAACTTATTTCTAATCTCATAGCATTGTGGTCAGAAAAGATGCTTGATATGATTTCAATTTTCTTAAATTTATTGAGGCTTGATTTGTGACCCAAGATGGATCTATCCTGGAGAATGTTCCATGTGCACCTTAGAAGAAAGTGCATTCTGCTGCTTTTGGATGGAATGCCCTATAAATGTCAATTAAGTCCACCTGGTCTAATGTGCCATTTAAGGCCTGCATTTCCTTATTGATTTTCTGTCTGTATGATCTGTCCATTGGTGTAAATGGGGTGTTAAAATACCCCACTATTATTGTGTTACTGTTGATTTCCCCTTTTATGGCTGTTAGCATTTGCCTTATATATTGAGGTGCTCCTATGTTGGGTGCATATATATTTACAATTGTTATATCTTCTTGGATTAATGCCTTGATCATTATGTAGTGTTCTTCCTTGTCTCTTGTAACAGTCTGTTTTAAAGTCTATTTTGTCTGATATGAGTATTGTTACTCCAGCTTTCTTTTGATTTCCACTTGCATGGAATATCTTTTTCCATCCCCTTACTTTCAGTCTGTATGTGTCCCTAGGTCTGAGTGAATCTCTTGTAGACAGCATATATATGGGTCTTATTGTTGTATCCATTCAGCCAGTCTACATCTTTTGGTTGGAGCACTTAACCCATTTACATTTAACATAATTATCTATATGCATGTTTCTATTGCCATTTTCTTAATTGTTTTAGATTTGTTTCTGTAGGTTTTTTTTCTTCCCTTCTTCTTTTGTTCTTTTCTCTCATGGTTTGATGACTATCTTTAGTGTTGTGTTTGGGTTGCTTTTTCTTTTGTGTGTGTGTTTCTATTGTAGTTTTTTGGTTTGTAGTTCCCATGAGGTTTTGATATAGCAGTCTCTATATATACAAGGTTGCTTTAAGTTGCTGGTCTCTTAGATCAGCTCAGTGCTTTGTGACCACCTAGAGGGTGGCATAGGGAGGGTGAGAGGGAGACGCAAGAGGGAGGAGATAATGGGGATATATGTATATGTATAGCTGATTCACTTTGTTATAAAGTAGAAACTAACACACCATTGTAAAGCAATTATACTGTAATAAAGGTGTTTAAAAAAAAAGTTGCTGGTCTCTTAATTTCAAAAGCAATTTCCATTTCCTGCTTTTGTACTCTCCTCAAGATTGCTGGTTTTGATATCATATTTGTGTGTGGATTATTTCCTACTTTTACTGTATGTTTGCCTTTCCCAGTGAGATTTCCCATTTGAGATTTTCTTGTTTCTAGCTGTGGTCTCTTCTTCCCCACCCCCAACACCTAGAGAAGTTCCTTTAGGATTTGTTGTAGAGCTGGTTTGGTGGTGCTGAATTCTCTTAACTTTTGCTTCTTTGTAAAGCTTTTGATTTCTCTGTCAAATCTGAATGAGAGCCTTGCTGGGTAGAGTATTCTTGGTTGTAGATTTTTCCCTTTTATCACTTTGAATATATTGTGCCACTCCCTTCTGGCCTGCAGAGTTTCTGCTGAAAAATCAGCTGATAACCTTATGGGGATTCCCTTGTATGTTATTTGTTGCTTTCCCCTTATTGTTTTTAATATTTTTCTTTGTATTTAATTTTTGTCAGTTTGATTACTGTGTGTCTCTGCACGTTCCTCTATGGGTTTATCCTACATGGGACTCTCTGTGCTTCCTGGACTTGGGTGACTATTTCCTTTGACATGTTAGGGAAGTTTTCGGCTCTAATCAATTTAGGAGAGCCTGGGTAAGGGTACCTGTTTTCAACAATTAAAATGATTCATCCATACCTTCTCCTCTCATCCAGTGGCCAGATCCTTAGTAACTCAAATCTCTTTTACCACAGCCTCAATCCAAGCATAATGTCCTGCCACCCTGCAGGTGGGCCCAAGGTCCTCTACACTATATTCTCCAATTGGGGCAGAACCCTGCTAAAATCTTTCATGGTTCTCCATGGCCTGCAGTTAAAGACTCTCCCTTAATGGAGCATCTAAAACCCCTGGTAATCTGGCCTTTCTCATCATGTCCTCCTCTCTCAGCTCAAACTGCTCACATTTCCCCAGGTGCCCTGTGTTCTTATGATCATTTATACCTTCACCCAGACTCTTCCCTTTGCCTGGAATGTCACCCACCCCCCTCATCTGCTTAAAATTCAAGTCTCTGTGTTATGAGATTCTTGGTAAAAAAGCTTGGTTCTTTTTACAAAGGAAAATTGTTTTTTTTTCCCTCGTGTTCAGGTCTTGTTCATAACATCCCTGTAACTCTTATCACGGAGCTATGTGGGCTTTCCCTGTCTATAGGACCCCTCCTCTAAACCCTGAGCCACTGAAGCACCTGGATTGGGGATTGGGTTCTATTCAGCTCATTCCCAGATTCTAGCACAGTGCCTGGAACATATGAGGCACCTCTCAACATCCCTTAAGTGGCTGATTGATATTTTAATTTATTTTCTCTCTCTCTTTTTTAACTAACTGAAAAAGATGGCTTAGAATAGAATGTGACAATGTTGGCATGCCCACAGCTACATGAAATAAAGATCTGTATCATTATTAACATAATGAAAATGTGTGAAAGTATTTGCCTGTACAAGGACATCTGATCAGTGATTTTTCATTCTCTGCCTGACATTGCTAGATAAAAAAATTTCGCTGGACCCTCAAACATGATTTATTTTCCCCAAAGATGGCTGGGCTCCATGTGTAGATAGGCATGGAGAGTTCTGGAGACCAAAGCATGATCAGATTATTATTACCTGGATGGTTTTGCTTATTATTTTTCTCTGTAGTCATAGATAAGAGTCCCATAGATGAGGGACAAATTTACTTGAGACAAAGAAACTAAATCACCCATTTTGGATTTACAGTGTCCTGTGTTTGTCACAAATTTCTCTCCTAGTGGGGACAGTTCATGGAATTTCCATACTTAAAGCCCCTGGTTTAACTCTTGTTAACCCAGAGTTCACAGAAAGAAGAAAAGAAAATTGAGTAAGTCGTGTCCCTTCCTATTTTATCTTCATCTCAGTAAGAAAGCTCTGAAATTTTATAATCACATGTTGTGATATGAGTACTCCATCCTGTTGACTAATCTGCAGACATGACATGGTTACTTGACCCACACCAAACCTACCTCCACGCATACGACATTCTGTGATCTTCCTGTGTTGCTATTTCTTTCCTTCTCCGCTCCTATTAACTTATTTCCACAAACCAACTCTGTGAAGTATGTCACTTAACTGTCACAATCAAATTACTGTGTGGCAGGGAAAAAATCCACCCATACAACAAGAGAAACATGTTATAAGTTAGTTATCTTCAGGAGTTTTCTCTGTAGGTGATTTTGCAAATGCCTTAAAGAGTTTGAACCTCTATGAACACTGTGCTAGTTTTGTTACTCAATATATTTTTTAAAAGATGGTGATTACATGCATATTTCTCCCACAGTTTCTCCTCAGAGTTGAAATATTTTCTGATTGGAGGACAAGAGTGGTAATTAAATTATTACTTAATCATCTCCTCAGGAAGGTAACATTTAAATTTGTTGGCATTGAATGATCCTCCATGAGAGAGACCAACATCAGATTTTAGCAACTGGTTATATATTCAGAACAGAAGTACTAGAGTGGGTTCAGGAGGGAGGCAATGGTGACCATGAAAGTGCTAGGAAGCAGAAAGCAGAAAGGAAGATCAAAGCAACTGCTGTTCCTTTATCTGATGGGGAGGCATGGGAGAGCAGGAAGGCCTTTCAAATTAGCTAAACAGACTTCTTGGGATTTTAGAACCACGGTAGGGGGGAAATTAGGTAACTTATCTAGAATTAATACACTGAAGAAAAACAGAGACTTGACAGATAATATTTCATTTACTTAAATGGGGTGTTATGTTAGGCATGGGGACTAGAGGGGATGCCAAGTCAGAGAGGTGTGGGGACCAGAGGGGGTGCCAGGTCAGAGAGGCATGGGGACCAGAAGGGGTGCCAGGTCAGAGAGGCATGGGGACCAGAAGGGGTGCCAGGTCAGAGAGGCATGGGGACCAGAGGAGCTGCTCAGTAAGAAAGGCATGGAGACTAGAGGGAATGCCAGGTCAGAGAGGTGTGGGGACCAGAGGGGTACCAGATTAGAGAGGCGTGGTGGGCCAGCTAGTCTCTGTTTTCACGAAAGATTAGATGAGAAGAATTTAGGTCACCTCCCTGGCCATTTAAGGGCACTGAGGCTTTTCAGCATTGGATGAAGAGTGGTGAACAAGCGTGTCTTTAGAGTTTACTATCATTTGCAGAGAACTATGCAGAAGAAAGATGAAAACACTATCTGAAGTTTGGGGGGAAAGTAATGTTCTCCTTAGTCTGCATTGATAAAATGTGTCCTATTCGTTGATAACAGGTAAGAAGAAAAGGTATGCCAGGTGCTTTCTGGAGTTTCTACCATGACTTCCTGCCCATCTAGCTCAGCACTGCTCAGGCTTGTAGAGAAGGCGGAGAGTGAGTTTGCTGCCTGCTCTAATTTGTCTTCCCAGCTTCCCATGTGATATGGGAATATCTCATTTCCTTTGAATCAATGGAAAAGTCCATCACTGCCATTCTAAAAACACATTCTACATAAGTGCCTATCAAAATCAAGGAAGCCTCTTTAAGTCTCTCAAAGGCTACAAGAAGGACATTTTGCTAAAGAACAACAGAGCTTCAAAAACTATCAGAAGAATGTTCTTTGTGGTTGCCATTTTAGATTCCTTAAATCTTCACCATTGTACTTGAATCTCCTCTTTCCTCTTGAGCACTGATAATTTGCCAAGACATGTCTAAGAGCTGAAAGAGAAAGAGATGGAAAATATGGCACCGGTGATAGGGTGTGTATCAAAGAGCAATGAAGTATATTTCAAAATCCGGTTGGCATTGAATTAAGGACACTGTACCTGCACCTCCACCTTTCCAAGATTATTAGCAACCCAGGGATGAGCTTCCTGGCACAGCCCAATACGCAGGAGAATGAGGCTTCCATTTAGTGTGTGGTGCCAAAAACACTCTGGCCATGAAATAAAATATTGAGTCTGTCAAAAGAATCAAATTTTCCTATTTTTTAACTGTCAGGCTGTATGTGGCATTTTAGCTGAGTCAAGAAAAAGTACGCTGAAAAGAAAAAACATGGACGAGGGGAAGACGGCGGAAGGGGAAGACGCGGAGATCACCTTCCTCCCCACAGATACACCAGAAATACATCTACACGTGGAACAACTCCTACAGAACACCTACTGAACGCTGGCAGAAGACCTCAGACCTCCCAAAAGGCAAGAAACTCCCCACGTACCTGGGTAGGGCAAAACAAAAAAGAATAAACAGAGACAAAAGAATAGGGACGGGACCTGCACCAGTGGGAGGGAGCTGTAAAGGAGGAAAGGTTCCCACACACTAGGAAGCCCCTTCATGGGCGGAGACTGTGGGTGGCGGAGGGGGAAAGCTTCGGAGCCGTGGAGGAGAGCACAGCAACAGGGGTGCGGAGGGCAAAGCTGAGAGATTCCCGCACAGAGGATCAGGGCCGACCGGCACTCACCAGCTCGAGAGGCTTGTCTGCTCACCCGCCGGGGCGGACCGGGGCTGGGAGCTGAGGCTCGGGCTTCGGTTGGAGCGCAGGGAGAGGACTGGGGTTGGCGGCGTGAACACAGCCTGCAGGGCGTTAGTGCACCGCGGCTAGCCGGGAGGGAGTCCGGGGAAAAGTCTGGACCTGCCGAAGAGGCAAGAGACTTTTTCTTCCCTCTTTGTTTCCGGGTGCGCGAGGAGAGGGGATTAAGAGCGCTGCTTAAAGGAGCTCCAGAGCCGGGCGCGAGCTGCGGCTAAAAGCGCGGACCCCAGAGACGGGCATGAGACGCTAAGGCTGCTGCTGCCACCACCAGGAAGCCTGTGTGAGAGCACAGGTCACTATCCACAACCCCGTTCCGGGGAGCCTGTGCAGCCCGCCACTGCCAGGGTCCCGGGATCCAGGGACAACTTCCCCTGGTGCAGCGTCACGCTGGCCTCTGCTGCCGCAGGCTCGCCCCGCACTCCGTTCCCCTCACTACCCCCGGCCTGAGTGAGCCAGAGTCCCCGAATCAGCGGCTCCTTTAACCCCGTCCTGTCTGAACACAGAACAGATGCCCTCCGCCGACCTACACGCAGAGGCGGGGCCAAATCCAAAGCTGAGCCCCTAGGAGCTGTGAGAACAAAGAAGAGAAAGGGAAATCTCTCCCAGCAGCCTCAGAAGCAGTGGATTAAATCTCCACAATCAACTTGATGTACCCTGCATCTGTGGAATACATGAACAGACAACAAATCATCCCAAATTCAGGAGGTGGACTTTGAGAGCAAGATTTATTATTTTTTTCCCCTTTTCCTCTTTTTGTGAGTGTGTATTTGCATGCTTCTGTGTGAGATTTTGTCTGTATAGCTTTGCTTCCACCATTTGTCCTAGGGTTCTATCCATCCGTTGTTTTTTTAAATTTTTTTTCTTAATAATTACTTTTTATTTTAATAACTTTATTATATTTTATCTTACTTTATTTTACTTTATCTTCTTTCTTTCTTTTATTCCTTCCTTCCCTCCTTCCTTCCTCCCTCCCTCCTTTCTTTCTTTCTTCTTCTACTAATCCTTTCTTTTTACTTTTTCTCCCTTTTATTCTGAGCCGTGTGGATGAAAGGCTCTTGGTGCTGCAGACAGGAGTCAGTGCTGTGCCTCTGAGGTGGGAGAGCCAACTTCAGGACACTGGTCCACAAGAGACCTCCCAGCTCCACATAATATCAAACGGCGAAAAAATCTCCCAGAGATCTCCATCTCAACACCAGCACCCAGCTTCACTCAATGACCAGCAAGCTACAGTGATGGACACCCTATGACAAACAACTACCAAGACAGGAACACAACCCCACCCATTAGCAGAGAGGCTGCCTAAAATAATAATAATTTCACAGACACCCCAAAACACATCACCGGACGTGGGCCTGCCCCCCAGAAAGACAAGATCCAGCCTCATCCACCAGAACACAGGGACCAGTCCCCTCCACCAGGAAGCCTACAAAACCCACTGAACCAACCTTAGCCACTGGGGACAGACACCAAAAACAACGGGAACTACGAACCTGCAGCCTGCAAAAAGGAGACCCCAAACACAGTAAGATAAGCAAAATGAGAAGACAGAAAAACACACAGCAGATGAAGGAGCAAGATAAAAACCCACCAGACCTAACAAATGAAGAGGAAATAGGCAGTCTATCTGAAAAAGAATTCAGAAAAATGATAGTAAAGATGATCCAAAATCTTGGAAATAGGATAGACAAAATGCAAGAAACATTTAACAAGGACCTAGAAGAACTAAAGATGAAACAAACAATGATGAACAACACAATAAATGAAATTAAAAATACTCTAGATGGGATCAATAGCAGAATAAGTGAGGCAGAAGAACAGATAAGTGACCTGGAAGGTAAAATAGTGGAAATAACTACTGCAGAGCAGAACAAAGAAAAAAGAATGAAAAGAAATGAGGACAGTCTCAGAGACATCTGGGACAACATTAAACACATCAACATTCGAATTATAGGGGTTCCAGAAGAAGAAGAGAAAAAGAAAGGGACTGAGAAAATATTTGAAGAGATTATAGTTGAAAACTTCCCTAATATGGGAAAGGAAATAGTTAATCAAGTCCAGGAAGCACAGAGAGTCCCATACAGGATAAATCCAAGGAGAAATACACCAAGACACATATTAATCAAACTGTCAAAAATTAAATACAAAGCAAACATAATAAAAGAAGCAAGGGAAAAACAACAAATAACACACAAGGGAATCCCCATAAGGTTAACAGCTGATCTCTCAGCAGAAACTCTGCAAGCCAGAAGGGACTGGCAGGATATATTTAAAGTGATGAAGGAGAAAAACCTGCAACCAAGATTACTCTACCCAGCAAGGATCTCATTCAGATTTGATGGAGAAATTAAAATCTTTACAGACAAGCAAAAGCTGAGAGAGTTCAGCACCACCAAACCAGCTTTACAACAAATGCTAAAGGAACTTCTCTAGGCAAGAAACACAAGAGAAGGAAAAGACCTACAATAACGAAACCAAAACAATTAAGAAAATGGGAATAGGAACATACGTATCGATAATTACCTTAAATGTAAATGGACTAAATGCTCCCACCAAAAGACACAGATTGGCTCAATGGATACAAAAACAAGATGCATATATATGCTGTCTACAAGAGACCCACTTCAGACCTAGAGACACATACAGACTGAAAGTAAGGGGTTGGAAAAAGATATTCCATGCAAATGGAAACCAAAAGAATGCTGGAGTAGCAATTCTCATATCAGACAAAATAGACTTTAAAATAAAGACTATTAGAAGAGACAAAGGACACTACATAACGATCAAGGGATCGATCCAAGAAGAAGATATAACAATTGTAAATATTTATGCACCCAACATAGGAGCACCTGAATACATAAGGCAAATACTAACAGCCATAAAAGGGGAAATCGACAGGAACACAATAATAGTAGGGGACTTTAACACCCCACTTTCACCAATGGACAGATCATCCAAAATGAAAATAAATAAGGAAACACAAGCTTTAAATGATACATTAAACAAGATGGACTTAATTGATATTTATAGGACATTCCATCCAAAAACAACAGAATACACATTTTTCTCAAGTGCTCATGGAACATTCTCCAGGATAGATCATATGATGGGTCACAAATGAAGCCTTGGTAAATTTAAGAAAATTGAAATTGTATCAAGTATCTTCTCTGACCACAACGCTATGAGAATAGATATCAATTACAGGAAAAGATGTGTAAAAAATACAAACACATGGAGGCTAAACAATACACTACTTAATAACCAAGTGATCACTGAAGAAATCAAAGAGGAAATTAAAAAATACCTAGAAACAAATGACAATGGAGACACGATGACCCAAAACCTATGGGATGCAGCAAAAGCAGTTATAAGAGGGAAGTTTACAGCAATACAATCCTACCTTAAGAAACAGGAAACATCTCGAATAAACAACCTAACCTTGCACCTAAAGCAATTAGAGAAAGAAGAACAAAAAACCCCAAAGTTAGCAGAAGTAAAGAAATAATAAAAATCAGATCAGAAATAAATGAAAAACAAATGAAGGAAATGACAGAAAAGATCAATAAAACTAAAAGCTGGTTCTTTGAGAAGATATACAAAATTGATAAACCATTAGCCAGACTCATCAAGAAAAAAAGGGAGAAGACTCAAATCAATAGAATTAGAAATGAAAAAGGAGAAGTAACAACTGACACTGCAGAAATACAAAGGATCATGAGAGAGTACTACAAGCAACTCTATGCCAATAAAATGGACAACCTGGAAGAAATGGAAAAATTCTTAGAAATGCACAACCTGCCAAGACTGAATCAGGAAGAAATACAAAATATGAACAGACCAATCACAAGCACTGAAATGGAAACTGTGATTAAAAATCTTCCAACAAACAAAAGCCCAAGACCAGATGGCTTCACAGGCGAATCCTATCAAACATTTAGAGAAGAGCTAACACCTATCCTTCTCAAACTCTTCCAAAATATAGCAGAGGGAGGAACACTCCCAAACTCATTCTATGAGCCCACCATCACCTTGATACCAAAACCAGACAAGGATGTCACAAAGGCCAGTATCACTGATGAACATAGATGCAAAAATCCTCAACAAAATACTAGCAAACAGAATCCAACAGCACATTAAAAGGATCATACACCATGATCAAGTGGGGTTTATTCCAGGAATGCAAGGATTCTTCAATATACGCAAATCAATCAAAGTGATAAACCATATTAACAAACTGAAGGAGAAAAACCATATGATCATCTCAATAGACACAGAAATAGCTTTCGACAAAATTCAACCCCCATTTATGATAAAAACCCTGCAGAAAGTAGGCATAGAGGGAACTTTCCTCAACATAATAAAGGCCATATATGACAAGCCCACAGCCAACATCATCCTCAATGGTGAAAAACTGAAAGCATTTCCACTAAGATCAAGAAAAAGACAAGGTTGCCCTCTCTCACCACTCTTATTCAACATAGTTTTGGAAGTTTTAGCCACAGCAATCAGAGAAGAAAAGGAAATAAAAGGAATCCAAACTGGAAAAGAAGTAAAGCTGTCACTGTTTGCAGATGACATGATACTATACATAGAGAATCCTAAAGATGCTACCAGAAAACTACTAGAGCTAATCAATGAATCTGGTAAAGTAGCAGGATACAAAATTAACGCACAGAAATCTCTGGCATTCCTATACACTAATGATGAAAAATCTGAGAGTGAAATTAAGAAAACACTCCCATTTACCACTGCAAGAAGAAGAATAAAATATCTAGGAATATACATACCTAAGGAGACAAAAGACCTGTATACAGAAAATTATAAGACACTGATGAAAGAAATTAAAGATGATACAAATAGATGGAGAGATATACCATGTTCTTGGATGGGAAGAATCAACACTGTGAAAATGACTCTACTACCCAAAGCAATCTACAGATTCAATGCAATCCCTATCAAACTACCACTGGCATTTTTCACAGAACTAGAACAAAAAATTTCGCAACTTGTATGGAAACACAAAAGACCCCGAATAGCCAAAGCAATCTTGAGAAAGAAAAATGGAGCTGGAGGAATCAGGCTCCCTGACTTCAGACTATACTACAAAGCTACAGTAATCAAGGCAGTATGGTACTGGCACAAAAACAGAAAGATAGATCAATGGAACAGGATTGAAAGCCCAGAGATAAACCCACGCACATACGGTCACCTTATCTTTGATAAAGGAGGCAGGAATGTACAGTGGAGAAAGGACAGCCTCTTCAGTAAGTGGTGCTGGGAAAACTGGACAGGTACATGTAAAAGTATGAGATTAGATCACTCCCTAACACCATACACAAAAATAAGCTCAAAATGGATTAAAGACCTAAATGTAAGGCCAGAAACTATCAAACTCTTAGAGGAAATCATAGGCAGAACACTCTATGACATAAATCACAGCAAGATCCTTTTTGACCCACCTCCTAGAGTAATGGAAATAAAAACAAAAATAAACAAATGGGACCTAATGAAACTTCAAAGCTTTTGTACAGCAAAGGAAACCATAAACATGACCAAAATACAACCCTCAGAATGGGAGAAAGTATTTGCAAATGAAGCAACTGACAAAGGATTAATCACCAAAATTTATAAGCAGCTCGATAACAAAAAAAGAAACAACCCAATCCAAAACTGGGCAGAAGACCTAAACAGACATTTCTCCAAAGAAGATATACAGACTGCCAACAAACACATGAAAGAATGCTCAACATCATTAATCATTAGAGAAATGCAAATCAAAACTACAATGAGATATCATCTCACACCAGTCAGAATGGCCATCATCTAAAAATCTAGAAACAATAAATGCTGGAGAGGGTGTGGAGAAAAGGGAACACTCTTGCACTGCTGGTGGGAATGTGAATTGGTACAGCCACTATGGAGAACAATATGGAGGTTCCTTAAAACACTACAAATAGAACTACCATATGACCCAGCAATCCCACTACTGGGCATATACCCTGAGAAAACCATAATTCAAAAAGAGTCATGTACCAAAATGTTCATTGCAGCTCTATTTACAATAGCCCGGAGATGGAAACAACCTAAGTGTCCATCATCAATGAATGGATAAAGAAGATGTGGTGCATATATAGAATGGAATATTACTCAGCCATAAAAAGAAACGAAATTGAGCTATTTGTAATGAGGTGGATAGACCTAGAGTCTGTCATACAGAGTGAAGTAAGTCAGAAAGAGAAAGACAAATACCATATGCTAACACATATATATGGAATTTAAGGGAAAAAATGTCATGAAGAACCTAGGGGTAAGACAGGAATAAAGACACAGACCTACTAGAGAATGCACTTGAGGATATGGGGAGGGGGAAGGGTAAGCTGTGACAAAGTGAGAGAGAGGCATGGACGCATATACATTACCAAACGTAAGGTAGATAGCTAGTGGGAAGCAGCTGCATAGCACAGGGAGATCAGCTCGGTGTTTTGTGACCACCTGGAGGGGTGGGATAGGGAGGGTGGGAGGGAGGGAGACGCAAGAGGGAAGAGATATGGGAATATATGTATATGTATAACTGATTCACTTTGTTATAAAGCAGAAACTAACACACCATTGCAAAGCAATTATACTCCAATAAAGATGATAAAAAAGAAAAAGTACACTGATATCGTAAAATGAGCATGGGAGGACTTTGGACTCCAAAAGAAATCTGTTTTCACTCACTGATTAACGATATGACTTTGGCCATATCATTTAGCATCTCTGAGGATCAGTTTCCTCAGTCGATAAATGGAAATGCTTATGTACATTCACATAAGAATTTTAAGAATTAAGTAATATAAATAAATAAAAATATATCCATTTTTACATAATATTGATAAGAACGCAGTACAACTTATTTTACTTTCCCCTAAATACTTTCCCAAAAACACTTTTCCTGCCCTAAAAGTTTGACAATTTATTCATTCATTCACTCATTCCTTGGATATTTATTAAAGACCAATTCTTGCCAGGTTCAAGGCTAATTTCTGGCTATCCCACTACCAGTAACACATAGTTGGTGTATCTAAAGGCATTTGGTGTAGTCAGGATAAGTAAAGCAGGGGTTGTAAGCTGGCAACTGAATTAACAGACTTATTTGTCTTTGCTTATTTTTTTTTTTTTTTTGGCATACACACTTTTGTAATATTTTAGATTTGAGTGCTTTTGGAAGGACATTTGATCTTCAATTAGCCAAAAGTCTACTGTTTTCTACAATTTTTACCCTGGCTTATCTCTCATTTCTTTTACTTTTCTGAGCCCTAAAAAGTTTTTTGTGTGTGACCTGCATGTAAACAATAATAACTATAGAGTAGAAAGAAAGAGTATTAATGCCCACAGGTTCAATGTGCTAAAAGAAAAACAGGATAACGATGTTAACTTTAAAGTGAATAAAATAGAGGAAATGGTCCCTAATGTGTCTCACTGATGGGATCTACTTTGGCTTCCTGTCATCTAGATCCAAATTCCATGAGAGAAGAAAGCAATCACGTTCCACTATATCTCTGAGAAACATCTGCCTCTCGTACACAGATACAAGAAAACTTGGCTTGAACTCAAATTTCAAGATGAATAATTCAAGTGTAGTACATTTTGAATTATTTTAACTCAAAAATTCATTAACTGGAAAACAATCTTAAAACCATGTTAATAAAGGACATTCAATCATCTAACAGCATTTGTTTGCATTTCAATTTCATTTTCTTTCATCTGTCATATATCTTATTTGGACTACGGAATGATTTTGCTTTAAGTAGTAAAAAAAAAAGACAGAATTTGCCTAGGTGTGGGCAGAGTTGGAATAGGAGTCCTAGTGTGAGGCTGGGATCCACCCTGGGCCTGGGTGCCTGTGAGTGTGGCTGTAGGTTCCGGCCTAAATCTCAATGGGGAAAATTCTGGTTCATACAGCTGACTGGCACATCCAGGACAGTTAACAGCAGTACTACAAATTTCCAATTAATAGCTCCCAGTTATCACCTGGAAGAATACCTGGGATGCAGGGGTTAGCAGCACTTCCATACCCGCCTGACCATTTCCTTGCCCAGACTTACCTGACTCTCTATGTCCACTTTTGCCCATCCCCAGGTGTGAG
This sequence comes from Phocoena phocoena, assembly GCF_963924675.1. Classification (NCBI taxonomy): domain Eukaryota; kingdom Metazoa; phylum Chordata; class Mammalia; order Artiodactyla; family Phocoenidae; genus Phocoena; species Phocoena phocoena. Next base: position 54,552,980 of record NC_089228.1, on the reverse strand, counting down.
AATAGGTGCTACTTGGAGAAAAGAGGCCAATCATCAGTTATATTGTATACAAATTTTGTTATTATGGGGCATTCTCACAGGACTTTGCTATATATCTATCATGTTCCTTTAGAAGTTAAGTTGCCCTTGTGCTGTCTTTCTGAGACTATGAAGTGTCTGAGGTCAGGGATTCTACCTGGCCTCTTCTTCCCAATGCATTAAATATAGCATTAATTGTAGTAAATTAACATCAGCAATCCTCCATCCATGACCATCTTTACGACCTGGGGAAGTCATTCAATGCCCAGATTCTTCCTTTGAAAAGTAGGGATCAAAAGGAAAAAAAGTAGGAATCGTAATACCCTAACCATCACACAGGGCTGTCGTGAGGACCAAATCAGACAGCTGGTGTGAAAGCACAATTGCAGTGATAACACTATAGAAGTGACAGGTGGACTAACGATTTTAATACTTATTGACAAAAATTCTTGTGAGACTTGGCAGGAGATGTCCTCGTTCACTGGGGCCACCTCACAGGCATGATGTTTATGCAATGTCTTCCACCGTGATTTGTACTCTTTAGGGATAAATAATACAGGTGGTCTTTACGGTGGAGTTAGTCCTTCAATGTATGTTTTATTCTAGTTTAAAAGTTGAAAACTAAAATTATTCCTGGCGGGATTACCCATAATAATACACAAATACGGTCTGTGGTGCAGAGCAGAGATAGGTCATAGACATACAGAGGTGATGTGCCTCAAGCCAGGATTGCTTTGAGGAGGAAAGAGTGTCTTTCTCTCATTTCCACTCTTACCCTCTCCTGATCTTTAGAGAAGGTATACTTACAGTATCTTTCCTCTTCCTCTTTGCTTTCAGATCATTAACAAGCTACCAGATGAAATCTGTACACTAGGTATATCAGTTTCTAGGACTGCCATAGCAAATTACCACAGATGGGTGGCTTCAAACAACAGAGATTTATAAAGTCCAAAGTTAAGGTGTCAATAAGGCTGCACTCTCTCTAGGACCCTAGGGGAGAATCTGTCCTCTGCCTCTTCCAGCTTCTGGTGGCTCTAGGCATTCCTTGGCTTGTGGCCACATCACTCCAGGCTCTGCCTCTGTCTTCACATGTCTTTTCTCTCTGTATTTCTTTTTTTAATTTGGGCTTTTATTAGGACACTTGTCATCAGATTTAGGGCCCACTCAGTAATCCAGGGTGATCTCATCTCAAAAACCCTTAACTATATCTGCAAAGATCCTTTTTCCAAATAAGATCACATTCACAGGTTCCATGGATTAGGATGTGGACATATCTTTTGGGACCCATCATTCTACCCACAAGGCAAAGAACTTAAAAGTGGATTGGAATTCCTCAAAGCCAAGATAATTCTGCTAGCTCGTCTTCTGTTTAGAATAGATAAAATGCTCTGAACATAAACATGGCAGAAAACTCCTAACTTTCTTTTAGTGAGGATAATCCTTTACCCAGCCTCTTTGATGATTTTATTTAGGGATTATTATCAAAATCCAGACTATCTTCCAAGCACTTTCTGGGACAATCAGTAGGGTAGAACCATGAATCTCCATGAGCCTCAGTGAGATTAATAAACTATAATAAACACAGAAGATTCATTCATGAAATGAATGCAATTATACTGTAAGAAATGAGACTGGTTTTCTCTTTTCCAAACTCCATTGAGTGGGCAGCATATATTAGGCAGTAGAAAGGCTAGAAATCTTTACACTCAGACTGATCAGAGCTCAGATTCTCATTCTGCCACTTACTCAGTGTGGGCCCTGCAGGCAAGTTGTTTAACCTCCCTGAATCTCAATTTCCTTGACTATGAAACTAATAATATCAATAGATAATATTTATAGAGTACACACTATGCGCCAGATAGTCTTTTAAATGTTTTCACATATGTTCATTCTAAATCTTTATAATAGCATTATGTAGTAGAGCGAACTTCTAGTGGCCCACCCATTATCTCTCCATTTTTCTTCCTCAATAATGAAGTTTTAAATGGGCTTAGTGGCCACCCAGACAGGGGCTACATTGGCAGAAATAGGTGGTCATGTGAGTGAGTTTCCTCTCAAGTGATTTGAGCATATCCTGTATCACTTCCCTAAAAGATAATTCCTTGCTTTGGGTTTTCACCAACATAGCAGTGACTCGATATCCACCCCCTGGACAAGGACAGTACTCAGCAATTTATAGTAACCACTTCTACTTCTACAGATTAGTTGGCATTTCCTGAATGTACTCTGTTCATCTGGCTATTTTCACTCAATATAGTTAGAGATTCATCCTCATTGTTGAGTACCAATACCTCATTCCTTCCTATTGATTACTACTAGTCAATTGTATGGATATACCAAAATTTGTTTATCCGTTCACCTGTTGATGGATTGTTGGGTAGTTTCCAATTTGGGGCTTTTACAAATAAAGCTACTATGAACATTTGTGTGCAAGTGTAGGCTTTCATTCCTCATGAATAAATACCTAGAAGTGGTTGGGTTATATGGTGGGTGTATGTTTTACTTTTCAAGAAACTTCCAAACTGTTTTCCAAAATCATTGTACCATTTTACTTTCCTCCCTGCAGTGTATGAAAATTCCAGTCATTCCACATCCTCACTGACACTTGCTATGATCCATCTTTAAATTTTAGATATTTTAATAGATGTCTGGTATCTCATGTGGTATTATTTGCATTTCCCTAATGAGTAATAATATTGAGCATATTTTTATATATTTGTATATGTTTATGTAGATTAAGTACCTATTCAAACATTTTATAGGCTATACATTTTTTCAATTATACCCAATCGTCAAACAAACATTGTACATGTGCTTTAAGCTGTAAACTTAAAGTCAGAAGTGATACACATCATGAGTAGTTATACTCTGTAACAACTTCATTAAACAATTTTTTCCATCCTGAACATTAGAGTCAAAAGTATACTTAGAAGCAAAACTTTTTCTAATGGAAAGCATAGCTTTCCATTAGAATTTTAAATTTTTCTTATCAATATTTCTGTCTGAGACACCTCAGGGGCCCTCTGGAAAACTCAAAGTTAGCTAGAGAAAGAAACTTACAATCTGTTTTCAAGAACAGTTCAATATTCCAGGAGAACTCTGTTCTCCTAACAGAGAGAAAAAACCAAATTCAGTCTTGTCTCAGTTTACTGTTTATAATAAAATTCATTTATCTAATTAATTTCAATCTAATCTTAATCCTGACAAAGTACAAAATTCTTTTCTCAAAGTTCCTTTTTCACAAACCTTTTTTCACTTTCTGGATCCATATTAATTTGTCCCTTACTTTCCCCATACATAAGCAACCAGCTCTAGGACAAAATTATTCTTTTTTCCTCAACAAAAATATCTCCAGTCTTTATATAACTTCTCTCACTGACAACACATATCCTACTTGTTTTACATACTGAAATGCTTCCTTTATCATTTTTACATATCACAATTGTTAACCCTTGAAAACCTTAACAAAACCAAGAAACAAGTAATTGAACTACTTGTTGTATCATCATTTCCTGATTGGCAAACTTAAGAACATATTCCATGACCTCTAAAACCATACATTTTTCTCATAGCACAATTTCTCTTTAATGTGGAAAAAGATACATGTTTAATAAACCCAAACCCTCTTCCCCCTTCCCCCACCACGCTTGAAGTTTTACTAATTAACCCAAGGCTGAAGTCTCAGGCAAAGTGGGCTGTGTTTGTATTTCAAGGACATGATAAGTTAACTTCAAGCTTTCTCCTAGGTGTTTTTTTGTTCTCTCAGGGTCAGAATTCTGAAAACAGTATTTTATCAATCTAGCTTTCTCTAATTGCATATGTAAAAAGAACTAGTTTTGGAGTTTCAAAAGAGTTTCATCTTAATCAATTTTCTCTGGAGTGTGAAGAATATTATTGGTGGCCACACAGTGTTTTTGTTTTTTTAAATCATCTTTCTTTTTCTTTAGTCATAGTTTTAAAGCTAAAAGTTTTCTTAATGATTTGAACCTGAATTTCCCATTTTGCAAAAGGTAACAAGAATACCAATCACACAAATGGAATACACACACACACCAGAAGACAGAACCGTTACAAACCCTCCAGAGGATGAATGATATGGAGTCCCAAACGAACGAAAGATCCTCAATGTCTGACACATGTCAGAACCAACTGGCAAAATGTCCAAATAGAACTTCATGCTCAAAAGAGAAGTTTGCCGGGTGCACACCGGTGGACTTACTTGGTCTTGTTGCTCATCGGCTCTTCCAGAGACGTGTTTCCGTTCTACCAAGGAAAGCATACATTGGCAGCCAGTGCCGAGGAGAAACAGGGAGAAGGCCCGAAACAAATGGTTTCGGCAGCTCCTAGGAACATCCCCCCAAATCCCCCTCTCGGGGCCAGCAAGCCAGAGAAGCAGGCTCCTCGCAGCCATCCCGGCGGCGTGTCGTCAAGGCAGCGGCTGTGCTTGGAAAAACCCCCGGGAGCCAGATATCGCGAGAGCCCAGCCTCACATTGGGAGCCAAAATCTGTTAGTGAAAGTGGGTCCAGGTGCTCGCCGCTCAAAAGCCAATAAAGAGGCAAGTTTGGTGAAAAGGAAAGCTTGTTTTATCTCAAAGCCCGGCAACCTGGAGGGGAGGGCAGACTCCTGTCCAAAGGCCGAGTCCCACACATACACTGACAATCAGTGGGCAAGAGCTTTTATAGACGGAGGGAGGGGGCTACATGCAGAAACAGCACAGTCAGCTCTGACAGTCATCTTGAAACTGGTCATCGGTGGTCTGACCACCATCATCTTGATTGTTTTAAGTACAGTTAATCTTCAGTTCCAGGGTTGGTTTGTTCCCGTCTCTCTGAGGCCAGTTCTTGGAATTGTGGCAGCTTATGTCATGGCTACAGTCTGGTCATCATGCAGTTAATGTCTTCCACCTGGTGGGGGTTTCAATCTCTACAAGACAGCTCACAGGATATGGCTCAGAATATTCTCTATAGCCCATGAAGAGGAACTAAAAGTCCTTGACTTTGCTTACCGACTAAACTGTTATTGTTGTGTTCTGTTTGACCACTTTGTTTCTGCATTTTCTCACTTCTCTGTAAACTTATTCTTTGGCTAAAGTTTTTCTACAGGCAAAAAGGCAGGCTGAGGACATGGGGGGCAAGGACAATAGGGTCCTGCTCCATTTCAAAAAGTGTACCTGAGAAACTACTAGAAACCTCCCTTTTAGAAAGAAGGAATTGTTTGTATAAATCTAAGTGTTGTAACCTCCCCCCAATTCTATTGTTTTATAGAAAAAATTGTGCCTCCCCCAGAAAGCCCCCAAATTCTCCAGCAGTATACAGCTGTTGGGTGTGAGTCAGTCTACACAGATATGAACTACCTGGGCTTTAGCCTGTGTGCTAATTAGCATGTTAGATCATGGGGCACAAGGATGAGCCATTCACAGGTTCAAATCCCAATTCTACAACCTACCATTATGTGGTTGCCTCATTTATATAGAGATAATATATTTTAGGGTGGCCCTGAGAATTCACACATGTTAAACACTTGTTTCTGTCTTGTCCAATTAATGGTAGCTGCTAAGATTATGAATATCAATATCTACTGAACCCAGGCATCTACAAGATCCTAGAAATCACTTCTATAAACTCCTGGACCAGAAAATGTGTCCTACTAGATGGTAGGTAATACTGTGATGTCAGTAGGTGAGCATGGAGACAATAATAGTAAGAATTATTAGGGTTTTTTGAGCATTTACTAAGTACCAAGTCCTGTGCTAAACATTACACATGTGCAATATCTTTTTTCATTGAAGTATAGTTGATTGACGATATTGTGTTAGTTTCAGGTGTACAGAAAAGGGATTCAGTTACATACACATATTTTTTCACATTATTTTCCATTGTAGGTTATTACAGGATATTGAATATAGTTCCCTGTTCTGTACAGTAAATACTTGTTGCTTATCTATTTTATGTATAGTAGTTTGTTAATCTCAAACTCCTAATTTATCCCTCCCCAACACTTCCCCTTTGGTAACAATGTTGTTATCTATGTCAGTGAGTTTGTTTCTGTTCTGTATATAGATTCATTTGTACTGTTATTTAGATTCCAAATATAAGTGATATCATCTAATATTTCTCTTTCTTTATCTGACTTCCCTTAGTATGATAATGTCTAAGTCCATCCATGTTGCTGCAAATGGCAATATTTCATTCTTTTTTATGGCTGAGTATTATTCTGTTTTATATATTATACACAACACACACACACACACACATATCACATCTTCTTAAGCCAATCATCTGTCAATGGACATTTAGGTTGTTTCCATGTCTTGGCTGTTGTATATAGTGCTGCTCTGAACATCGGGGTGCATGTATCTTTTCAAATTAAAGTTTTCATCTTTTCTGAAGATACGCCTAGGAGCGGGATTGCTGGATCATTTGGTAACTCTATTTTTAGTTTTTTTAAGGACGCTCCATACTGTTCTCCATAGTGGCTGCACATGTGCCTCCCGATGACTCCAGGAGTGCTGGTGTTATCCCACTTCACAGGTAATGAGACTGAGGTATAATAAATTAAGTAAATTGCCCAAGATCACAGGACTGAAAGAGGTGGAGCTCAGATCTGAACAAAGGTCTAACTCTGTGGCTGACCTCTTCACCAATGAAGTATAAGAACAAACACTTGTAAAGCATTTGCTAGATGTGATCTCTCGTTACTAATTCAAGAGAGATTATTATTCTTGCTTTTAGTCTTAATGTAGTTCTATAAAATAAACACTGAGTATTATCTCATATCACTGAGATATTATCATGTGAGTGAAAAACTATTACCTGGACACTCAGAATGAAGTATGGCCCTATTTCCATTAGTTATATGGCTTGTTGGAAGCTATTATTATGAAATCATCCCCACTCCATTTAAATAGGACAGACTGTAAATTTGAGTGATCTCACTGTCTCTACTTAGACAATATCCCAGTGTTTAGTGGGGGTTGGGTGATAGGGTGGGGAAGGAAGAGGGAGAGAAAGGGGGCCATAAATCTATCCCTTATTTTCGCACCACTGGCGGCTGGAAGCACTGCAGGAAAGCCATCTAGGTTGGACTAGGTTTGGAGTGGACAGAAGACTTTTTACAATTCTGCTGTTTACCTAAGAGAAGCATCTTGTGGTCATCCTGGAGGAATTCACTTTCCTGCTCGGTTTGCCATGGAAGAGAAGGAGGGCCTTACAAACAGAGCCCTTGGGTTTGCTCAGCTGTGAGATTTCCATTAACCACCCAAAAGTTCGCCTGGGCACACCGTGTATTTGCTCAGCCCATGGTGGCATCTTCTCAAGACCCACTGTTGTCTGGAGAGCCTTCCAAAGTCCTGAGTCTGTAATAAAGCAAACAGCTTGCACAGTCATTATTGTCAGGCTCTGGTTTTATTACACAGCCTCTGAATATCACCGGTTGAACTAAATCTCAAGACCAAACACCATGCATGATAGGTAAATATGTTCTCATACCTGTGGGCACCTTAGCTACTTCCTGCAAAACATTACCTCTCCACCAAGCTACTGGAAATTTGATTATAAACTGCAGATAGGGAGAAATTCACTATCTGAGCTTTATTGAGGAACTTTTCCCTAACTAGTAACCATAAAATATTTTCCAATAAGAGTTCAGATTAGGGTACATAGTAATCCTATGTATGTGTATGTGTGTACATATATACAATATAGCCTATGTATATATCCCATGTATGTGTATATATCTCTTACGTGTGTGTATATATATATATATATCTTATATCCATAGCTAGCAATTATTTACACGGCCTGGCTTTTCAAAATCACTTGCCCATGTATTTTTTCATTTGCTTGGAACAAGTCTCATTATTATCTCATTTTATTTATTAGAAAACTACTGCTCAACATGGTTCGAGGATTTTGCTAAGATTTGTCATCTAGTGAGTGGGGGAATCAGGGTGTCTGTTGTTCTGCCTCCATCTTCCCACTCCGCATTTCCATATACAAACCCACTAGACCTTTGCTACTCAAAGGGTGGTCTGTGGAGCAGCAACATCCCCATCACCTGGGCACTTGTTAGAAAGGCAGAGTCCCAGGCCCCATCCAGACCTACTGAATCTGAACCTGAATTTCTAACAAGGTCTCCAGTTGACATTAAGGTTCAACTGGAGACCTTGTTAGGTCTAATCATCCTACAGGTGACTCACAAGTACAGCATGTCCTGTCTCCAACTGAACAGTATATTACCACGTGATGGCATTTGAAATCATGTGTATTGAATACCAACAGGGAAGCTGACATTATGCTGTTTCTTAAGATATTATACAGGCTTAAGGTCTATAATTTTATCTACACTTCTTGAAAATCCCAGTTTGGGTACAAATACAACTGTATCAGCAGTTGCCTGTGTACCCACGTAAGCAAGGGAATGATGCTGTGTGTCTCTCCCCGCTTGGGTAACAACGCCCCTTGGCATTATGGGGGTAAGCCACATGAAGATTGAGCCAGACATTCCATTATGGACTTTCTACTTGATGCACACTTTTAAATTAAAAGATCAATGCCAAGTAAAGGCATGTGAAATTGTAGTCCTCCTGCCATAAATTGTGCTGCTTCATAATGGATTATATTTGATGCTCCTAAGACAAATTATCTACTGGAAATCAATGCCATGTCCAATAGCTTTGCTGATAACCAGTTAAAAGAGCTCAGATAAGTTATTTAAATTCCTTGGTGCTTATTTTTCTTGCCTGCAATGTTAGATCAAGTAATCTCTATGCATCTCATCCAAGCACAGACTTGGAATTTTAAATGGTACCGAAGATTTATAGTCTGGAAGAACAAAGTGAATTCACAGCCAAATAATATCTTTCCCCTCCTGCATTCTTTCGTGAATGGAATCTCCTAGGCCCTTCATTAATTATACTTAAGGCAACCATTTCCTTTCTTTTCCCTAGCAGGAGAGAGCTTCTAAAATCTCAGCAATGTAGAGCTTGGACCTCAAATGAAGTCTGCATGATTGAATGCCGAGGAGTTGCTGAAGCACTCCAAGGGATTCGTAGTATAATCACAGGGCCAGATGCTGGAAAGCTACGGTAAGTGGCCCAGGGGAGGAGATTTTTGGTGAAAAATTACACAACAGCAGAACCTGGATCCTGAGAAGTAGATAATACTCCTTTTTGTAATAGGAATATTCTTTTAAAATAACCTCCAGAAGAATGGCTCATTTTCAGTGTTCAAAGTGATCTAGGCCCTTTTGTTCTTAATCAAGGATTTCCCTCTCAGTTTCCTGTGCAAACATGGCTAGTCCATGAGCAGACATTTTAGATGAGACCCAGATTCCTGGGATGAGGGGATGCTGCCCAGCTGGTGCTGGTGTCTGAGGTCACCAGCCTCCTAACCTCAGACCCCCGTCACCTGGGATTGTAATTAAGGGTGTGTGTGTTTGTGTGTGTGTGTGTGTGTGTGTGTGTGTGTGTGTGTGTGTGGTTAGTAGGGATATAGAGAATTTTAGAAAGAGAAAACTAATCCCCGAAGTCCAGGAAACATTGCATTGAGTCAAGTCCAAAAATAATTAACAAAGGGCCTAATACATTTCGATGACGTGTTTCTAAGTTGAACAGCTGGTATAATTTCGCTTCAAGTGAGGTGGTAGATTCTGACCCCACATTCATTTTAGTGAGCAGGGAGGGATGAGGGCACGAGTGTTCCAATGTAGAGCAAGAATGGGAGAGAAGAGTAAAGCCGGCAATGCCTGTAACAGGCGGCAGGCAGGGTCCAGGGGGCCGCTGCCTGGTCATGGGTGCTCACACCTTCCTGGACCCTCCATTTCTCAGGTGTGGGGGAGCCCTAAGATGTCCTACTGGGAGCCCTTTCCATGAATGAAGAGCCCTTAAGACTGAGTAATTGTATAGACGTTTGCCCAGATCAATCTTCTTGGAATTAAAAAGCACACACGTCTCATGGTTTTACACGAATCCCTAATGGAAGCCTCCCTTTTCCTGCTCTTTTCTTTTATTCCAGACCCACATTTTAAAAAAGCATTTTATACCAGTACACACACACACACACACACACACATACACACACAAAAGTTTCACATATAATAAGGCAATGTCCAGAGATATTTTTCACCATCACAGTGGAGGACAGGTGACATTGGCCTCTAGAGCAGAGGCCAGGGATGATGCTAGACATCCCACAATGCACCCACAGGCCCAAACAACAGCCCAAATGTCATTAATGTTGAGGTCTAGATACATCATAGAGTTGATTCCACGAATGACACCAGGGTTTTATGTTATTTCACAGAAGGAGCTGGGCCTTACAGCATAGCCACACCACTGCTCTCTAAAGAAATGTTCCCCCGGCACTTCCCTGGTGGCACAGTGGTTAAGAATCCACCTGCCAATGCAGGGACACGGGTTCGAGCCCTTGTCTGGGAAGATCCCACACGCCACGGAGCAACTAAGCCCGTACACCACAATTAATGAGTTGTGCTCTAGAGCCCACGAACCACAACTACTGGGCCCGTGTGCCTAGAGCCCATGCTCTGCAACAAGAGAAGCCACTGCAATGAGAAGCCTGTGCACCGCAACGAAGGGTAGCCCCTGCCCGCTGCAACTAAAGAAAACCCACATGCAGCAACGAAGACCCAATGCAGCCAAGAACAAACAAATAAATAAGTAAATTTATTTTAAAAATCAGAAACATTTCCCATCATGCTAACCTCATTCTTGCCATGACTGATCCCATTTATAGGGTGAGAGTCATGAGATTCTGTCTCAAGACTGGATCAGAGGTAACATGGTTGCAGTTCTGCTTTGGTGTCTAACTCCACGCTTGGAACATGGGCGTATCTGACAGGTTCATACTCTGATGCTTTACAGTCTTCAAAATGATGTGTGGTCCACCTCTGGAAATGTTCAAGAGGCCCCAGGAGCATCTGTCAGGGAAGAAAGTGAGGGGAGCTCTTTGCAGCCTAGAGGGTTCCCTCCAAACCCCAGGGGTATCTGACTGCACTCAGAAGAGGTCTCTGGAACAAAATGTGAGTCAGTCCATGAGCTGGAAAACCAGTGGTCGCCGGCAGTATTTTCTTACTGAGACCAGAGTGTTGGTGGCTCTTGCTGGGGCCATAGAGCCTCTCACTCCCTCAGACCTGCCCTCACCATGTGAGCTGTTCCCCTAGGGCCCCCTAGTGCTGGGAGGGTTTCTGGGCTCCTGGGTCTAAAGCTGCAGCACTGTGCCCCCATGAGCACGTGTAAGGCTTGGCAGGACTAAAGGAAGGGTTGTCTGCTAACCCTGCCCACCCCAACATTCCTGTACATCCCACCCTCACTCCTGGCCAATATCACTTGGGTATTAAATCAAGAATGTTTGAGAAATAGCTTTGAAACCAGCCCCGAAGAAATCCAAAGTAAAGTCGATGTGTCTCTGAGTGTGACATTCACACGAAGAAACTCTCTCCTGAAGGTCTCTACCTGCCTCCAGCACTGGGGCTATTGGAATGAAAACCTTTGCCAGTTAGAAATCAGGAGAGTCTCGGGGTTGGGAGGAGCCTGTGGCTTAATTTCAGCCCTCGGCCACTTTCCTCTAGCTCATTTCTCTGGAAAATAGTTGAGGTTGGGGTGTGTTTGGTATAGATCATGTGGAATTCAGCAAAGAAGGGGAAAAGGCAGTGTTTTAATATGTTCCTTACACAAAGGAATAAATTCTGCTTTCTGTTTACAAGGTGGGCAAGCTGTTAACACAGTGCAGGCTGCATGATCTTTGGCTTAAAACATCTGAAGGCCATAAAACATCCAGGCTTCATCAGGTGACTCATAGGAAGAGCACAACCCCCTTCCCTCCACCCCCACTAGTTCCTGAGTGATCATCTTAATCACCTGGAGGGTGGATTACACGGACACTGTGTTTCTCACTTCATAGGTCTGGGTGGAGCCCCGGAATCTGCATTTCACACGTGTTCCCAGGTGCCGCTGATGCTGCTGGTCTGGGCTGATCCCTCTTTAAGAACCATTATACTACATATAAAATAGATAATCAACAAGGGCCCACTGTATAGCACAGGGAACTATATTCAATATTCAGTATCTTGCAATAACCTAGAATGGAAAAGAATCTGAAAAAGAATATATATATGTATGTATATATCTGAATCACTTTGCTGTACACCTGAAACTAACGCAATATTATAAACCAAATCTACTTCAACTAAAAATAAATAAATAAGGGGAAAAGAAAAAGAACCTTTATCCTAAACAGTACGATCAGAGTTAATGGTTTAATTGGTTTAAAAAGATTATTATTCATGTGACCCCCACCTTAGGAATCTTCCCTGGACCCAATTTACCTGTTGAATAAAGTTCATAATCTCAGTCTAACTTTCAAGACTCTTCAAAATAGACCCATTTCCCACCACTTCTTTCCAAGCTCCACTCACACTCAGTTACAAGGCTGCTCTCCATCCCCCAGAACATTGGGACCTTTCATGCAGCATCTTCTTCCACCACCTTTGTCTGAGCTGAGTCCTACAAATGCATTTACAAAGAGATTCAGCAACCCACCTCTTTCCCTACCCAGCAGAAACCCTGGTTTTGTCACCCTTGTGACCCTACTCTCTTAGCAGTTGGCCCCTACCTATAGCAAAGCTCTTCTCATTTCATTAACAAAACCGCACCACCTTCATGGATGCCTGCTTTATGTGGGACAATGTGTCAGGCCATGTGGAGGTGAAAAAGCCATGGAGGGAAAAGAGCAAGGAATCTGCTCTGCCGTTGGCATGGTCTCTGTTGAATACTTCAGGTGTGCAGGAATTATCACATTTCTGCTTTTTACATGTTAATTTAAGTCTAACACCAGGCCTTTACTGAATTAGGTTGGTAGGAAATGTAAATGTAGTCACTTGAGAGCTGTCCCCTCCTCTCAGGCTCACACCAGAATCCAGGAGGTTCAGGTAACGACTGGAAAGCAAGGCAGGGCTTGTTAATGGGCAGTTCCCAAGTGCGCTGACAATCTCATCCTCCAAGCCCACAGTGGTGGATCTCTGCTTCCACCACAGGCTGGAACCAAGGGAATCATTGCTGAGTCTGGAAACTTCACACCCAGGGTCTCGCCCCCTGCAGCCAGCCTTCATGAGCCACTGTTGCTCTTAGAGCCCCTCGATTTCTTTCTGTTGAAAAACTACCATAAATAACTATAGACAGAAAGGATCTGAATCTATGGTGCTCTGCTTTCCTGTGTGTTTACCTTACTGTTTATTCTCCACTAACTCTCCCCAAGTGATGGCAAAGAGAGCCATTCAGCAAGTCCAGACTGACTTTCTACCAGTTTGCAGCCTGAGTGGAAAGAGACTTTTTCCCAAGCAGGGTTCTCATTGGCTGCCTTGAGTCACATGTCAACCCTGAACCAATCAATGTGATCAAAGGGATTTGGCGTTCTGATTGGCCAGGCCTGGTTGACACACCCAGCCCTGGGACCAGAAGTGGGGCAGCCCTACACACGCTGCCTGGTGGACAGTGAGAAAGGTGTAGTTTCCTCAAAAGGAAGAGATGGGCTGTATGGGCAGAGAGAAACCACGCATGTCCACTGCAGAGTGCCAGAACTCATAGATGGGTCACCTATAAGATTTTTTTTTTCTTCTTCTTAATAAATGTATTTGTTTTATTTATTTATTTTTGGCTGAGTTGGGTCTTCGTTGCTACATGCGGGCTTTCTCTAGTTGTGGCGAGCCGGGGCTACTCTTCCTAGCGATGTGCGGGCTTCTCTTGTTGCGGAGCATGGGCTCTAGGCACGCAGGCTCACTAGTTGTGACTTGCGGGCTCTAGAACACAGGCTCAGTAGTTGTGGTGCACGGGCTTAGTTGCTCTGCAGCATGTGGGATCTTCATGGACCAGGGCTCGAACACGTGTCCCCTGCATTGGCAGGCGGATTCTTAACCACTGTGCCACCAGGGAAGCCCACCTATAAGATCTTGACAAGCAAAATGATCCTGAAGAAGACACAGCCTCTTCTAGGTGCAGTGAATGAAACTAATGCACAGAGAACTTAAGAAACTTGCCCAGGTTTGCACAGTAAGTTAGATGAAGAATGCTCCCACGTTTGTATTTTTCATGCTCTGTAACTGTCCTAGGTCCTCCGCTCTGGGGGACCTGCCTGAGCCTGTCTTGCTAAGACAAACCTCAAAGTTCAGAACTAGTTTGTTTCATCTCTCTGCAATTCTCCTCTGTTCTTCAGAGTAGATGCATTAGAGAATTAATTTAATACACCTTTCGGGGTACTATTTGCATAAACATCCATGGATATTCTCCTTCTCCAAAAAGGTAGCAACTAAAAGTAATTAATACCGTAGTGGACATTTCAGATGCTGTTGGCAGAAGATGCTACTTTAAAGCAGGAAGTACTTTTGATCAGTATAATACACTGAACATCTACCCAACGTCTGCACAGAATCTGCTCTAGTCAAGGAAGATGCTGGTGTTTTGAATCAGAGAAGGTAATACGGAAAATATATTCATGAAGCATTACCATGTAAAAATAGTAGTTTATAAAACAAAATGTATTATATTATCTTATTTATGCCAATATATATATATGAGTATACAGAGAAAGAGATGTTTGGAAATGTGTTAAAATATTGATAGTACTTGTATTTGAATGTTAGGATTATGGTTGGTTTTTTTCATTATACTTTTTGGATTTTTTTAAAAGGAAACTTTATAATAAGCACATCTTGCTAGTATAATGATGCATGCATTTCCTTAATTTTAAGACAATTGATTATAAGAGTACCATAGAATCAACAGCTTTTCAGTTTAAAAAATCACTATTACCTTATTACTATACATTATTTTTTATCTCAGTGAAATGTCTGACTTGTTCATGGAGGGAAATAATAAAAACTTAGGTTTTTTTTCAATAAAAGGGAAAAGTAATAATATGAGATCATACCTTGGTTACCCTTTGTATTATACATGACATGGATGTGTCAGCATTTAAAAATGTTAACACTGAGATGGACCTCTGCCATTAAAAGTAAACACAAATCCCTTGCCAAAGTTGTAAATTCACAGACACTGAAATAAATAACAAAAAAATGAGTATGGTTTAAGCACTGAAGTTTCTCAGCAATGTTACAAACCAAACTAAATGTCGAGTACAGATAATGAAACAACCAGAAAATGACCTGCTAAGCTACTTTCCACTGTACTTCTTCAAAACGTGGCTGTTGGGTATTGCACATGGGTATTGCAAAAGTTAATAACAAATCACTTTTAGCAGCCAAAACTATCGACAAAGTATCTCGATAATGATAATGTTCATGTGTGTCTTTTTTAAAAAAAGAGTATTTTATGCACACAGATGAAAATTTGCAAAGTCTGGTGGTGGGTGCCCTAGTTTGACTCTGCAGAAACAGACTTGAGACAATGATTCGGGGCAAGCAATTACCTGGGAGTTTCAGGGAATGATAGTGGCAGGGGGGCAGTGAGAGAGGAAGGGGTGCATATTGAGACACCTCTCCTATGGGCGGGTGGAGCTCAAGTCCATGGGGAAATATTGAGGAGCAGAGAACACATACCTTGGAATGAGCCCATCCGATGGGTGAGGGTGAGGGAGCTTGTGTATTTGTCCATTTACTCAGTTACTGGTTGAGCCCTGCTCCCAGGCCTTGTTAATTTCCTGGCATTTCAGGCTTGCTCCTCAGGCTTCTGGAGACAGCAGCAGTCTTCTGTGGTTTTGAGGCACAATGTGCAGAGACCAGCTGATGGCTGATGGCAGGAGCAGACTGAACCGTCTGAGGGATGTGGCCGCAGCCCTGAGAGCCTTTTCCATGGCAGGTCCATAAGGTCAATTCCTTCACCCTCAGCTCATAGAATATAGTCAAGTTTCTCATCACAGTGTATACGTTTCTTACAGCCTTCATCTCTAGGCCTTCCATCTCCTTACTCCAAACAGTCACATCACCACTAGTCAGTATCCCTAGTCAGTATCCTGGAAGCCACTTCTGGAAATAAAGATTCAATTTCTCCTTGTAGCAGCTCTGACAGATTTGGATTTGTTGGTTCACAAACTGGCCCCATACACGGAGGGCAAGGAGAAAGCGGAGGAAGTGGCAGACCACTCCAGATGGGTAGGTGGCAGGCGTCACAAGCAAGGGAACTCACATACCAGGCTGGTCTGGAGTGCCGCAAGCCGAGCGGATCCCCACGCCTGCTTCCCAGAATCTCAAACAGTTATGTGGATGCCTTAATGGGGTTCAGTCAGATAAGCCGTCCACGAGGTCTCAACACCACATTACTCTCTCAAGGCTGCGCCCTTGAGACTGGCTCCCTTGGTGGGAACAATGGATGAAACGTACATTCCAGGGGCTTCCCTGGTGGCGCAGTGGTTGAGAGTCCGCCTGCCGATGCAGGGCACGACCGTTCGTGCCCCGGTCCAGGAAGATCCCACATACCGCGGAGCGGCTGGGCCCGTGAGCCATGGCCGCTGAGCCTGCGCGTCCAGAGCCTGTGCTCCACAATGGGAGAGGCCACAACAGTGAGAAGCCCGCGTACCGCAAAAATAGTTCACTATTACTGTATATACACACTCAGTTGGGTTTCAGGAATGCTAAAATACGAGGAGAGATGCACATCTTAGAATTAAAAGCGGGGGGAAGCTACACAGAGAGATAAATAATTTTTTAATAGTGCACAACAGAAGTCTTTTGGGAGAGAATTATCTTCATCTGGGAAATGCTTTGATAACCCTGAGTGAAATAGGAGACTGGGTGTGGGTGTGGATTATGTCCAGATACCAAGACCACAGCGGTGGGCTGGGGATGGGGATGCTGTGTTTAACGGCAGGTGAAATGTGATCTCCTTAGCAACACAGAAAGGAGGGGCTGAGGAGCAAAGCCAAGAGGAGCAGAAAGAAAGAGAGGAAGCAAAGAGGGATGAACAGATGCCAGGACTGGGTGCGGCCAGTAAAATTCCACTATGGTGGAGCAATGCCTACTTGTTCCTTGAAAAGTTGTTTTTGTCGCTGATAAAGCAAATTCTTACTCTTCTGTTCTACACTTTCTTCTTCTTTCCCAGTTTAGGAAAGTCCATTACTCTCACGAATAATTTGATGTGTATAATTTTTTCAAGACAGAAAAAAAATGAACTGAACTGGGATTTGAGTCAAGATGCATGTGGCGGGGGCAGAGACTCCATAAGAGGTCCAAGGACCTGAAGGCTCTAGTTGCTCTGAGAACATAAGCCCACCCTAGGAGCCTGCAGCAACAATGCCGTGACGACTCTACCTTCTCAACCAAGGCAACGGGATGGGGTTAAGCTAGTCACACCTACTAATTAAAGGTCCAAGTGACCCTCAACTGAAATCTGACATGCATGTTTGTACGTGTGTGTGCTGTTTACCAGACATCTTAGAACATCATGGCCAGTCTTCCTTTATCTTTAAGAAACCTCTGCAAAAATTCATACCACATATTGATTGCATTTAAATACATATGTATTTTATATACTCCTGTGTAGTCAAGGTTGTATTTTTATCTCTTTTCTTAAATTATCATGCATCTACCTTTGGCTTTTAGTATTTGATGTGAGGCAAACCCATTTATCAATCAACAACACTGGGGTAACACTGGATAAGAGGAGGAAGAGAGGAGATGGTCCCTGGTCTGCTTTAACTTTTTAAACTGTTGTGGGTTCCTTATTCCCATAAAGAATGAAGACGCCATGACCCTGTCAACATTAAGAGTCTAGAGAGAAACCTAGATGCCAGTATGATGCCAATTTTCATGAAGATGTTGTATTGCTTACAGGTAATACTTATCTGTTTCATCTTATAAAAATATGAGACTGCATTTTCTATTTACTAGCTTATATATGAAGTCCCATTGTATCTGAGTACTAAGTATCATTGCTCATTAAACTATTAATAATTTATTAAGTTTTAAAAATTAAGTAGATTGTGATAAAAACAGCGTATTAATGGGAACAGGGTGAACGAGTGTACATTTTATTTATCGTTTATATTGATTGTTTTTTACAAAAGACCACTGTCCATGTAGAAGTACAGAATATCTCTGAAATGCTACCTTGTTACCAGTAGTTATCTTAGGAAGTGAACATCTGCATGAGAATTCTTCTTTTTTGTATTTTCTTAATTTCATTCCAGTTTACAGTAGGAGAAAATTAACATTGGAGTTTTATTTTGGTTGTGTTTGTGTTAAGTGTGGTGTATGGGAAAATGCCCTGGCATAAGATTGGGAAGAGGAATCCAGTCACTGCTCAGCAACTCAGGGGCAAGTCATGTAAACCCTCTGTGCTGGAGTTTAATCATCTTCCAAGTGGAGAAATGACATTTTGTTTTATTATAGCTTCCCATGGAAGAAAGGAAAGGACCATGTCTCTCTATTCCTCCTCCTCCCCCTCCTTCCCTTCCCCCTCCTTCCTCTTCCTCCTCCCCTTCCTCCTCCTTCTCTGTCTTCTTCTTCTTCTTCTCCTTCTCCTTCTCCTTCTTCTTCTCCTCTTTCTTCTTCTCCTTCTCCTTCTTCTTCTTCTCCTCCTTCTTCTTCTTCTCCTTCTCCTTCTCCTCCTCCTCCTCCTCCTTCTTCTTCTCTTCTCCTTCTCCCTCTACTTCTCTTTCTCCTTCTCCTTCTCCTTCTTTTCCTTCTCCTTCTCCTTCTCCTTCTCCTTCTTCTCCTTCTCCTTCTCCTTCTCCTTCTCCTCCTTGTCCTCCTCCTCCTCCTCCTCTTCCTCCTCCTTCTCCTCCTCCTCCTCCTCCTCCTTCTCCTTCTCCTTCTTCTTCTTCTTTTCCTTCTCCTTCTCCTTCTTCTTCTCCTTCTTCCCCCCGTAACCCTGTTGCATACCACAGAGCCACACTTTTGTTTAATAAATGCTAGGTGTTTCATATATAATAATAGAATAATAATTAGAACATACTATTAATGTATAATATATAATTATTAATAGTAAGTAAAATATATGCTTGGTGTTTAATAATATTTGTTGGCTGGTTCAGGGAATGAGGCATGAATAAGTATTTTTAATTATTCAGCAAGACATCAAGCTAAGAGATAATTAGTATATAAGCCAGTATGGAATGGCTCCAATAACTAGACTGCCAGGAGATTCCCTAAGTCAAACCTGTTGGCAAAAAGGGAGAATCATCTATTCTCTGTTAGGGGTGCAAGTTGTGACCTAGAAAACTGTAAAGATCTCTTAAGTTTCAAAGCTTAAGTGCAGAGGAATTGACTCCCTTAATTATTTGTTTATTATTTAAATATTTGTGCATAAATGATAATGTTTATTAAATAAAAGTCTTAAAATAAGCATAGGCATAAGGAAGATTATTAAAATCACCCATAATTCTACCACCCAAAGATAACTGCTATAAAGATTTTGGTGTATCTGTATAGATGTGTGTGTGTGTGTGTGTGTGTGTGTGTGTGTGTGTGTGTGTTTGCCCATGTGTCCACACAAAGGGGAGGGGTGGAGAGAGAGAGAGAAGAGAGAAAGGAAATACATCTGCTTGTATTCATATATCATCTATTTACTATGAAGACTGGATCATGTCAGCTATACTCGTTAACATTAATTTTTCATCTGATATGTCATATGCATCTTTCCACATAAACACATTTATTTCTACCACATCATTATAATAGTCAGCTAATATGAATGGATCTTATTATCACGTTGTATTTAACTAATTCTTTTCAATAGGTTATTTAGTTTATTTCCTGTTTCAAATCCTTTCTGGAGTGAAAACTCTTGCACACCCGCCTGGGCCTTTGATTAAATATCAGTCTTTCGGGGCTCTTCTTTGAACATATTTCTGCCCTCAGACAGAGGCTATTGCCTAGCACTGCTGGCAATCAGGGAATCCAGCAGACAGAGCAGATGTCTTTTATGTGTCCACACGTGCGGTCACATGGTATTTGACTAAACCGAATGGCCAATTAAATTCAGAATTAGATTGCCTTTTTCCTCTCATCTATTTGATTTACTGTCAATCAATGTGGATTAAACAATCAATTCTCATTTTTAGGCAGACTTTGCTTTCTTTATGTATTCTCTCTTAACCTTTCTCCACATAAAATTCCAACAAAAGGAAATATCTCTGTAAAATAAATATACTGAGTATAAATTATAAATATATTGAGTTATAAAGTCTTAAATATATGACATATGCAATATAAATTATAAATATCTTTATTCTGGAATTATTCCCGAGGCAACAACTCACTATGTACACCCAGAGTTAACCTTGCTGCCAGGAGGGATTAAAGAAATTACGGGTCATAAAAAAGGTATCCTAAAATAGATGACAAAGAAACAATGTGATTTTTTAATTGAAGCCAGTGGTTCAATGGACTCCCCTGGAGGGAAGTGGGAGGCGCTGGTGGCTTGCATTCTGTCACTCCCCTTTCAGGAAACTCCATGGACCTAGGATGCCATGACCTCATTAATTTCTTTCTTTAATTGAAAATCTAGTTGACTTTCTCATTTCCTTTTTTAATCTTTACTATTTAAGTACCAATTGATAGAATTCTACAGTGTCTGGAACATAAGAGATGTTCAATAAATATTTCTGTGATTGATTGAAGAATGAATGAATAAGTGAATTATTGAGTATCAAGTGTTTGCAGACATTGTCTTAGGCACTGGGAACACAGCAGTGAAAAGAACAAACAACAATCCCTACTCTTAGTAAGCTGACATCCTAGTAAAGAAAAAAGGGCTATACATGAATAAAAAGTAAAATGTATAGCAAAATGTATATGGATAAGGGCTTTAAAGGAAAGCCTGGGAAGGGGAAGATGTGTATGGAAGGTGGCGATGAAGCTGAAATTTTATTTATTTATTTCTTAAAATGTAATCTTTTCTTTTAATTGAGGTATAGTTGATTTACAATATTATATACGTTTCAGGTGTACAACATAGTGATTCACAATTTTTAAATGTTATACTCCATTTATAGTTATCATAAAATATTGGTTATATTCCCTGTGCTATACAATATATCCTTGTGGATTATTCATTTTATACATAGTAGTTTATACATCCCCTACCCCTATATTACCCCTCTACTCTCCTCACCGGTAACCACTAGTTTGTTCTCTATATCTGTGAATCTTCTTCTTTTTTATTATATTCACTAGTTTTGTTGTATTTTTTAGATTCCAGATATAAGTGATATCATACAGTATTTGTCTTTCTCTGTCTGACTTATTTCACTAGGCATAATACCCCCCCGAGTCCATCCATGTTGCTGCAAATGGCAAAATTTCATTCTTTTTATGGCTGAGTAGTATTCCATTGTACATATATACTGCATCTTCTTTATCCATTCATCTACTGATGGAACTTAGGTTGCTTCCATGCCTTGGCTACTGGAAATAATGCTGCTGTGAACATTGGGGTACATATATCTTTTCAAATTAATGTTTTTGTTTTCTTTGGATATATACCCAAGAGTGGAAATGCTAGATCATTTGGTAGTTCTATTTTTAGTTTTTTGAGGAACCTCCATACTGTTTCCACAGTGGCTGCACCAATTTACATTCCCACCAAGAGCGTAGGAGGTTCCCTTTTCTCCACATCCTCGCCAACATTTATTATTTGTGGTCTTTTTGATGATAACCATTCTGACAGGTGTGAGGTGATATCTCATTGTAGTTTTAACTTGCATTTCTCTGATGATTAACGATGTTTAGCATCTTTTTATGTGCCTGTTGGCCATCTGTATGTCTTCTTTGGAAAAATGTCTATTCAGATTTTCTGCCCTTTTTAAATTGGGTTGTTTGGTTTTTGTGATGTTGAGTTGTATGAACTGTTTTAGATATTAACCCCTTATCAGTCATATCATTTGCAAATATTTTCCCCCATTCAGTAGGTTGTCTTTTCATGAACAAGTAATTTTAAAATTTGTATGGAAACACGAAAGACCCCAAATAGCTAAAACAATTTTGAGAAAGAAGAATAAAGCTGGACATATCAAGCTCCCTGACTTCAGACTATACTAAAAAGCTACAGTAATCAAAACAGTATAGTACTGGCACAAAAACAGACATATAGATCAATGGAACAGAATAGAGAGCCCAGAAATAAACCTACACACTTATGGTTAATTAATATATGACAAAAGAGACAAGAATATACAGTGGAGAAAAGATAGTCTCTTCAATAAGTGGTTTTGGGAAGACTGGACATGTTAAAGAATGAAATTAGAACATGCTCTATCACCATACATAAAAATAAACTCAAAATGGAATAAAGACCTAAATGTAAAATGGCCTATGGAAACAGTAAGACTTTTAGAAGAAAACAGGCAGAACATTCTTTTACGTACTGGTAGCAATATTTTTTTGGATCTGTCTCCTAAGGCAAAGGAAATAAAAGCAAAAATAAACAAATGGGACAGTTTAAAGCTTCTGCACAGCAAAGGAAACCATTGACAAAACAATGATGTTGAAACTTTAAATAGGGTTATCAGAAAAGGCACAGTTGCCCCTAATATTTGCAGGACCTGGATCAAGAATACCAGTGGGGTCCACATACTAAATATTCTAAAATTATAAATAAAAAATACTGTTAATTAGAATACATTCTATTCTCTTAGCTTGACATATATTTCATAATGACAAACTTGAAAATTATGTATGAAGTTATGGCTTTTATAAGACAGAAAATACCAAACATTACTGATTTAATTATTATAGTGTGTTTCTGGGTGTTGTGTTGATGGGCTAGCCATATTTAAGTGAATGATCAAATAGAGACATATATAATTCATACTATTGTATATATTTATATAGTTTAGAAAAGCTTTTTCCTGCTTTACAAAATTTTATTTGGAACCTCATAAAATTTTAGGATATGAAATTTGAGAAAATGTCCATGGAGGTTCTTTCTTGTATGAGCTGTAAAATTTGGAAGACTTTTCTTTATAAGGACTAATTTCTGTCTCTGGATATTTTGAGCCTGTTTCTCCTCCACTACTTATGTACTCCTTGTGTCAGGTGCTGTGAGATACCTTTATTTTGTAATACAACCTCTGGATCCCAGGCACCTGTGTGCCCCAGCTCTGGGGGAGTTGGCACAGTTGAAGTAGGAGTATTTCTAGAAGCTATTCCTACAAGGAGACAACTATCAATAAACACACAGCAGTGTCAGCAAATTATATAATTATGCTTTACTAAACTACCTTTCTGCTGAAACCCCAAAATATATGTGGCCACTTGCTATAAGGGACAGTACGATGGAGGGGACCTCAGAGTGGAAAGAGGCCATGGTCTAGCTCTAGGGAAAATAGAGCACTTTCAGAGCCATGTGACAAAACCCCAACGATGATGAACATATGGCTTCTCCAAAGCCTTTCCCATTTTTTTGAAGAAAGTCTTTTAAAAAAGTCTTCATCAGTTTCTTCATAAATCCACCTCATTTATCAACAAAAACAAGCCGAAGGGGGGAAAAGCCCACATGAAGTATATGTAGTTCTATACAGAGCAGATCTTTCCATTTTCAGATTTCAATAGATATTGAAGTTATTCTTGATTAAAAAGTTGTCACTGGGTGGCCTCATCTTTTCTGAGGGAAAGAACTAGGATCTGGATCAGCCTGTTCTCCAGTCTCCTCCAGTTCCTGGGATTCTGAGACTGTCTTTGAAAGTATCTTTGGCGCATTCAGTGTCTCAGGAAGGCTAGTGGAGCCAGATTGCCCACTCGAACCAGAACTGGAGGAAGGTTCCCACTGTTAAAAGATCATTGATAGAGAAAGGGAAGTTGGCTCCAGTGCTGATAACAAAGCAAGGATAGTAGTGGGGGCTGGGGAGGGGAAAGCTGGGGTGCCCACCCAGAGGGGGCCTCCCACACAGGGAAACTTCCGCATCACAAACTAGATCGGACTTAGTTTCTGCTCTGAATCATAGCTGGACTCAGTTCTTCCTGCTTAATTTGACTTGGATTATTTATCTCTGTTTAACATGGTGTGCATGGATCATTTTCACTCAGATGGTACCATGTTCCCCAAACGAAGCCTTAACTGTAAAGGACAAAGAATTCAGCAATGACATCTTTCATGCTTTAATTAATGAGAATGCCCCTAAATAAGACCCAGAAGACCACATATCACATCTGAGCACAATTACATTATATCTGCACAATGCCTGCACTTAGCAGTTCTGGGCTTCCTGTTTCTCCATACAGTATAGAGATAGAGTCACAACTCCAATCCATGTTAGACTATAGGAACCCAACTTGATTATAGGAACCAATTCTGCAAATATTCAGTGGAGAGATTTTTTTATGTTCACGGAGGTTAAAAAATAGCTCGGTGGAAACCAACAAAAGTAGGTGTAGGTCAGGGAATTACTTCAATATTTCGTGGCACGATTGGTTTTACTAAGTCCCACATTAGCCTAAAATGTGGTGACTTTATGTCCAGAAGTTTTTTCAACAGTCCTGGTTTCAAATTTACTGTGTTATTTCCCCACTAGGGAGGCTTGATTGTCACTTCACCATATCTTTGGTTTAGAAAATATTAGGCAAAAGAGAATTTTGCTTTACTTCATTTTCTTAATTGCTAAAGCTGCAAAGGTGAAAGACAGAAAAGTTGACATCAATACTGTAAATTTATAGGCATCCCAGTATCTCTCTTATGGCACTTAAACTGTGTGCATACGAGAACTTCAGTACAAAAAGAAAAGTAGCCATTATGTTGGATAGCTTGCTTCTGTTATTTATTTTCAAGGAAATCTATACTTGGTCTATCACAATATTTATTAACCTTTATTAGTTTTGTTGCTTAATTGTCTGATTTTCCTACTAAACCATAAGTTTCAAGGAGGTAAGAATCACATATATCATTGTAATGTATGCCTTATTCCATTCATAATTCTAATTGGGGAACACATACTTTTATTAGTGACAACTAAAAAATAGAATTCCAAGTATGTACCAAAGGCATTCTTGTTAATAGTGAAATTCAGGAAGAATCTTTAAATTGGCTTTTAATAAATTCACCATAAGATGAGTCAAATGTGAGTAACAATCAGTACAGGTTGGTTTCTGCTGCTGTTTTTACTGGCAAACAATGGCCAACTGCCAAAAAGCAGGGTCAATCCACACAGCTGTTTTCAGTGATTCATTTCCCTTGATTTCCCAGCAGACCCGTTCGGGAGAATAGCAGGCTTTAAGCCCTACTTACCAGCCTCATGGTTGCAAGGACCTCCCTCCCCTTCAATTGTGGAAGCATTTTAAAGGCTACAGTTGAGGGTCAGTCGTCCTGGGAAACAAAGTTGTTTCCATGCCTAGAGTGTAACCTGGCAAGAATGGGCCAGAAGAAAGTGAAATGTTGATTTTAGGGTGAGATGCTCCCCCATGGCTCTGAATCATAACCTGTACCCCTCCCAGCTTTCTCTCCCACCACACCCAGATGTGAGCCTCACTTTGCAAACACTCTGCCAGTTTCCAAAATACAGAAGTTTCTTTCACCCACTGGTCCCACTGCTATTGCCACTGGCTGGAATGCTCTTCCCTCTTCTTTGTTTGAGAACCTCCTCTTTTCTCCAAGGTGCAACCCAAGTATCACAGACTCTAGAAGCTTCTCATAAACCCTCCAAGGTGGATTAGATACTCATTCTTAATGGGGGGATATTGCCCGCAAGGGGATGAAAATTGGCTCTTAGAAGGCAAAAAAAATTCTTACTCTTTTTATGTATAAAACACAGACATTGGGGCTTCCCTGGTGGCTCAGTGGTTGAGAGTCCGCCTGCCGATGCAGGGGACACGGGTTCGTGCCCTAGTCCGGGAAGATCCCACATGCCGCGGAACGGCTGGGCCTGTAAGCCATGGCCGCTGAGCCTGCGCGTCCGGAGCCTGTGCTCCGCAACGGGGGAGGCCACAACAGTGAGAGGCCTGCGTACCGCAAAAAAAAAAACAAACAAAAAAAACAAAACCACAGCCATTAATATAGTACATATATAGACATACAATGTATCTGTAATATGAAATTTTCACTTCAGGGGCAGTGATTAGAAGAAAATATTTAAAGAATCTGCTTAAGTGGGTATTAGTGAAAATAATTTTGAGAAACCCCAGACTGCATGCTCCTTTGACTACCCCTGTGCCTACTATTTAGCTTGTTTCAAATCACTGATTTAGAATAGTTTGCTGCCCAGCATTATTGCAGCAAGAGCTGACTCATCCCCCTTTGTAAACCCTTCTTCCACTCCAGTCGTGGCTATAAGCATCTTAAGAGCTGGGACAACTGTCTTGCTCTCCATCACCCCCTTAGGACCAGGCGCAGTACTGCAACGCAGTGGACGCTAAGAAGTTCAACAGCTTTGAGGAGATCATGGCTTCACAGCCCTACTCACAAATTTTACACCCGTTTGCCATACAAAGAAGCTTTGATTCCTTCCCACTCTTTCAGCACCTATATTTGATGAGATAGTGTTTCATGAATTTTGATTCCACCTGCAATAACCAAAGAAGGGATGACTCCAATCTAGTATCTACAAGGGTGTATTATTGTTTCTATTAAAACAATTTTTCTCTCTAAAATCACCCTTATTTCTACCAAAATAGCCAAATAAAGACTAATTTGTTTGGGTAAAAAAAGGAAATAAAAATTTCTTGTAATCTTAAAAAAAAAAAAAAAAAGAAGGGATGACTCCAAGTTGAACTTACAGTGTTGATGTGTCCTGTTCAAATGTCCAAAGAATGTTTTGGCTCAGCTGTTGTTTGACATGCTCTATTTCCAAAGGTTTCCATCAAGGAGGGCATTTTCACTGTGACGTCAGTTGAATCAGAAGCACTGGGTGACAATTTGCAGACATGTTTGCAGCTTTTTGTAGTGGCACAGATCCCTGGGACGACTTCAAATTCCTTGAAAAGTCAATATCAGAAAACTGTCCTTAAAATGAATTGTACCTGTCATTCTCCTATTTTATCTAGCTCTTGTATTAATATCCCACCTTATAATGAAGAAGGAAAATATGACAGGGGATAGCTAACTTTATTGAGTGTGTACTATGTTCTATCTGTTTTGCTAAGTATTTTCCATACATTGAACTCTCCCAATAGTCCTATAAGTATTATTGTTTTTCTGATTTACAGATGAGGAAACTGATGATTAAAGCAGTTAAGAAATTAGCTCGAGGACTCACAGCTAGAAGTGGACAGCTAGGATTTAAACCTAGGAAAGTCTAATTCTAGAGCCGAAGCTTTTAAAGCACTATGCCAGTTAAAAAAAAAATCTGTTTCAAAAGTACATAAATAAAATAAGAAAATAAAAGATCATTGATTTAACTATTCTTTTTATTGGTAGGTACTTTACCAAATATATCATATGTATTCTAAAAGCATCTAAATGGTGGTGATCACGATTGCTGTTAACAAGATTAAATAAATGGACTGGGCATTTAAGTTTGCAAATCAAGATGAAATTTCCACTTGGGATACATGTATGGCAATCCCAGCTATGAGTCTATATATGGAAAATGGACTGTCCCCAGATAGTATAAAGTTGAAAAATAGATTCCAAGTAAAATATTGAGACATGTTGGAGAATTTGCATACCACACTTGTTGTTAGAAGTTATCATTGATCGAAAAGTGTGAGTAAGTGTTGGGGGGTAATGGGGGTGGTGAAAGGAGACAAAAAAGGGAGAAACTGGAAAGACTAAAAGAGAAAATTCAGGTTCTGTGTTGTAAGCATCTCCACTTCCCTCCTCCATTCCAACTGACAGCATGAGGGAATTCTTTTCATAGAAAGTTGGCATTACAATAGGACATCAGCGACTAAAACAGAAAAAGAAAAGAAACTCCTGAATGTGGAAAGCAAGTCCATGGTTCAGAAAGCATGAACTTAGCACAGACATTTTCCATTTCTAGTAGACGTGACATTCCCTGTGTGGCAACATTTCACTCGGCACCCTTGAAAGATCGAGCCACATTTTAAGGTCTTTACAAGAGTACTGAGAGAGTAGTATTTTTTAAACTTAAGTGGATTTTTTTTTTAAGTATAGCCTTAAAACAGAGGGGAAATTGTAATAAGGGCAAAATAGAATTCAATTCTTTAGCTAAGAAATTTATCCCAAATGAAATTTCAGATTTTGTTCTTGTCCTGAAAACTTCCCAAGAAGCCCTTTTTTGTAAGCAAAAATTTTTTTCCTAAGACTTACCACTGATGCTGATTTACTCCTACTCATCAGCTATTTTGTTACTGGAAAAGCACATAGTCTAGTTGAAGGTATGGTCTCTGCAGCAAGATATACTACTGTGTTCTCGGGCAGGTCACTCACCTTCTCTGACCCTCAGTTTCCACACCTACCAAATCAGGTCGTACTATTTACTTCTAAAGGCAGCAATGAGTTGAATGAGGAAGCATACATAAATGTTCAGCTTAATTTTCCCCCCCTTCATTCTTGTCCTTTCTTCTTTGGTTGTCAATGTTTTCTCTAAGTTTTCTTCCAACCTTTAGTTCTGTGGTAGTTAATTCCCCTTGTAAGAAATATTTTTGTAGTACTCAGTTGGTTTTCCTGTAAAATTTTCACAGGTAATCAGAGAGTAGAGGCAAACAGGAAAAATGGTGTGGTTTCATGTGTACAGCTCACCACTGCTGCTTGTGGTCTGAATTAAGGAAAGCAGCCCAGTCACCATTGGAACAGAAAATTTTAAAGTCATTCAAGGCAAGGTCTAGCTGAACAGACATTTCTCAAGAGTGCCAGCTGGCAATGATTATAGAAGGCTCTAAGGGATAGAGAAAAAAAGACACAGTTACAAAGAAAAACAAAAGAGATCATTGATTTAACTCTTCTTTTTATTGCTAGGCATTTTACCAAATATATCATGTGTATTACATTGTGTGATCTTTTCAATAACATAGGACAGAAACATTTAACCCCGTTTGCAGATGAGAAAACTAAGGTTCTCAGAAGCTAAGTTAACCTCCCCAAGTTTAATCAGCTAGTAAGCATCTAGGTCAGAATTCTAACCCAGTCTGGGGGCTCCAAAGGCTGTCCATGTTACCTGCTGATTCCCAATGATATATGAGCCAGGATGTATAATTCAAGTCAGTTTAAGCAAAAATAGGGAATGTATTAATTCCCATAAGCAAGTCATGGGGAAGAGTAGAAAGAGCTAGTCCCAGAAACAACTAGTTCCACTTCATATATATTATATATATTATATATATATATATATATATATATATATGCTGTTGGGTTCCCTGTATTTCCTTCTTACCTCCATCCTCCTAATATTAATATAACTTTGATCTTTAACATTTTCCTTACCAGGGCTTGTGAGTTTAGAACTCCACACCCCCCAACACACACACACACACACACACACACACACACACACACACACACACACACACACACAACACTGTGGCCACTTTCCCCAGGCACTGTGGACTGTAAGCTCCTGGAAAGGAAGAACGTTTTGTGTTAGGGCACCAAACAAAGGGCTGGGCATAGTCCTGTGTCAACAGCACTTGTTTAAAAAGTACCTGTAGGGCTTCCCTGGTGGCGCAGTGGTTGAGAGTCCGCCTGCCGATGCAGGGGACACGGGTTCGTGCCCCGGTCCGGGAAGATCCCACATGCCGTGGAGCGGCTAGGCCCGTGAGCCATGGCCGCTGAGCCTGTGCGTCCGGAGCCTGTGCTCCGCAACGGAGGAGGCCACAACAGTGAGAGGCCCGCATACAGCAAAAAAAAAAAAAAAAAAAACAGTACCTGTAAAAAAAATAAAATAAAAAGTACTTGTTAATGTGTATCATTGAAAAGATTTACAGACTAATCACATTTGGAGTCCATATTCAGATTTAGCATTGCTTGTGTTAGTGTTCGAAGTACTGTCAAATGAGTATTTCTGAGAATAGGTATTCACTTTTATTTAACATGTGCAAATGATGACATTTTCTCAGTTTTTTCCATCTAAAGTTGCAAGGTTATATTAAATCGTTTTCATATTTAATGATTATTGCCTTGAAAATGAGGAATATTATGAATGTTAAGCTCTTGCAACCTGCCTTGCATGAGTTTCCCTTATTTAATTCTATTCTTCTATGATCATTTCTCATACATTTCCATGTATTAATTATGTTCACACTGATGTCTGAAATAACCTCAGTCAAGGTCATTATATATTTTGATGGAAAATCACTTCAATCTCAATGCCAATTTACATTTCCCTATCTAAAGGAGATTCGTAATGACTGTTGAAGACTTTTCTGTAAATAGAGTCTGATTTTGAAATTCTAACTGAATTTTATATTTTGTCCCACAAAAAAATAAGCACATCATTATTTTGGCTGAAATTACGGGGTGTCTCACCCAATTATTCATGGCTTGGAACATGAGTTTCTGTTTCTTGTCCTTTTGCCAGTGGGTTGAAAACTGTCTTCTACGAATGCCATGAATTGTGGATGAGTAATGAGGACACACAGGTGATTTAAGGATACCCAGGGCTTATCTGTACGTGAGTGTAGGAAGTTCAAGGGCTAAATGTGCTGAAACATTCATTGGGATGTCAGAATTTCTTCTGCATGAAATGGGAGGCATGACTCCCCTATCATGCATTGCAAATCATGCTCTAATTAGTTTGTCACTTTTCTTCTGATTACTTTTTTAGTAAAGCCTTTGTAGAGCTTCCAGTTACTCTAGAATATAGTCCAATCTGCTTAAGGTTGCCCTCAAGGATATGCAGATTCCAGCCTCTGCCTAACTCCAGGGACACATCTGCATCCCTCTCCCCCATCCCTGCCACGCTGCAGCCACACCTTCCAATTTCTCTAATGAACACACCCTGCTTCCCACTATTTAGCACACAGTATGTTCACGCATCTATTCCTCCTGCCTGGAATGCTTTCCCCTCCCTTCCTTCACCTGGCTGATGCCCACCAGCTCATAAGTTTCTACTTAAGTAGCATTTCATCCCGACCTCCCTGACCACATGTGTATTTTCAAAGGGCCATGTGTTTTAGGTTTGAATTCTGAAAGTCTAATTAAGGTTTCTAATTTTTCCCTTAGCCATGGACAGTTCTGTCCCCAGGCTGGTGGGAACCAAGAATAAAGAGCTGAAGAGCAGGAACATTTGGATTCCTTAGGTGTTTTTTGTGTCCTTTTCGCAATTCTGGGTCCCCAGAGAATGAAGTCAAAGAAACAAGTACTGAAAGCGCTAAAGCCTCCAAGGATGGAGTCGGCCACAGACAAGTCAGCAAATCCAACAATTTTCCTGGGCTTGTCTTTGGATGACTGAGGTGCTCTCCATGAACCACAGCAGGGAAGTGGTCCACGAGACTCCTCCATTCAGGCATCACCAGCCCCTGCTGCCCTCAAGGTATCCCCGCAGGGCTCTGTGTGCTGGGCTCCTTCTGTGAGCAGTGACACCCGGGGAACATATGCCCAGCATTCTGAGTCAATGCCCTCCTGTCATTACGCTAAATAGTTTACAGAAATGATGAGTGTGTGTGCATGTGTGTGTCTTCTGATGACTGCAAACATACTTCAGCTTTCTAATTTTCATGCACAATTTTCCATACTCACAAATGACATTTTCACTTCGTTTCTGAGCTTTCTGAAATATAACGGTATACTCCAAACACCTGTGAGGAAGCCACTGCTGTGTGGAAGACTGACCTCAAACTTAACACAATTTCCTACCTACCACACAACTCATACTTTCCTTAGTAGCAGCATCACGATCATTAATTATTTAGTTTTCTAATTATTTGTTCGATGTTTCCTCCTAGTAGTCTGTACATTTCATGAGATTTGGTACTGTCTTGCATATATATATATATATATATATATATATATATATATATATGTGTGTGTGTATGTATATATGTATTGTGTGTGTATACTTATATATGAATATTCCTTTTCAGATTCTTTTCCCTTATAAGTTATTACAAACTATTGAGTATAGTTCCCTGTGCTATACAGTAGGTCTTTGTTGGTTATCTAATTGTGTATATGTTAATCCCAAACTCCTTATTTATCCTTCCCCCCCACTTTCTGCTTTGGTAACCATAAATTTGTTTTCTGAGTCTGTAAGTCTGTTTCTGTTTTGTAAATAAGTTCATTTGTATCATTATTTTAGATTCCACATATAAGTGATATCATATGGTATTTGTCTTTCTCTGTCTGACTTACTTCACTTAGTATGATCATCTCTAGGTCCATCCACGTTGCTGCCAATGGCATTATTTCATTCTTTTTATGGCTGAGCACTATGCCATTGTGTGTGTGTGTGTGTGTGTGTGTGTGTGTGTGTGTGTGTATGTCACATCTTCTTTATCCCTTCATCTCTCAATGGACACTTAGGTTGCTTCCATGTCTTGGCTATTGTAAACAGCGCTGCAATGAACATTGGGGTGCATATATAATATCTTTCTGAATTATGGTTTTGTCTGGATATATGCCCAGGAGTGGGATTGTTACATAATATGGTAGGTCTGTTTTTAGTTTTTTAGGGAATCTCTATACTATTCTCCATAGTGGCTGCACCAATTTGCATTCCCACCAACAGTGTAGGAGGGTCAACAAGGAGGCTTTTTAAAAGGAAGGATGCTTATCTCAATCTGAGTAAAACCACACAGATCAAGCCATGCCCCACACAACTCTAACAAATGATGGCAGTACATCAACTTTTCAAATAATTAAGTTAAAACACTTTCTTGAATACTTAATTATGAACAAATAATCTTGACACAATGAATGGCATCTCTTTACTGAACTTTGACAACACCAAAAGATATAACAAATTGTCCCTATTCATAAAGTGACCTGGATTTGTCATAAAAAATGCAAAATATACTCAATCCAGAAGGAGATATAGACCATGCACATAGAAATGTCCACCCGTCTTTCTACACTTCAGCAAATACTACAACTGCTTTTATTTAAAAATATATTTCCTCACGTCTCCATTCTTTCCATGAAATGAAGACGTTTGTTTCACACACACACACACACACACACACACACACACACACAAACACACGCTTGTCTAAATGTATCAGAACACACAAAACACAAAGGTGGCAGGGTGTGGGACTGGGACTTTACATTTCAGCCCTAGCTTCACAAGAGGTTATTTTGCAAATGGATTTCAAAAAATAATTACATTTATCAAAACAGTATTTATTCTCCTACACCGTTATTGATTTCACCTACACTTATCAAATTTATCTTCTGCCTCTATACTTGCCTGCCTCTCACTTCTTTGGGCTAAGAGCGCATGTGTATCTGTATGCTCAGGGCTCCCCTTTGAAATAAGATGTCTGTGAAACCCAAACACAAAACAGCAGAAATTAGGCTCATTTTTCTTGTCCCTGTTTCTCATTAGACCTGCTCCTGAAATTCTTGGGTCTACCCTAGTTCTTAATTTACCTTTGTGGTATAAGCAAATGATGATTGCATTATATTTAGTTCTCTGAACATAGATAAATTACATCATTCTTGTCATGACACTTTAGACCATGAAAATTAAATGGCAACTAATATTTTTAGAAGCAGTTTAAAAAGCTAATATTAATGTGTCATGAGATATCAACAATGTGTCTATAATTCAAAAGGGTTCCCTTTTCTCCACGCCCTGTCCTGCACTTTTTAAAAAACAGGTAAGATTTTAAATGACGATGATTCCAGGCCATTTAAGATGGTGACTACGTGGTGTGATTTTTGAGGAACAGGGGGTGATTAATGAGACACCCAGATAAAGTGCCCAATACAAACCCATTAGACAACATCCCAGACCAAAGCTCAGCCTACTGAGCTCTGAGGAGTAAGTCCTGGTTAAGATCCAAATAACTCCAAAATCCAACACCCATCTTCCAAGTCATCACCAGCAAAATAAAAGAAAATGCAAAAGAAAATAAAATAGGTAGGCTTTCAAATGAATTTGGCTTTGAACACAATTCCAGCCAGTATCAAATATTCTTGCTTACCATTATCAAAAGAGCAAATCAAAGAAAAGCAACCCAATTTGCAAGCCACGAATTGGCAGTCTCATCCATGTCATACTTGTGATCACTGCTTTTTTCCTAGTTACTGGGCATTTTCATGAGGTCAGCTGTACAGGGGAAACCCATCAGGCATCCACCACCCACCAGCAGCAGAGCTGTCCACTCACAACTCTCCCTGGTCACCAGGGTCATTTGCAACTGTGAACATGGCATCACACAGGGACATGCAGGGGATATGAGTGTGACCTCTGCTAAGTCTCTTGGTCCTTCACTCATTTCAACATCATGGTGCTTTGTGACTTCCCTCGAGAGACAATTCCAATTATTCTCACAGTTTATCTAGGTTTCTGGAAAAATCTGTTTGCAAGTTGCCTTCCTCCCCCATGTCCCCTGGCAATAGGCTTACTGAGGAATATATTTTACCTTTACATTTTTATTTCTGAGGAGAAACTACTAACTAGACTTTTGTTTTCCACACACAAACAGGAAGACTGTGAAATAGCATAGGATAAATTGGTATGCTGAGATAAACATGTACTTCAACTCTGATATCCTGACCTATTTTCAAAAGCTAAGGAAAGAACAAATTCTGTTTCTCCTCCTAAGTGGCTCCATGGGAATTCTCTCAGTGCAGTGGTAATGTAGAGCAACTCTCTCTATTCCTGGAAGGGAAGTTCAGCTTTTTAAATTTCCAAAAGAAAAGATTAAAATTGTTCTTTACCTCTCAAAAAATATTCTCTTTCATCACCTCAGTGTTGACAGCAGCTGTCATACCTTGGACTGGAATACTATTGGTAGAATCACTATATTTATGAGATTCCTTGATTTTCTTAAAGTTTTGAAAATAAAAAAGACAGGATATATGACCTTTCAAGCTCTCTTCATTGCCTGATTGTATGGAAGGGACACCTTTTGAGGAGGGAAACCGGGAATCATTTGGAATACAATTTTAGTGTCATGAAGAGAATACAATTTATTCCAAAGAATAAATTCACCCAAAAACCTATCAATTGCAGTCAATTCCAAATTATCCATGAACATCAGGGACAGAGAGGACAGAGCTAGTGAAATTCCAAGGTTAATCTGAATCCTCCTTTTACTCCTTTCCTCTTGCTCCTTTCTGCCACAGGGCCTTTGCATATGCTGTTCTCTGTTGCACACTAATGCTTTATTCATTTTTTCCTAATTTCTTTTATTGTACCTGTATTTAAGTCTTACTGATGATCCAAAAAATTGAATCAACAAAAAGGGCATTTATTAATTCAACAACTCCTTATGTGGCCAGTAAGGGGCAGTATTTTGTTGGCATTTGGAATATAGGAATTAGCAGGATAAAGTCTTTGCAGATAGCAAAGGAGATAGCCACGGACCTGAACTATAATCTAGCAGATTCAGCACTCTGGGAGCGGCATGTGTTGGAATGGGAAGCAGCATAACACGGTGGGTAAGAACAGGTGTTCTGGGGCCACAGTTCCTGGGTTTGGTCCTATTCTATCACTTACTAGTTGTGTGATCTTGGACAAGTGACTTACCCTCTCTGGGCCTCAGTTTCCTCATCTGAAAAATAAGGATGATGATAATACTGTATCTACCTCAAAGGACTGTTTTGATGATTAAATGAGGTAATCCATGTAAGATGCTTAGAAGAACATCTGCATCAAGCAGGGTTTGTTCTTACTATCAGGGCTCCAGGAGTCCATAGGAGTACATGACAAATTCTACTGGAGACTTTTCAGGAGACCTGGCACTAGAATTGCATTTTTGAGGGCACAGAAAAAGCATGGACTTCTCTTTCAGACATCTTGGCAACAGCAGACGGTGTTTCCAGATTTCAAATTCCTACCCCATGGTAACTGTACAGGGTCTAAGTTTCAACCCGATACTCTGCCTCGAGGTTTTTTTTTTTTTTCCTTACCCTTTAAAGAAATCATTACTTCCTATTTTAACAAAGGCCATGAAATCATCTCAGAACTTCCTCATGAACGATCCATGTTTTGGAGAACACGTTCTCAAGCAACATGTTTGTTATTTCAGTGTAAAAACAACCTAATTGTATGTCCTGAATATCCCTGGACCACACCTGGGCTTCAGAATGCAGGAAGGCGGGGATCTAACTGTGCCTGGGACATTCCGAGACAGGCCACATCCTCAAACTGGCTTGAGGCACTTGCTGAGAGTAAAATATGTCTTGGCTGCATTTATTCACTATGAATTATCACTCTCACTGTCTACTCAAAGATTTTAGACCATGAAAAATTACTGTAAGTGACTTCTGGTCAATTCCAACCAACAAAAACTGTGTCTTATGTATCAAGAGAAAGGCAAATCTCAAGTTTGGTGAGTTATATTTTCTTGGACATTCCATGTTCTATGATACCTGAAAGATCAAAATGAGATTGTATTGGAGATTGAATCTACCCTATATTTCTGTAAATTGTAAATATGACCCAAAAAACCCCTGAAAATCCCCCATATTTAAAATCTTAAGTTTACATTGGAATTTAAAGAACTAAAAATTATCTGCTATGATGGACATAAAAGGCTGCCTTGTTAAGAGAAGGAACAGTATAAAGTGATCAGGTGAGGACAATAGGATGGGTATGAATGCAATGTATTTCCCCATAGAAATGTTCAAAATTGAAGCAGTACTATAAACCTTTTATTTTTCCATAAACTGATAGCCTTTGAAATTATTTCTGGACATTTATGAACTCTCAAATATCACTTAAAATATTTTTTAAAAATTAAAATGTGGCTTGGGGAGAGGGCACCAAAGACATGGATTCATCATTTTGTGATGAAGAAAAGGGAGTTTGAGTTCGAAAAGATTTGACAAGGTAGGAAGTGGTCATCCCAGGAATCTAGTCATCATTTTTTCACTTACTGAGCACATCAAGGGCCCACTATGCAGTAGGATTTTATATACAAGGTTGATTTATTTCTGTCCTTAGGGAGTGTGCCCGGAAACAGATGGCTAAATATTTGGAGAGGACACAGCTTAGGAAAGAGTGAGATAGAAATGTGTCGCAGGTGCTGGGGAACCTTAGAGGGTCTAACTCAGCTCATATGGGGAAGAAAAGTGGTCAGGAAATAAGCACTAGAGAAAGCAATGCTGCACTCCTGCTCCTCTAGAAGGGAAAATAGGATCAGCAGATGGAGGGTACTGGGAAGGGTCTCCAAGCATGAAGAGAAGCAGCACAGCCCCAGAGTGGTGAATCCAGGATGCACTCAGGGAAGGAACGTATTCCTGCTGGAAGAGCAGTGTGGTGATGCATTATATATGTTGCTTGTTTGCAGGGTTCATTTTGTGTTCATTGGTATAAGAAGGTTCAAATGCCCAAGTATCCTGTCTATAATCTTAATTTTGAATGACCATCCTAAGCAATGAAATATGCAAAACACACCTGAAGAATTCAGAAGAAATGATGAAACAACTTTCTCTGGTACTTTGCTGAGTTGACAACAGGACCATCTCAGCAACTGATTTTATCACGTAATTAAAGAGGGATCCTCTAATTAAATTGAGAGGCAAACTCTTTTAAACTGCTGATAGATTGCAATATTTTGCTTGAGCCAAAATAAAGTTGACTTTTTGTTGACAAATTTTCAGTACTTACAGATATATTCAGACCTATTAAAGGCCTGAAAGCAACCAGGAATTGGAATAAATATTTGAACAGAGAGCTGGATGTTTCCAATGCTGAGTAAATCATTAGAATCAGAGCTAGGGCACCAGCTGTGTTCATCCTTTGTCCTTTGCTCACTCTGTTGACACTTGCCCTTATGACCTGGCCATGGTAAACCCTTCACTGGGTGAGGAAAGCTCTATTTTAATTTTGAAACATTTCTTCTCATCCAGAAAAGTAACAAGTACGAGAAATGTTTATGAGACCAGTAAATTTAAAAATTTCCCTAATAATCAGTTATATCACCCATCATTACTACTTCTGTGTAATCAGTCAGCTTGGCATTGCAGGTAGAATGGTTTAGTCATCTAAAACCACAGGGAATAAACTGTTGGTTCCAATAGCCCTTCTTCTAAGGGTTTCAAGATGTCAGGACACACCTGTAAGCCACTGAATCCTGTCCCTTTCCACAGCCAGGCCCCTTTTTCATTTCTCACGTGCTGAAGGGCTCAGATACGCTGCCCCTGAATGGACAGGATGTAGAAGATTTCCTTTCTCTGACTGTCCACCACCACCCAGAATGCTTTGGGTTTGTATTCCCAAGACTTTGACCTGCCCCTAAAAAGGGACCCTCCTCTGCCTTGTTAAATACAATATAATTATGGGCAAGAAAATAAAGGTCCGTAAAATAAGTCTTCAAGGGATATGATGGAGAGAGGAAGGGTCTGTTTGGCCTTAAAAGATAAACCTGGGCATGTCCCTTACGTGTGTGTGAGCAGAGGTTAAAGATAAGCCTGCTTTGGGCTTGGCTGGTGGAAGACTGCAATATTTCTCTTCATTTATAATGACTGACATGTTTGTAATGAATTTTCCTAGCCCAAATTTTGGTCCCTGTTTCCCTTTTCCTGAAATAACTCTTCCATTTTTTCAATTCCACTCCACTGCCCTCTGGCCTTTTCAGTAGCTCCCATTGGTAGCTTATGAGGTGTTTTAAAACCAAATCATACTCCTTACATTCAGTAATGCTTCTCTCTTTTCCTCTGCAATTTTTCTAACTTACTATCAATCTTCATGTAAGGTTTGCAGCAAAGTGTGAATAAAAAATATCCCCTTTCTAAGTGGCTTTTTCTATTAACCTGGCTCATCCCACCTTGTCAAAACACTTAGTAGCTACTGC
Organism: Phocoena phocoena; assembly: GCF_963924675.1. Taxonomy (NCBI): domain Eukaryota; kingdom Metazoa; phylum Chordata; class Mammalia; order Artiodactyla; family Phocoenidae; genus Phocoena; species Phocoena phocoena. The sequence continues at coordinate 54,514,201 of NC_089228.1, read as the reverse complement.
AAAGTCCTGGCTCAGATTTCAATTTACCTGTGACCTTGGGTGAATGAATTACTTTGCCACTGTGACAAAGAAGGCTCCTCAAGGAATATGGGAATATTCATTCTCTGCTCAGCTGCAAAGTGAGAAGTTGATGATTTCTTGATATATGAACAATGCCCTGTAGTTGAAAAGAATGATAAAAACAACCTCTTTGGTGACCTTAATTGGTTAGAGACACAGGGGAAGCCAGTGTTCAGTACCCCCTCAGAGCTTACCCCCTAAAAGATCAGGACTCCATCATGTTTCCTCAACTGCCCCCTCATTCCAAAGTCAGCATCCCACCCCATGGGCCACTCCCCTCTCCCCCATCCCTCCAGCCTACTCCACGATAAAAATATGGGTCATCTCTTATTGAATGCTTGCCATGTGCATTGCTGGTCCATGGTAGTCCATTGTTGGTCCACTGTTGATCCATTGTTGGTCCATGGCGGTAGTTTGCATAAACAGTCACAGCTGTTCACACCTCCAGGTTTCCATGATCCTTGCCATGTGACTTTGCAGCTCCTCTCATGGAGGCAGAACTTCCTACTTCCTACTTCCTGCTCCATTGATACTGAGCTTGGTCATATTATTTGCTTCAGCTAAAAGAATATGGTATAAGTAATGATGGGCCATTTTCAAGCCTAGGCTTCAAGAAGCCTTGAATATATTCACTTTGCCTCTTGGACCTCTGTCTCTGCTCTGAGTGCAAGCCTGAACTAAACACCTGGAAAGTGAGAGAATGTGACCCTGTTACCTGAGTTACCTTAACACCAGCCAACATCTGGTAAATCCCCAGGCCTGTGGGGGAGACCGTCCTGGACCAGCCAGCCCACATCTGACTGCAGAGATGTGAGTGAACCAAGTGACAGTTACAGCAATGTCGAGCCACCCACAGACACTGAAGAAATAATAGTTGGTTTTCATTTTAAGCCATGAGTATTGGGGTGTGTGTCATGCAATAATAACTGACTGGACAAACATTTTGTAAAGAATAGTTTATTTAATCCTCATAATAATCTTAGTAGATTCTATTACTATTCCCATTTTATAGAAGAGAAAACTGAGGTTTAGAGAGTTTTAAGGTCGCACAGCCCTGAAGTAGCAGAGCTAGGATTCCAAACCCAAATGTCTAAAATTCAAAATCTGACATGTTTCACCATATATCCCTGTGGACACCCTGTTCCTTGCTTTTCTATTCTTGCTCATTCTGAAAGGGAAGGGTTCAACTGTAACCAGTTGAAATTTGCTAAAATTCAGGATGTTTAAGAAGAAGAAATTCTTTTCATTTGACTAAAAATGAGAACTTCAGGTAACTGACTTTCCTTGGGGTCTCTGTTGTCTTGTGAAGCTTCTCGGAAGCAGTGTCCGTGAAGAAATAGTTGCAGGGCATTTCTGGACACTTGTGGAAACATCGTTTATGGTAAGAACTTATTTATGCAAATAACACTGTTGCCTGCTCTAAAATTTCCCAGTGTCCCTTCCTAATGAGCTAAAATAATTACTGTTGCTCAATCAGAAATAAGTTTATTCCCATGCAGAATAACTAATTGGACAGGTCAATACATAGATGATGATAAGGGGTAGCTTTGTGAGGATGGAGGGATGAAAGCTGGCCGGAAGCTGCTGTGATTTCAGGGAAGTGATGGAGTCAAGCCCACCATATTGCTTGGTAAAAACTACACTTGTTCTCCATGAAGTCGTTCTTTCAACAGAAAAATGGAGTGACTTTTCTTTTGTTTGTTTGTTTGTTTGTTTGTTTTTGTGGTACGCGGGCCTCTCACTGTTGCGGTCTCTCCTGTTGTAGAGCACAGGCTCTGGACGCGCAGGCTCAGCGGCCATGGCTCACAGGCCCAGCCGCTCTGCGGCATGTGGGATCTTCCCAGACCGGGGCATGAACCCGTGTCCCCTGCATCGGCAGGCAGACTCTCAACCACTGCGCCACCAGGGAAGCCCTCATTTGTTTTTTTTTTTTTTGCGGTACGCGGGCCTCTCACTGTTGTGGCCTCTCCCGATGCGGAGAACAGGCTCTGGACGCGCAGGCTCAGCGGCCATGGCTCACGGGCCCAGCCACTCCGCGGCATGTGGGATCTTCCCAGACCGGGGCACGAACCCGTGTCGCCTGCAGCGGCACGCAGACTCTCAACCACTGCGCCACCAGGGAAGCCCAAGAGTGACTTTTCTTTATTCTTATGTGATACACGTAAGAAATTCTTCCACTCTGAGGAAACATGAGTTGGCTTTATTCTTTAGTAGATTCTGATCAATAAACTACACTCTTGTCAAGCAGTCATCTGTTGTTAATTTGTTTTTTTATTTCCCAAGTTCAGTATTAAGGTTTTCTTTATTTCAAGCAGTTTTTGTTTTAAACATGTAGTAGTTGCTATTCCATCTTAGTTGAGCAGTTTATAAAAGTGCAGACAAGAAGTTTCAACATTTCTAGTATGTCATGGAGCTTTCCTATGGCTTAAAGAGAATAAGGAAAATGGTGACTATTTTTCTGCTCACAGCCAGTAAATCTGCTATATTTCCCATTGCTGTAATTACTTTCCAAACAACACAGCTGAGAGTGTGAAAAAATTGAATGGTCTGATGCCTGAATCATTCAGAGCCGTCCTGTTTGTTCCATTGACAAGGACAATTGCCTGACATTTTTTCTGATTTTCCATTCTATACAAAGTTGGGAAAGTTGACATTCTTCTTTTGACTCATTCTCACAAAATGGGAAGAATTCCTTAATGGGACCTTTTCTTGACAGATTCATGGCTTCAGTGTAATTAAATAAGTGAAAATTAAACATAGTTCTTAAAAGCTATCTTGTTTTATGTTGAGAATACTAGTATGCCAAATAATCCTATAAGGATTAGAAGTATGACATAATTTAAACTGTATTTTTCTCCCTTGTATTATTATTTAACTTTTGTAAATATATGTTGATAGAAGAATATAATATTCTTTCTATGTTATCTTGCTAAAACATTCTCTCGTATTTTCTGTCAATCGCTTCCCCTTCACTTAATTATTTAAAGGTTCTTAATATTTGTTATACAACACTAACAATTTCAGAAAACATTGTTAATTACTGTAGTATTTTATGCTTGAAATAATAAATGTACATTCATATTCAAATGACCTATATCTTAGTTTCCTTATTTGTAGAATGTGTAGAATTTCCTTATGTAGAAATAATGTCTATATCTCAGGATTCTTAAAAGAGCTGCATGAGATCATGCTGGTGAAAGCACATTGTTATACTGTAATTCACTGCCTTCATTTAAAATAATCATCACCACCGCATGCATGTATGTATGCACGTACGCATGTATGTAGAGTCTAGTGCACTGGAAAGCACGTTGCTCTAGGGACCAATATACTGCATCCTACTGCCAGCTCTACTCCTTGTAAGCAACTTGCCACGGACACAAATAAGCCCTTTTTCATCTGCGGATCTCGGTTTCCTCATCCATAATACAACATAGTTGGATAAGCTTAATATATGGTTCCTTCATGACCTAAAAAACCTTTTTAAATGTTTTTTATAAATGCAAATGTTGATCTCTTCCCAGTGCTATCCTTCATCTCAAAATAAACAACTCAATGACATGTATACCTGAGTAAAATCTCTGCATGCTTGTTCTATGGTCAAACACCATTAAAAAAATATACATATATAGATAGATAGACAGATATAGATATATATACATATATATTGATATTCCTCCTAAATGACCAGAAACAATCCAGAGTGAGTGATTCCGAAGTCTTTAAGATCTTGGCAGTGTTTTAAAGGTAGCAGACACTACATAAAAACTTTAAAGCAACTCAACAGAGACAGTTTTAACTGAGAAGCATCATTGTCACTGGTGACATCTCATTACCAATTCAAGGAAGCAGTCTCACCTAGACATAAACATATTTAGCATTAGCTACAGCATTATACTATTATGAATTTTAGGTCAGAAAATGTGCACTTGTTATGTGTATGCCTAAGGCAAGAAATAATTCACAGCATGCCAGATAAATGTTTGTTATACATTTTTATTTCCTTTATTGTCTACACTCTATTTTAAGTTCCTTGAGGGCCAGTTCCATGTCTCTGATGTCTATAATAAAAAACCACAACATTTATTTAGTGCCTACTAAGGCTTCATATATATAGTAACTTATTTTATCTGTACAACTCAAAGAAGAAATACAAAGAAAGCAGTTAGGCTTGTATGGAGGCTTTACTGCAGCCAGGAATCTGGGAATATTCTGTCTTTCTGCTTTGCCATCCTAGTGTGTGACTTCCATTCTTAAGATCACCTTATGGTTCAGGGTGCCTGCTAAGGTTCCAGCCACCATGTTCGTACTTCAGGCTAAAACAGAACAGAAGAAAAGAAAGGGATATAATGCCCAAATGTATCTGAAACTTTAATAATCCTTTCCAGAAGTTAGAAAGAACACTTAGTCTAACCTCTCATTGGTGAGAACTTAATCACAAGAAGACTGAGCATCACATATATTTCTGGAAACAATGTCCTCACCTAAACGTTCGGAGTCTGTAACCAAGGAAGGGGAGAACATTTAATAGGCAATTTATACAGCTGTCAGCTCCATGCTACAGATGCAGACACTAAGGCTGATTTTGGTCAAGTATGTGACAATCATAAGATATCACAATTAGTCACCTACCTCATCCCAAAGTGTGAACTCTTCACGATGTAGTACTGCCATCAGTGTTACCTCACAGAAGGCTGCCACATAACGGGCATCAATACCAGTTTCCTGCAGTGAGACAGCAAATGGGCACCCTGGACCGGCAGCAGTAAAATGGTGAAGAACATGGGCTCCTGAGCAGTGCTTCTCAAATTTTAATGTGCACGTGATTCCCCTATGCATCCAGTTACAATGAAAATTATGATTCAGTAGAAATGGGGTGGGACTGAGAGCCTGAATTTCTAACAAACTTGCAGGGAATAGTTATGCTGGATTAAATAAGATATACTATTAAAATTAAATTAATTTCACCTACTTCTTTTGATTTTAAACTATGGTCAGTAGAAAATTTTAAACTGCTCACATTATTTTTTTTAACAACTTTATTGGAGTATAATTGCTTTACAATAGTGTGTTAGTTTCTGCTGTATAACAAAGTGAATCAGCTATACATATACATACATTCCCATATTGCCACCCTCTTGCGTTTCCTACACACACTCCCTATCCAACCCCACTAGGTGGACACAAAGCACCGAGCTGATCTCCCTGTGCTATGTGGCTGCTTCCCAGTAGCTATCTATTTTACATTTGGTACTGTATAGATCTCCATGCCAGTCTCACTTCATCCCGCTTATCCTTCCGCTGTGTCCTCAAGTCCATTTTCTACATCTACGTCTTTATTCTTGTCCTGCCCCTAGGTTCTTCAGAACCATTTCTTTTTTTTTTTTCTAATTCCATATATGTTAGCATACAGCATTTGTTTTTCCCTTTCTGACTTATTTCACTCTGTATGACAGTCTCTAGGTCCATCCACCTCACGACAAATAACTCAATTTCGTTTCCTTTTATGGCTGAGTAATACTCCATTGCATATATGTGCCACATCTTCATTATCCATTCATCTGTCGATGGACACTTAGGTTGCTTCCATGTCCTGGCTATTGTAAATACACCTGCAGTGAACACTGTGGTACATGACTCTTTTTGAATGATGGTTTTCTCAGGGTACATGCCCAGTAGTGGGATTGCTGGGTCATACAGTAGTTCTATTTTTCGTTTTTTAAGGAAACTCCATACTGTTCTCCACAGTGGCTGTATCAATTTACATTCCCACCAACAGTGCAACAGGGTTCCCTTTTCTCCACACCCTCTCCAGCATTTATTCTTTATAGATTTTTTGATGATGGCCATTCTAACCAGTGTGAGGTGATAACTCATTGTAGTTTTGATTTGCATTTCTCTAATGATTAGTGATGTTGAGTATCCTTTCATGTGTTTGTTGGCAATCTGTATATCTTCTTTGGAGAAATCTCTATTTAGGTCTTCTGCCCATTTTTGGATTAGGTTGTTTGTTTTATTGATATTGAGCTGCATGAGCTGCTTGTATATTTTGCAGATAAATCCTTTGTCAGTTGTTTCATTTGCAAATATTTTCTCCCATTCTGAGGGTTCTCTTTTGGTCTTGTTTATGGTTTCCTTTGCTATGCAAACGCTTTCAACTTTCATTAGGTCCCATTTGTTTATCTTGATTTTTATTTCCTTTTCTCTAAGAGGTGGGTCAAAAAGGATTTTGCTGTGATTTATGTCATGGAGTGTTCTGCCTATGTTTTCCTCTAAGAGTTTTATAGTGTCTGGCTTTTCATTTAGGTCTTTAATCCATTTTGAGTTTATTTTTGTGTATGGTGTTAGGGAGTGTTCTAATTTCATTCTTTTACATGTAGCTGTCCAGTTTTCCCAGCACCACTTATTGAAGAGGCTTTCTTTTCTCCATTGTATAGTCTTGCCTCCTTTATCAATGATAAGGTGACCATATGTGTGTGTGTTTATCTCTGGGCTTTATATCCGGTTCCATTTATCTTTATTTCTGTTTTTGTGCCAGTACCATACTGTCTTGATTACTTAGCTTTGTAGTACAGTCTGAAGTTAGGGAGCCTGATGTCTCCAGCTCCGTTTTTCTGTCTCAAGATTGCTTTGGCTATTCAGGGTCTTTTGTGTTTCCATACAAATTTTTTGTTCTAGTTCTTTGAAAAATGCCATTGGTAGTTTTATAGGGATTTCATTGATTCTGTAGATTGCTTTGGGTAGTATAGTCATTTTCACAATGTTGATTCTTCCAGTCGAAGAACCTGGTATATCTCTCCGTCTGTTTGTATCATCTTTAATTTCCTTCATCAGTGTCTTATAGTTTTCTGCATGTAGGTCTTTTGCCTCTTTAGGTAGGTTTATTCCAAGGTATTGTATTCTTTTTGTTGTGGTGGTAAATGGGAGTGTTTCCTTCATTTCTCTTTCAGATTTTTCATATTAGTGTATTGGAATGCAAGGGATTTCTGTGCATTAATTTTGTATCCTACTACCATACCAAATTCATTGACTAGCTCTAGTAGTATTCTGGTAGCATCTTCAGGATTCTTTATGTATAGCATCATGTCATCTGCAAACAGTGAGAGCTTTACTTCTTCTTTTCAATTTGGATTCCTTTTATTTCTTTTTCTTCTCTGAATGCTGTGGCTAAAACTTCCAAAACTACGTTGAATAACAGTGGTGAAAATGGGCAATCTTGTCTTGTTCCTGATGTTAGTGGAAACGTTTTCAGTATTTCACCATTGCGATCGATGTTTGCTGTGGGTATGTCATATATGGCCTTTATTATGTTGAGGTAAGTTCCTTCTACGCCTACTTTCTGGAGGGTTTCTATCATAAATGGGTGTTGAATTTGTCGAAGGCTTTTTCTGCATCTATTGAGATGATCACATGGATTTTCTCCTTCAGTTTGTAAATATGGTTTATCACATTGATTGATTTGTGTATATTGAAGAATCCTTGCATTCCTGGGATAAACCTCACTTGATCATGGCGTATGATCCTTTAAATGTGCTGTTGGATTCTGTTTGCCGGTATATTGTTGAGGATTTTTGCATCTATGCTCATCAGTGATATTGGCCTGTAGTTTTCTTTTTTTGTGGCATCTTTCTCTGGCTTTGGTATCAGGGTGATGGTGGCCTTGTAGAATGAGTTTGGGAGTGTTCCTCCCTCTGCTATACTTTGGAAGAATTTGAGAAGGGTAGATGCTAGCTCTTCTCTAAATGTTTGATAGAATTCAACTGTGAAGCCACCTGGTCCTGAGCCTTTGTTTGTTGGAAGATTTTTAATCACAGTTTCAATTTCAGTGCTTGTGACTGGTCTGTTTATATTTTCTATTTCTTCCTGGTTCAGCCTCAGAAGGTTGTGCTTTTCTAAGAATTTGTCCATTTCTTCCAGGTTGTCCATTTTATTGGCATATAGTTGCTTGTAGTAATCTCTCATGATCCTTTGTATTTCTGCAGTGTCAGTTTTTACTTCTCCTTTTTCATTTCTAATTCTATTGATTTGAGTCTTCTCCCTTTTTTGCTTGATGAGTCTGGCTAATGGTTTATCAACCTTGTTTATCTTCTTAAAGAACCAGCTTTTAGCTTTATTGATCTTTGTTATTGTTTCTTTCATTTTTTTTTCATTTATTTCTGATCTGATCTTTATGATTTCTTTCCTTCTGCTGACTTTGGGTTTTTTTTTTTGTTGTTCTTCTTCTTTCTCTAACTGCTTTAGGTGTAAGGTTAGGTTGTTTATTTGAGATGTTTCTTGTGTCTTGAGGTAGGACTGTATTGCTATAAACTTCCCTCTTAGAATTGCTTTTGCTGCATCCCATAGGTTTTGGGTTGCCGTGTTTTCATTGTCATTTGTTTGTAGGCATTTTTTTATCTCTGCTTTGATTTTTTCAGTGATCTCTCAGTTATTTAGTAGTATATTGTTTAACCTCAATGTCTTTGTATTTTTTACAGATTTTTTTCCTGTAATTGATATCTAGTCTCATAGCGTTGTGGTCGGAAAGGATACTTGATACGATTTCAATTTTCTTAAATTTACCAAGGCTTGATTTGTGACCCAAAGTATGATCTATCCTGGAGGATGTTCCATGAACACTTGAGAAGAAAGTGTAATCTGCTGTTTTTGGATGGAGTGTCCTATAAATATCGATTAAGTCCATCTTGTTTAATGTATCATTTAAAGCTTGTGTTTCCTTATTTATATTCATTTGGAAGATCTGTCCATTGCTGAAAGTGGGGTGTTAAAGTCCCCTAATATTATTGTGTTCCTTTCGATTTCCCCTTTTATGGCTGTTAGCATTTGCCTTATGTACTGAGGTGCTCCTATATTGGGTGCCAAAATACTTACAATTGTTATGTCTTCTCCTTGGATTGATCCCTTGATCATTATGTAGTGTCCTTCTTTGTCTCTTGTAATAGCTAAGTTCCTTTAGCATTTGTTGTAAAGCTGATTTGGTGGTGCTGAATATTCTTAGCTTTTGCTTATCTGTAAAGTTTTTAATTTCTCCATTGAATCTGAATGAGATCATTGCTGGATAGAGTAATCTTGGTTGTCGGTTTTTCTCTTTCATCACTTTAAATAGGTCCTGCCACTCCCTTCTGGCTTGCAGAGTTTCTGCTGAAAGATCAGCTGTTAACTTTATGGGGATTCCCTTGTTTGTTAATTGTTGCTTTTCTCCTGCTGCTTTTAATATTTTTTCTTTGTCTTTAATTTTTGATAGTTTGATTAATATGTGTCTTGGCGTGTCTCTCCTTGGATTTATCCTGTATGGGACTCTCTGTGCTTCCTGGAGTTGATTGACTATTTCCTTACCCTGGGACTCTTATAATTCTAATATTGGTGCATTTAATGTTGTCCCAGAGGTCTCTGAGACTGTCCTCAATTCTTTTCATTCTTTTATCTTTATTCTGCTCTGCAGTAGTTATTTCCACTATTTCATCTTCCAGGTCACTTATCTGTTCTTCTGCCTCAGTTATTCTGCTATTGCTTCCTTCTAGAGAATTTTTAATTTCATTTATTGTGTTGTTCATCATTGTTTGTTTGCTCTTTCATTCTTCTAGGTCCTTGTTAAACATTTCTTGTATTTTCTCCATTTTATTTCCAAGTTTTGGATCATCTTTACTATCATTACTCTGAATTCTTTTTCAGGTAGACTGCGTATTTCCTCTTTATTTGTTTGGTCTGGTGGGTTTTTACCTTGCTCCTTCATCTGCTGTGTATTTCTCTGTATTCTCATTTTGCTTAACTTACTGTGTTTGGGGTCTCTGTTTCACAGGCTGCAGGTTCGTAACTCCCGTTGCTTTCGGTGTCTGCTCCCAGTGGGTAAGGTTGGTTCAGTGGGTTGTGTAGGCTTCCTGGTGGAGGGGACTGGTCCCTGTGTTCTGGTGGATGAGGCTGGATCTTGTCTTTCAGAGGGATAGGCCCATATCCGGTGATATGTTTTGGGGTGTCTGTGAACTTATTATTTTAGGCAGCCTCTCTGCTAATGGGTGGGGTTGTGTTCCTGTCTTGCTAGCTGTCTGGCATAGTGTGTCCAGAACGGTAGCTTCCTGATCATTGAGTGGAGCTTGGTCTTAGCGTTGGGAAGGAGATTTCTGGGAGAGCTTTCACCGTTTGATATTATGTGGGGCCAGGATGTCTCTGGTGGACCAATGTCCTGAACTTGGCTCTCCCACCTCAGAAGCTCAAACCTGACATCCGGCCAGAGCACCAAGACCCTGTCAGCCACACAGCTCAGAAGACAAGGGTGAAAAAAAGAAAGAAAGAAAGAAAGAAAGGAAGGAAGGAAGGAAGGAAGGAAGGAAGGAAGGAAGGAAGGAAGGGGAAAGAAAGAAATAAAGAAAGAAAGAAGAAAGAAAGAAAAAGAAAGAAAGAAAGAGTGAGAGAAAGAAGGAAGGAAAATTAAAAAGTTATTAAAATATAAAAAATTATTAAAAATTAAAAAGTACAAAAAAAAAAGGAAGCGAAGTAAAGAAGAGCGCAACCAAACCAAAAACCAAATCCACCCATGATAATAAGTGCTAAAAATTATACTAAAAAAAAAAAGAAAAAAATTTGACAGTCAGCACCCTATGACAAATTGCAAAAGCAAAGTTATACAGAAAAAAATCACACAAAGAGGCATACACATGAATACTCACAAAAGGAGAAAAGGGAAAAAAAATTATATATATATATTTTTTTAATTTAACAGAAGACAGCAACCAAATCAATAAACAAATCTACCAATGATCTTAAGCTCTAAATACTAAACTAAGATATACATTAAATCAGAAAAAAATTAGATGCAGAAAGCAAACCCCAATTCTACATTTGCTCCCAAAGTCCACCACCTCAATTTTGGGATGATTCCTTGTCTATTCAGGTATTCCACAGATGCATGATACATCAAGTTGATTGTGGAAATTTAATTTGCTGCTCCTGAGGCTGCTGGGAGAGATTTCCCTTTCTCTTCTTTGTTCTCACAGCTCCTGGGGTTCAGATTTGGATCTGGCCCCGCCTCTGCATGTAGGTCACCTGAGGGCGTCTGTTCTTCACTCAGACAGGACGGGGTTAAAGGAGCAGCTGATTAAGTAGCTCTAGCTCACTTAGACCGTGGGGGAGGGAAGGGTACGGATGCAGGGCGAGCCTGTGGCAGCAGAGGCCAGCATGACTTTGCACCAGCCTGAGGCGCGCCATGTGTTTTCCCGGGGGAGTTGTCCCTGGATCACGGGACCCTGCCAGTGGCAGGCTGCAGAGGCTCCCAGGAAGGGAGGTGTGGATAGTGACCTGTGCTTGCACACAGGCTTCTTGGTGGCGGCAGCAGAAGCCGTAGCATCTCATGCCCGTCTCTGGTGTCTACACTGATAGCCACGGCTCACGCCCGTCTCTGGATCTTGTTTAGGCGGTGCTCTGAATCCCCTCTCCTCATGGAACCTGAAACAATGGTCTCTTGCCTCTTAGGCAGGTCCAGACTTTTTCCCGGACTCCCTCCCGGCTAGCTGTGATGCACTAGCCCCCTTCAGGCTGTGTTCACACAGCCAACCCCAGTCCTCTCCCTGGGATCTGACCTCGGAAGCCTGAGCCTCAGCTCCCAGCCCCGCCACCCCGGCGGGTGAGCAGACAAGGCTCTCGGGCTGGTGAGTGCTGGTCAGCACCGATCCTCTGCGCGGGAATCTCTCTGCTTTGCCCTCTGCACCCCTGTTGCTGCACTCTCCTCCCTGGCTTCGAAGCTTCCCCCCTCTGCCACCCCCATCTCCGCCAGTGAAGGGGCTTCCTAGTGTGTGGAAACCTTTCCTCCTTCACAGCTCCTTCCCAGAGGTGCAGGTCCCGTCCCTATTCTTTTGTCTCTGTTTTTTCTTTTTTTTTTTTTTCCCTACCCAGGTATGTGGGGAGTTTCTTGCCTTTTGGGAAGTCTGAGGTTTTCTGCCAGCGTTCAGTAGGTGTTCTGTAGGAGTTGTTCCACACGTAGATGTATTTCTGATGCATTTGTGTGAAGGAAGGTGATCTCCACATCTTACTCCTCTGCCCTCTTGAAGGTACTCCCTCACATTATATTTTTATTGGACAATGCTGGTCTAGATTAAGTGATGCTACTTAGTTTAAATCCTGAATCCCCACTTACTAGCAGAAAGACAATGGGTAAATTAACTTCACTAAGTTCAGTCTTCCCTTGTAAACTGGGGGTAATAAAAGTGTTCCCTTCCTAGGGTTGTTGTGATGATTAAATAAGAGAAAGAAAATAAAGCACTTAACACATGGTAACTCTTTGAAGCTGAACTATAGCACTGGGATTTCAACCAGGACCACTAAACAAAAATCATTTGATGCCTCATATTTTAAAACTATGCCAGGCATGGTAATCAGGCACTTTAATAATCTTTGTTGCCAACTATCAATACTTTAAAAGGGATGTTGGTCTTACACATCACATAAACCAACTCATTCTCCTAATTTTCTAAATTCAGTAAAATTGATGAGATTCCCAGTGAGCCTAAAGACATGAAGTCACATTCAGTCATCAGTGTTGGATGGAATTACGGAACCTACACTTGCAGGTCAGCTGATTCATATCAGTGTTGCTCGCACAGAACTACATTTTACTGCAGGTCCCCAAAACAATTTATATACAAAAAATATATCTCTTCCGAGCTCCATGTTTTCACTGGTCCACCTCTTCCCAGAACACGCTGGGTCAGGTGAATTCTCCAGAAGTCAATTCACAGATTGGGCAATTTGCCTGAAGCCAATTAGTGGAAAGGCCAATTCACCAAACCACTGATTCATCACATTGACTTATTTCGACTATTTCGTTGTGGTTCGTGGGTTGTGATCGTGTCCTCATTACAGCATTTTAATGAATGTTTAATTTGTTTCTGTCAGAGTCCCCTACTGTTCCAGCTGAAGCAAAAGGGCCAAGAGAGGAAGAGGTTGAAGAAAGGGCAGAGAAAGGAGACTTGAAAAGGGGAAGCTGTGGGGTGGAGAGGAGAGAGACACCCCAGAGGGTGAGAAGAGTGTGGTGACAAACTATGATCTCTACTAGGGAGCAGTCGTAGCAATGCATTTTTCGAGATGATTATCAGTCATGCAAGCAGACAATTACAGTAGTTCCTGATATTTGAGAAAGTACTCCAGAATGTATATCTATTGACTATGTGAAGAATTCTTATTAATATAATCTCCTCATGCATAATAATACATTCTTATACTCAATTTTCATATTCAGTAATTATCCATGGGAAACATCTTCCTTGTGTCCCCATCTCTAGGGTCTCTGCCCCTCATTCTCTCATTCTCCAGCTGGCAGTAACAGGAAGTGGGGGCAGAAACGTACTGAAGATTCTTAGCATGCTGTTACCCATGCAAAAATGAAAAGAGTTTTTTAAAACGTAAGTTAGGTAAATTGGTCATTGAACACACTCGCCTTTGGCAAAATGGTCATTTAATAAATCAGCTTCTATAGATGGAGAGATATACCATGTTCTTGGATTGGAAGAATCAACATTGTGAAAATGACTCTACTACCCAAAGCAATCTACAGATTCAATGCAATCCCTATCAAACTACCCCTGGCATTTTTCACAGAACTAGAACAAAAAATTTTGCAATTTGTATGGAAACACAAAAGACCCCAAATAGCCAAAGCAATCTTGAGAACGAAAAAAGGAGCTGGAGGAATCAGGCTCTCTGACTTCAGACTATACTACAAAGCTACAGTAATCAAGACAGCATGGTACTGGCACAAAAACAGAAAGATAGATCAATGGAACAGGATAGAAAGCCCAGAGATAAACCCATGCACATATGGACACCTTATCTTTGATAAAGGTGGCAGGAATGTACAGTGGAGAAAGCACAGCCTCTTCAATAAGTGGTGCTGGGAAAACTGGACAGATACATGTAAAAGTATGAGATTAGATCACTCCCTAACATCATACGCAAAAATATGCTCAAAATGGATTAAAGACCCCTAAATGTAAGGCCAGAAACTATCAAACTCTTAGAGGAAAACATAGGCAGAACACTCTATGACATGAATCACAGCAAGATCCTTTCTGACCCACCTCCTAGAGTAATGGAAATAAAAACAAAAATAAACAAATGGGACCTAATGAAACTTCAAAGTTTTTGCACAGCAAAGGAAACCATAAACAAGACCAAAAGACAACCCTCAGAATGGGAGAAAATATTTGCAAATGAAGCAACTGACAAAGGATTAATTTCCAAAATTTACAAGCAGCTCATGCAGCTCAATAACAAAAAAACAAACAACCCAATCCAAAAATGGGCAGAAGACCTAAATAGACATTTCTCCAAAGAAGATATACAGACTGCCAACAAACACATGAAAGAATGCTCAACATCATTAATCATTAGAGAAATGCAAATCAAAACTACAATGAGATATCATCTCACACCAGTCAGAATGGCCATCATCAAAAAATCTAGAAACAATAAATGCTGGAGAGGGTGTGGAGAAAAGGGAACACTCTTGCACTGCTGGTGGGAATGTGAATTGGTTCAGCCACTATGGAGAACAGTATGGAGGTTCCTTAAAAAACTACAAATAGAACTACCATATGACCTAGCAATCCCACTACTGGGCATATACCCTGAGAAAACCATAATTCAAAAAGAGTCATGTACCACAATGTTCATTGCAGCTCTATTTACAATAGCCCGGAGATGGAAACAACCTAAGTGCCCATCATCGGATGAATGGATAAAGAAGATGTGGCACATATATACAATGGAATATTACTCAGCCATAAAAAGAAACGAAATTGAGCTATTTGTAATGAGGCGGATAGACCTAGAGTCTGTCATACAGAGTGAAGTAAGTCAGAAAGAAAAAGACAAATACCGTATGCTAACACATATATATGGAATTTAAGAAAAACAAATGTCATGAAGAACCTAGGGGTAAGACAGGAATAAAGACACAGACCTACTGGAGAACGGACTTGAGGACATGGGGAGGGGGAAGGGTAAGCTGTGACAGGGCAAGAGAGAGTCATGGACATATACACACTAACAAACGTAAGGTAGATAGCTAGTGGGAAGCAGCCGCATGGCACAGGGATATCGGCTCCGTGCTTTGTGACCGCTTGGAGGGGTGGGATTGGGAGAGTGGGTGGGAGGGAGGGAGACGCAAGAGGGAAGAGATATGGAAACATATGTATATGTATAACTGATTCACTTTGTTATAAAGCAGAAATTAACACACCATTGTAAAGCAATTATACCCCAATAAAGATGTTTTAAAAAAAAAAAATCAGCTTCTAGAATATATATATATACCTGAATCGCTGTGCTGTACATCTGAGACTTACACGATATTGTAAATCAACTACATGTCAACAAAAAAAATTTTTTAAGAACTAATTTAAAAAATCAATCAATCAATCAACCATTCAATCAGTCAGTCAGCTTCTAGGAGCTGGCCTGCTTCTGGACGTGCAAAGAAAGCTGATGATGGATGAATTAGGAGGCAGGAGCTAAAAACTGGAGAGGTTTCGTATTCTGCTTTCTACTTCTATAAGAAAAAGCTTTAGACAAACATTGATCAGGTATATACAATCCTTTACTTTAAGAGCCCTGGCTATTGTGTAGGGTCTAAAGCAATGTCAACAAATATTTGTCCCTGAGCCCTGCCCCCTCCTCACCCATCCTTTACTTATCAACCGTGCTGCTGCTCCCTGCTTCAGTGTATGTGACTAGAACCTTCTTAGTCACCCCAAGGTCAGTGCACTTTTGGGTATTTGAGTAACGGGAAATGTAATTGCCAACCCGAGTCTCCCAACTATCTTAGCACATACAAGCGAACAGAGCTGTTCTTCCCCCAAAATAGAGTGAAAAATAAATATACCACTATCTTAATGAGAGAGCATAATTCAAAGACCAGGAAGGCATGCCTAAGCGCAGACTGAAGGTCTTAGAGTAATTAAAGACTGTGTCAGGGAGAAGGGGTGCTGAGAGATCTGAAAGGAATTACTGATGATGGTCACCTCAGATCACGGATGCCTTTCTCCCTAAATCCACCTGTGTGGGCCTGGAGGCAGCTGTGTTCATCTCCTGAGATGGGAACATTAGGTTGTCATAACCTGGCTCATTTAAAATTTCCATACTGGATTTGACCGTCTCTCCTCGTCTTCTGGGTTTGCACAAGAAAGTTTCTAAATCTAATTTGACTTCTGTGAGCTACAAGTATCTGAGCCTCTTTGCAAATATATCTCTTTCTATAAATTCTGCTTTATAATCATTCTTAGGATAATCATAATTATCATTTTTACTCCATCTTACCTGCTATAGAGGAAATAACCAGATCTCAAATATGTAAGGAATACGTTCAGCTCCAGAGACCTCAGCTGGACAAAAACCAAAGGAAGAATATGTTTGACTCCAAAGTCTGTGGTGCTCAACACTTGCGTGCTAGAGTCTTCTGAGTCTAAAAGCCACTAATGGGTCACTCTTGAGAGGTGAAAAGACCAGATATCTGAACCAGATTCTGAATTATGGAAAATCCACACTTGTACAGGCAGTCTCTCCTGGGCGTAATGGAATAATATTGTCCATTGTCCATAACTGCATCAACTGTTTGCAACTTCCTGGTTTTCTTATTATTTTGAAAGCCAAGTTACTATGTAATAATAACCATACACATGTGCTTAATATTTTTTCTCATATGTGTGTGTGTGTATATATATTTAGATTACTGTAGTAGAATAAAAGCCATTGTTTTTTGTTCACAGAATATCTATTAACGTCTCACAAAGTAAGAGCACTCTTAGTTAAACATATGCAAATAAAGTGACCTAGACTCAGGCTCCAGAGATCAATTCTTTGGGTCAGGATCAGCTTTTGGCTGAAACAAGGCAGTACACCTTGCTCCCCAACAAAAATATAATAATGACAATGAGGCCAACCAAAACCTGACTAGCACAGGAGTCCAGCCAGTAATGAAAACCAGAAATTCTAGAGCTGCCGGAAGTTGACGTCAAGATGAAAGTCAAAAGCAAAAACAAAACAAAACTAGGCTCAATGCAGAAACAGCCCTGTGACGAATACACTGGAACAACTTGGAAAATTCTCATTCATAAAAGCTTCCTTCTTTTCCCTTATAATTTAAATCTCCATCTCTCACAATTTGTGAAACATCAAGCCAATACTTGGATCCCTTGGATGAGGACGGTTTAGAAAGCAGTGAGGACAGATGAAGGGTTTACCTCTTTCTCAGTGCAGGGTAGAAGGCTTCACAGTGGGAACCTTGATAGGTACATATGATAATTCTCAGAATATTGAGTTTATCAGAACATCCTGTTCTTTGGTAAAATAAGGCTTTCCTGACACAAATATTCCCGACCTTGGGAAAGTATTTATGAGTGTTATGTACAAAAGGATGTGTTTTTGTGTTTGCCATCTGTGAAATGAGAGCAGTGAATGATGCTCGGAAATGGCCGGAACACAATTCATTGGTTGGGAGTGCTTCCAGTATTTTTAAAGGCTCAAGTTGGCATTCGAAGAGAACATGAGAATTTACCTTCATACCACTTAAGTCTTAACAAAAGAAGAATGACAATTAATATGGGGAAAAGGAGTTTCTTTCAGAACACAGGAAACTGAGTCAGAGAAAAATCCAGACCTCAGATTCCAACTCCAATTTTGGTCCGAATGAGCTCACTGGGCAGTAAGGGCATGTGAATGGCAAACTTTCATTTGAAGGAAAGGTAGGGAAGGGGTGGGCCAGGGAAGCCCCATATAATTCAACCCACAATCCCCCTGGTTCTTAAATGTTCAAAGAAATGACACAGTAAAAATAAGCAAGCAAAATACCCACCAAACAAACAAAAAACAAAACAAAACCTTGTAAGGGCATGGTTCTAAACATAGCGGGATCAAAAAGCCCTCAAGATTTTCTTCAGGCAGGAAATGAAGAAACAAGTACCTGGAATCAGGAAAGAGGTCTGAGACCTACAAGAACAGATCTATAAGAGCATCAGCGAGCCTCGCTGGATACATACTGACCGTGACTCTATCGGATTCCTTTGAATCGGAAAGGGGAAGTTGAATTTCAGTGTATATCCAATAGTATAAACCACAAACCCTTGCTAAAAAATAAAAACTTTCACCTCACACCATTGGAAGATGCTCAGGTCAATCGAAAAGTGGCCTTTGCTTTATTATTCTGCTTTACAGTTAAATTTCCTGAAAGAGATTGTTTTTGTGTTAAGTCAACTGTGTCATTCACAACCATCCTACCTTTTTAGTAAATAAAGTAACTTCCATTTGTTGGTGTTACGTGAGGGCTATTGGCCTCTCTTCCCTACTATCATGACCAGATTGCAATGAAAACAAGTCTAAAACCAAGTTTTTTTGCACATACAAACATTTATTACCAAACAGGTATGACACCAGTTTATAAACTAGCAAGCAAACTCAAGAAACACCAGCTCTCTGTTCTTCTAAGTGCTCTGACAGCCTCACTCCAGGAAAGGTCTGCTCAGGACAAATGCAATAAGGTTTTACTGGCAGGAATAAGGCAACAAAGAATCCCAGAAATCTGTGTCTGTACATAGACCATTTTGTTTTCTACCTGTTTGTCTGTCTGTCTATCTATCTATCTATGTATCTTTTAGAATCTAAAGTTCCATTCTGAAGCATACAATCTAGATTTATTGGATTCATGTTCCCTGTTCACATAAGGTTGCAAAAGCCTTTAGAATGCCACATATTCTAAGGTGTAGAATAAACCCTACTAATGTAAATGTATATCTACCATGCCACCTCAACCGAAGTGCTTTAAAGTACAAACAACAATAGAAATAACTCAAGTGTCCATCAATAAGGGGGCATATTCTGCCCAGTGTCACAGTCTAGCCAGCTGCAGTGTCAGCCACAGACCCAGGGGTTTTTGTTTAATTTCAGAAAGTTCCAGCCTACATGGCAGGTGAAGGAGGTTTCCTTGGACTGTCATCAGAGTTCTGCAGGACGCCTATCTGGCCAAAAGCAAGAAGACGGAACTGTTAGGTAGCGGAAGGTTATTAAAATGTAGACCAAGAAAGGAAGAAAAGGGCAAAGGTAGAAAAGAATGGTATTGATTTCCTGCGATGAGCCCTTATAAAATGCTTTCTCCTCCCTGGAGACCCAGTAGAATTCAATTGCTATCAAACCAAACTAAAATTATGAAACAGACTCTCTTTCTTCTTGCATTGTAATAAATAACTTCTCGTGCCAATTTCAGGTTGCTAGAGAATTTTTTAAATTATTATTTACAAGTAAGTCAATTCTGATAGGAGATGAGTTTCTATTCTTAGGGTTATAGATCACTTCTAACGTGTTCAGCTAATTGGGTCACCATTATTTCACCCTGCTCATTTATAATTCCAGTTCTGTTCTTTCCCAAGATGTTTTACCCGCCCCCCAAAACACCAAACCAAAAACAAAACAAACAAACAAAAAAACTCCTAAAATCTCTAGTTAGTATTACAATTCAGTTCATAGAAATAAAATCAAGGGAGGTTCACTTTTTTCTTTTTTACAAAGTGGGGCAATTTTTTTTAAAAGGTAGAGCACAGGAAGATATCCAAATAAAGGAATAATCTTACCAGTTTCTTTATTTAGTCTCGTTTCATATTTACTAAACTAGCTTCATTTTGAATGACTTCCCAAGAAACTAAACAGGCAAGCACACTGCTTAGACCAGCCCTGCTGTGTCCAGGCCTGTGTGAGCCTGCGGCAAACTTTAGCTGTCTAACTTGGTCCAAACTTCTCCAAGGAAGAGATTATAACTAGGATATATAGTGGGAGTGTACATTGGTAATGGCTTTAGAGATATATATTCAAAGGTTTTGAATGTTCTGGCAAGGCTGCAGTAAGAATGATTGCCCTTCTCCGCCTTTCTTTGCCTTCTATTCTTCCCCAATCCCCATCTTGTACGTAAAAATCAAGTGCTCACACACACCCCTACACATATTCAACATTCTGAACCGAATTGCATGTCCACAGGGACAGATGAGCAGTATTAGAAGCTCTGCTGACCCCCTCCGTGTGCAGAGCTGAACTGACAATTTATGCCTGCAGGTGGCTGCCTGCAAATGCGATTAGGCCCTGTTCTCACTGGGAGGGATCAAGTGCACCTCATGAGCTCGTCCAAGATGGTATTAATACTAGTAACTTTTTACCTATAAGAAAAATGGACAACTTATGCCAAAGGAAGTGAAATGTATGACCAGCCTAGGTTATGCAGCCAATGCTATTTTGTACAGAGAAGTAGTCAAGCCTCAGTCCATTATGTTTAGATGGAGTTGGATCATCCTGGACTCGTTAACAAAGCTTTTTCTCAACAGAAAGAGAAACCCCTTTTCCTCCTTGGAACTTCTGAAAAATACAGTGTATGGTCCTTCCAAAGAAATGTGTTTGCCGTTTAGTGGAAGGAACACAGGCTTTGGAGTAAGACTGACCTACATTCTAATCATATCTTGAAGGTGTTAGCCCAGCAATGAGTAGCTGAGTCAGGGTTTGGACATGGATTGTTTGATGCTAGTCCCTTTCTTTTCTTTTTTAATGTAACTCAGGGCACACAATGAAATGAGTAAATGTCATGTCCGAGGAAATTCATAATTGAGACCTTGGCCGGTTTCAATGAGCCTTTTAGAAAACACAGGTTTATAAAGGCAGGTTATGTTATTTTGAAATAGCACCTTAGGAGATCTTTCTGGGATTAGGATGTACCCTGAGACATCATTCTCAGGTGCCACATGAAGCATGTCCATTATGACTTGTGGCTTGAGAAAGTTCATGCTTCTGTTAGTTGGAAAATCAAATTTGAACTAAAAATCACTGGAATATTAATCTCAGATGACTCCTAATGTGAATCAGGTAAATAAAAAAGCAGGAGGCCTTGAGGTGAAGAGCTGGGGCAAGAATTACAGGAAATATGAGTGTTCTAGAGGATAAATGAGAAGCCATAGCTTGGCCAGAGCAAATTTCAGATCTACCTGCAATGGAATGGCAGGCATTGCACGCTCTGTTAAGGCAGGAGAGGAGCATATTTAAGAGTTCAGTCTACACATAGCAGCTCTATTTACAATATCCAAGACATAGAAGCAATGTTAGTGTCCATTGACAGATGAATGGATAAAGAAGATGTGGGATATATAGAGAGCGGAATATTACTCAGCCATGAAAAAGGATGAAATTTTGCCATTTGCAGCAACATGGATGGACCTAGAGGGCATTATGCTAAGTGAAATAAGTCAGAGAGAGATAAATACTGTATGATATCACTTAAATGCAGAATCTAAAAAATACAACAAGCTAGTGTATATAACATATTGTACAAGACGTGACTCACAGATATAGAGAACTAGTGGTTACCAGTGGTGGGGGGCAGGAGGGGCAGTATAGGGGTGGGGGAGTGGGATACACAAACTATTGGATGTAAGACAGGCTCAAGGATATATTGTACAACATGGGGAATAGAGCGAATATTTTGTACTAACTGTAAATGAAAAGTAACCTCTAAGAATTGTATAAATTTTTTTTTAATTTTAAAAAGAGTTCAGTCTCCAGACTTAAGACTGCCAGCATTTTAATCCTTGTTGCATCACCTACTGACCATCATGTCTTTTGCAAATTATCTGATCCCTTGAAGCTTCAAGTAGATATATTAACAGTATCTCCTTGGCAGGTTGGTTGTAAACGATGATGGCTCTGTATAATAGATCATGGACATCATTATCACCCTATGCTCTCATCTATATAACTTGGCTTATAAATACACTCTGAAGCAGTGTTCTAACATGTTCCAATACAAGAAAAAGATGATGAAATGTCTATAAAAAATGAAATGAGAGTTCTCAGTCCAGTCAATGGTAGTATGTTTCTCTAAACCAGTTTTCTCATCTCTTATCTCCTTTCTATTTATCCTTCAAGGCTCAGTTCAACTCAACTTGACCTCAATAAATCTCCAATCCCCAAAATCAGAGCATTAATTCCTCCTTTCTTACTTGCTGCAGTTAGTTCTTTCTGCAGTTAGTTCTTTCTGTTTGGTACCCTGGTAATTGCATGTCCCTCTCACCAGCTAATTTAGCAAATTCTTGAGGACTCATTTCTGATTCCAAATAGAGCCTCATCCTTTCAGCATGGGAAATAATTCTATTAATACCAGAAAATATTTTCATGGACAATAAGACACTGAAAACACACACACACAACTGATTGTGGTTCACCAACTTTGTCTTAAAAGTGAAAATGTAGACATAGCCTCACTGTACAATGCAGTTTTTGGAAAGAAACAATACATGATTCTAATCAGTGAAAGACACAGAGCAGCTCCACCCTCTCCACAATTTTGTATCCTTCATTAGCCTCACAGAAAAGATCAAGGAAGGAAAAGAGACCCATAGTCCTGTATATAGAATTGTATTATTGAGAGGAAATGCCCACAGCTCTTCGTTGCCCTCTGTTATGAATGAAAGGGAAGATGGGAAGCCATCTAAATGCCTGAAAAAGACAGTTGAAACACAGAGTTAATGACAAATTTCCTTGCAATTGCATATATATATATATATATATATATATATATATGTAAACTTCTTTCTCACAAAGGTCATTGCCTGAGCCTAGGACCCCCTCACACAAATAATTCATGTGCAGAGATAATTTTTAATTAAATTGCATTTAACTGCCTATTAAAGTTTATCATCAAAACCCTGCACACCTCAACCATTACCTACAAATTCCCAGGCTATTTAAAACAATCAACATAGGGCAGGTGCTTGGAAAATAGTTCAAATTCTCTCTCTCACTTTCACACACATACACACAGAGAAAATATTTTGAATGCAGAGTGATTCAAAATGTACCACCCATCACCACTAAAATAGCCCTTTCTCCTGCTATGTAAGAGGAATTTAGATGATTTTTTAAGTCAGTGTTTGGGTCCAGAAAGGCTTTCCTTTTTAGTCTCAAGAAACACAATAATCCACTCCTATAAGAGAGAAAAATATGTTTTTCCCAAATATGTTGCACAGAAAAGATAAGAGGACTCCTCCCCAGGGAGATGGGAAGAACAAACAGTGTTGTCAGCACAGGAAGGCTGCTGCAGAGGTGGCCACATCCCCCTGCCACCCTGATCACAGAAAGCCAGGAAGTAGGCTGTTTATTTGGGAACCACCATGAGAACCGTGCTGCAGCCCCGACCCCGAGGAGGGCGGGGGAGAAACAACGGAACCTGGGAAAGGCCGTGATTCCCACACAGCGTCCTTCTCCATCCCCCAGAGCGTGATTTGCTTCTGAGCCTGAGACCACAAAGCCAGGGGATCGGCCGCCACACCTGCCCTGCCCAGGACACAACGGGGAAGTGGGCCGGAGGTACCTGACAAGGACAGGAAGGAAAACCACAAAACTATTCATTCAGGTTGTCTCCAGGGAAAAACGAGTTTGAGAGGATACTCTGTATGGCGGATCGCTGCCGTGTCAATTTAGCTGAGCAGGACATTGTTTATCAGGATTCCCTCCACTGCATAATTCCAGCTTATCCTGGGCAATAAGAAACATATATGGTGGGATTTGGAAGCTAGGCTTAAACCATACTCTTCTCAAGCTCTGAAGGTCAGTGCAGGCACCCGGGTGCCATCACGGCTCACCTGTGTAATGGCTGCTCCGGACTCACCTGGTGGGTGTGGGCGGAGCCAGGCACTCAGCCCCTTCTCTCACCCAGGTGCCCTCCTTCAGGTTCCAGCTCCCACGCCAGGTGCAGGCTCAGCAACCCTGTGAGGCAGCACTTTCTCCTGCAGGCCACTCGCATCATTGAAGTTGGAAGCTTCCAGACAGAGGCTAATGGGGCTTCCAGCCCCTCCTCCTGGATTTGCTTGTCTGTTTTCTCTCCCACTTCACATCTATCTTTCCTTCTTGCCTGCCTGCCCTGCTGACTTCAGACTCCTGTGTCAGAGTTAGAATCAACACCCATACATAACTTCTTACCTCCCTTAACTGTGAATGGTCAAATCTCAGTGAAAAAATAGTTTATATTATACCATTCCTAGTGATTCTGTTTCACTGGTCAAACCTCGCCTGGTACTATCTAAAGTCCAGAAGACAGTCTGCCCATGTCCTTGGTGCTGGGGTTAACCTTGTTATTAACCAGATGATTTGATATAGGCAAGCCGGAGCTCTTGAGATTTCTGATAAAATTAAGTCATGAAAATATAATTGTAGAACTGAAAAATGGGACAGGAGCAGATGGCAATAAACGCCCATTCTAAAACAATGAAAATGATGGTTGGAAATCTTGAGAATTCTAAATTAGAGAATATTTCAATAAATGTATGTTCATTTAATATGTATAGACCTATATATAAATATATACCCATATATGTGTGTATATATACATACACCCACACACACACAGAGTTATGACAAACAACATGTTACCCAGCACACATCTCCATGGGACTCATTTCTGTAAACAAATATGAATTGACAGACTGCCAAAGGAATACTGAAATGTTAATCCTTAATTCAGGCTGGTTTGGAGAAAATAACATTGCCTTCTGTAAGTCTGAGAAATAAAAATGACTGGTTATAGTGTCTTCTATATTACTTTTTTTTTTTTTTGCGGTACGCGGGCCTCTCACTGTTGTGGCCTCTCCCGTTGCGAAGCACAGGCTCTGGACGCGCAGGCTCAGCGGCCATGGCTCACGGGCCCAGCCGCTCTGTGGCATGTGGGATCTTCCTGGACCGGGGCATGAACCCATGTCCCCTGCATCGGCAGGCGGACTCTCAACCACTGCGCCACCAGGGAAGCCCTATATTACTTCTTTATACTCCGTCTCATTTCCAAAAGTATTTGAGGCAGCTTGCAAAATATGTACACTAAAGAAAAATAAGTCGATGATGAAAGTGGAGCAAAGGAAAACTATGGCTATAAATATACAACAGAGCAGGTTTGAAATGAATTCAGAAACATGTACAAATTCAAAAGAATGCATACAATTAATTCCTGTGCAGTTGAGTATAACACGTATCTGCAGTGGGGCCCAGAGACCTGAAAAACGAAGGCAATATTAGACTAACTCAATCAAGATTTAGTATCCTGTGTGTGGAAACTGATCATTTAATTTTACTCTATACTGATCAGGTCTTTCCTATAAGGTTTATTCAATTTATGGTTCCAGGTCCTAAAAGATTTAGGCAATCAGAAACATGTTCAGTCAAGACTAAGAAAATAGTGAAAAGACTTGAAATAATGCCCTGGGAAGAGTGGCTGAAGGAGCGGACAGGTTTAACCTAAAAGAAGGAAGTTTTTATGAGATAGAATAACTGCTTTCAGTGTAAAGGACTCCTCAGTAGAATAGGACAAACATGAATGTATTACCTGGGGATAAATATAAAGTCAGGCTAAGGGTAAAGGAAATCAATGTAAGCTGAATGCAGTATTCACATTTATACAAATGTAAACATGAAATCAAAGGCTTTGAGGGTTTTGAGCAGAGGTCTTCAAGCAAGTAAGACTCCTCCTTGCCAGGGATGTCACAAAGAAGAGGCAAACCGGGTGTGAGACTGAAAAAAGCTGTCAGCTGTCATTTCCTGTCTTGTTCCCTATCATAAACACTACCCCAGGACTTGTAGTACATGATTTTCCCAAAAATCATAGGCCAAATCGTTGCAGTTTAAGAAACAGAACAGGGCTTCCCTGGTGGCGCAGTGGTTGAGAGTCCGCCTGCCGACGCAGGGGACACAGGTTCGTGCCCCGGTCTGGGAAGATCCCACGTGCCGCAGAGCGGCTAGGCCCGTGAGCCATGGCCGCTGAGCCTGTGCGTCCGGAGCCTGTGCTCCGCAACGGGAGAGGCCACAACAGTGAGAGGCCCACATACCGCAAAAAAAAAAAAAAAGGAAAAGAAACAGAACAGAGCCCTAAATGTGACAGGTGAGAGCTTTGTCCTTCTTCCTGGAGAACTGACCAGTTCCCCAGAAAAGTGGCCACACCTGAGACACACCTGTTACTCAGTGATGCCCTCCCGGTTCTCCTTGGTTGCTCCTCCCACACTTTATAACCCTTCCAATGCAGGCTCTCCCTGACTGGACTATAAGCCAGAGGTTGCGTGGACCGCTTCCAGCCCACAAGCTTAAGCCTACGTGAGTTTAAAGTTTTAAAATTAGTTTCCCCATTTAAAACTAAGGAAAATTCACACAGAATTTGAGATTGGCAACTAGTCTTGAAGAATAGAAAGACCTGGGACTCCTGAGCCCACTTTCCTGCTTGGCACTGTCATCGCCAAAGTTGGATTGAACCCCTCTTTAGATGAAGCCTGGTCCCCAGTAGGCACCCCTTCTCATTGGCTCATATGTTTACATGAGCTGACTGGCCCTGGCTGAATGTGGAATCCCTGTATGATAGACTTTTTACTTTTATTTTGTTGGACTGGGAAATTTTTAGTATTTATCTTCTTAAGAATGTCTTAGCCGGGTTCCCCAGAAAATAGAGCCTGAGGAAAGGATTAAGTGCATTATGAGGGAAGTCCAAACCTAGGGCAACAAGAGTACAGAAAAAGCAAAGTGAGATAGGAAATCATAGGAAGCAATTGCTGGGAGCTGTATAACATTTCTGGGCATTGCATCCCACTTAATAGGTACAAACGCTCAGCCAGGTGGGATGTCTCAGAACAGTTTGTACAAGAAACTTTGTTACCGTGGACAGGACGAAGAGAGGGATGTGCTCCCTTCGATCTACTTTTTCCCATTGGTCCAAGTTTGCCTCATTGGAAATTAATCTCGCTACGCTTCTGGATTGTATGACCTGGTCCCCTTGACGGGCTTTATGATGCCAGACTCATGCCCCAAGGTGTGGTGGTTCTACCCTATTTCTAAAAATGGGAGGAGGAGACAGAAATCCCAGGTGTGCGACTGGTGGGGCTGGCTGTGTGCTGGCAGCCAAGGGCAGCAGAATAGGTGCCTGACCCCCAGTGGTGGGACTCACCATGGTCTGAATGGAATGTCAGCCACTGACTAAAAGCAAGTGAATGAGAGTCATTGGAAGTGAGGTTGAGGGGGCCTAATGCAGGGGTTCAGCCAAGCTGCCACCTGTTTTTTGTAGAGCTGTGAGCTAAAAATGACCTCATGATTGTAAATGTAACTGCAGTCCGTGAGCGACTGGAAGAGGCTTCCATGCTTAATGCCCTGTCATCTATCTGTGGAATTACCTACAAAAACACAAAATAGCTTTTATGGCTTTAACCCCAATAGCAATATAGTAACTCTATTCCCAGATGAAAATAATCCCAGAGCATCATCCTTAAATGCAACAGGGCAAGAAAGAGAGCTAATATTATTTACTATGTTTCTAATTCAAGTCACATGTTTTTTGAATTTTAAAATTCTACATGGGAGAAAACCCCATGTGCACACACACAGCAACCACAGCCCTGAGCAGCCTTCTGTGTGTCCCAAGGGGTACGTTTCCTGTGGCTATCATCTGACGTGAGTTAAAGGCTCGCAGTGAGCCAGCTCTGGGCCAGGAGAAACCATAGAAAGCCATGCTAATAATAGGCCGATTTTGCTGACAGCTAGAGCAGAGAAGTCATCTCTGTGGCTGACTATATTAAGAACGCTGTATGAAGAAAGATTTTGAGCATTTTGAGGATATCTTTTATTTTGACGTCAACTAAGTTCTATTTATTCATTCACTCAAAAAGCATCCACTGAGAGCCTAACTGTACTAGGTGCTCGGTGAGACGCTGAGAATACTTAGATAAATAGGACACAGATCCTGCCCTGGCACTTGGGATCTTGTCAACCAACACTCTGGCCCCCATTGCCTGGATGCTGTCAACTATGCATTCCCTCCCAGAATAGCCTTCTCTGGGGACCTGGGCTCCCAGGGGAACAGCATCTAACTATTCTTGGCTCCACTTTTCAGGCCTTTCGTGGCAGCTGAAGAGCATGCCAGCCTGCCCCAGCACATGTGCCTCTGAGCCAAGCATGTGCAGGGCCTGCTTTCCCAAGAGAGGACCCAACCCAGGCTCCAGGGCATCAGGGCACCTCCTCTGCACAGCTCTGGAAGCAGCCTCTCTGCCACTCAGCTGCTGACCTACTTTCTGAGAACCAAGCATTCCTCCAATCTGTCTAGAAGTGGATTTTCCTTGGGTGTCTTAGGGGATCTTGGGACACGAAGCTAGAGTTTGATTCCTTTCTGATAGGACTCACTAGGCATGAGGACGGGTCTCTGAAACAGCCACTGATGACACTCTGTGTATATCACAAATGCTCTCAATAGTGCCTCCTAAGGAATAGTGTTTTAAAAAACAAAGAAAGAAAAAAGTAGTTCCATATGAGGCAGCATGGTGTACCAGAACTCACGTAAATGTTCTTTGATTACTTTCCACCACTTTGGGCCATTAAACCTGAAACCTTATTCGCACAGCTCTGCTCTAAAGGTGCAGGAAAGCTGTATTTCTGGTGAACTGGAGTAAGAATTCTGTCACTTGAATATCCTTCAAAATACTGGAAGCATTTTATCTTACTTAAGAATTTTTAAAAAGATGTGGTCGTGACATTTTAGAAAACCATGGAGACAATAAAAAGATCAGTGGTTGCCAGGGTTAGGGAGGAGAGAAGGATGAATAGGCGGAGTACAGAATATTTTTAGGGCAGTCAAAAAATCTGCATGATACTATAATGGTGGAGAGATGTCACTTTACATTTGTTCAGGACCATAGATTGTAAATACAACACCAAGAGTGAATCGTCATGTCGACTGTGGACTCGGGTAATAGTGATGAGTCAATGTAGGTTCATCAGTGATAACACATGGACCACTCTGGTGGGAGATGTTCCTAGTGGGGGGGAGCTGTGCATGTGTGGGGGCAGGAGGCATATGGGAAATCTCTGTACCTTCCTCTCCATTATGCTGTGAACCTAAAGCTTCTGTAAAAAAAAAAAAAGAAAGAAAGAAAAAGGTAAAAAATGGTGGTAAGGGAGAACACCTGATAATACTGAACTGAAGAAATATAAAAAGATGCTTCCAGATAGAAGTATAAAAAAATCTTTCTAGGAAACAAAGTCTTTGTCTTCAATTGTACACTGGTGTCCTGAGTGTAATTGGGTAAGTTCTGGCCACTTTGGGCTTTAGTGTCCTTATTTTTAAAACAACAAGGTAGGACAAGTTTCTGGAAGCTAGAAGAGTACCTGGTATACAGCAGACTGTCAATTTAGTTTGTTGAATTTAATCCAGCTCTAATCTTCTATGATTGGTCATTTATTTGCTCCCAGAATAACTTAGGCTAAACTAGACTTCCTTTTAGCTAACCACCATGCATGGCCTGCTGCAGTCAACTCTCTGCTTCTCTGGCTTACTTGACCCTCTGTGGTTGGCTTCTGACTCATTCCAGAGGCCACAATCTCGAGCCTAAAGAAAGTGTATTAAGGAAATCATCCCCCAGCATCTTACAAAGAATCTACACACACTCCATGCCCTGCTGAGCAGAGCTGCATCACACAAACAACTGGCAACTCAGAGGGTCCTGGGAGGAAGATGGGAGTGTGAGTCTCCGCCCACATCAGGCCTACAACCGTTAGGGGCATGGCCTGCATAAGAACCTTCAGGAAGGATGGGTCAGTAAAAACGTAGAAATATTTACAACAGATTCATGCTTTATACCAAGGAGTAGGCTCTAAACTGTAAGACAGAAAAATCATATGCAGTCAAAACAACATTAGAAAACACTCCAAACGTCTAGAATGGTATATATTCAACAGATGCCCCTCCCCTGCCATTTTTTTTCCTCAGCTTTGGAAAAAATCATTCTTTCTTTAGTTAAATGCCAGAGGAGATAACTGGCTTACATTTACTGGACCACATTATATATAAATATTATTTTTAAAACGAGAATCATAATTAGCACCACAAGATATTCCACTACAGGAAGTGTGCCCACCCTGAGTCTTACACGTAGTCAGTGGAATAGCAAGTGAAAAATAAGGTGTTTTCCTCATTTCTTCTTTTTCTTTGCTGACCACTGAGAGTTAGATTTTTGTGGTAAATGTTCACATTATGGCACTGCCCAGCACCTATGGAAAACCAACATCCAGCTTAACCAGGGTCGATACGTGGAAGGGGATGTGTGCAGGGGGTGGAACCTTCCCAGTGAATAGGTTCCAAGAGCAGGACAAAGGAGGTTTCAGGCAGGAGCTAATCAGTGATGGGTGCTCGGCTCAAGCTTCCAGGCAGCACACATTATCCTTCAGAGGATCTGGAGCCGGCTATTAGAAGCTGTGACACCAGGACCAGGGTAGAGTGGGAGGGTCCTTAACCCCAGAGGACAATGGCAGGAGAGATGAACAGGCCCCTGTGGGTCCAGAGAGCACGTTTAAGTGACTTAGCGTATGGCACTTCTTTGACAGACAGTCCTGCACCAAGTGGTGCAGCTTGGCACCAGCTGGTGGATTGGATTTCTGCCCCTGCCCACTCTCCCAGCCTGGAACCTTCGTCCAGCACTCAAGCTGTATAGCCTACACAGTGGCCCCGAGGATGAGAGCTGCACCAGAGGGAGTGTGATGGTCAAGGTCTGCCTTAATCCTCTCACTTTGTGAAACTGAGTTGGCCCCAGGGCTTGGGTCGTCTTAGCAGGTGGGGTCTGCAGAACTTTAAGGCAGGCAGCCAGGGCTCTCATTATGTGTGCTGGGCTCCAGAACAATCCTTTAATCCCACCAACAAGCCCGGCAAGGATAAACACTGATTCTCCTTCTATTTAATTAGAGGACTGTTGTCTCACGAGCACCCTGCCTGATCCATGAATACCTATCGTTCAAAAGGTAACTGCGTGTTCAGCACTGCTCGATGGAAGCGAGACCATGTGAGCTTGTCCTGTTCTCTTTACATTTTGAAAATCCTTTGCTTCAGCGTACAGAATTCATTTCCTTATGTTGCATACGATCAAGGCATTCCAGGAGGCACTGTATGATTATGTGTTGTTTATGATCATGGCTGCGACTCACGGAGAAGGCTGTGCCAAGCCAGCCAGCACTTGGCCAGGCTGCCTCTAAAGCCTTGGCATATGGAGTAATGACCAGGCTAAGGCTGAAGCTCCAGGGTGCCCACAACCCGGGAAAAGGAGATCCACTTTGAATGAAAATGACTGGACCATGCTTTCAGGCGTGTGTGGCCTCATGCTTGGCCACACCATAGCATTGGATCCTGTTTTCCCCAGATATATTGATGTTCTCTAGATACTCAGATACATTTTAGAGAAAACTTTGCAGGTTTGGGGGAAACTGTATAGACACTGCCATGGGCCAGATCATTTCAATGGCCTTCACTGTGGCCTTATGAAGTGGTACTATGAAACGCAGGCCGGGGGAGCTGATGGAAGGCTATAGTCATAGTTGATGTTCCATATCACCCGTCTGTCTTACCCCAACTCCGTGATTTCTACCCTGGTCCATCATTAACTCCGCCCCCACCCCCTTCAGCCAAGGGAGCCCCTTACTCACTCTTCCCCACACATTCCCAGGCTGTCCCACTCCCTTGCCTTTGGCCATATTATTTTTCCTGCCTCATCTCAGTTCCCAAGGCAACTAGAGTGACAAAAATACCAAATAGCCTAAGACTTATTTACAATTGTAACGTTGCATTTAATAGACATGAAGTAAGAATGTTGGCCGCACCCTAATAAGATCATCACCTTCTCAGAGAGCCAAACATTTCTCCCAGACAGTCACCAACAGATATCTACATAGCATCTGTTATACTCTAGGCATTGTTCTCAGCACTAGAGACAGGGCAGTAAACAAAAACTAAAACCCCTAAGGATCCTAAATAAATTTCTTACTGTTTTACTCTGAGAAAGGCATCAGATTTCCCATTATAACACTAAAAATGTATAAAATTACACAATTAACCTGAAATTACTCAATAGCCAGAAACCACTTGTAGTTGGCATTCTGTTCAGAATGTCTTTTTTAATGGAAGAAGGTGTAGAACATTCCTCACGGTTCTAGTGGAGTGGTTAATATTGCTTCCCATTGTCTCTAGGATAATTGTACACATTATTTTTAATTAAAAAAACATGTTTTGATTAAAAAAACTAAGTTTTAGAATATTTTTGACCACTCAATTTTGTAAAGTTTTCTGTTAGTCTGTTAATAAAATGCACATACAGAAAAGTACAGAAAACATAATTATGCCGTTCAATGAATCACACAGTGAATTTCTCAAAGCAAACACCTGTGTAACCACCACCCAGATACAGAAAGAGAATATACCCATAACCCTCAAAATACTGCTTATGCACTTATCAGTCAAAACACCTATCCGCCTTCCCACAGAGAGCCATGATCCTAACTTCTAGTACCCTTGTTTAGTTTTACTTATTTTTTGAACTTCATATAAACAGAATTTAAAAATCTGTGTTCTTTCATGTCTGGCTTTCTTTCACTGAACATGGTGTTTGAGATATTTGCCCATATAATGGTATGTGGCTGTACAGTGTGCCATTGTATGAATATACCACAATTAATTTATCAATTCTATTCTTACTGAAATTTTCTGCTTCACCCCAACACTAATCATATAGAATTAATTCCTCCTTCAAACTCACTATCTACATGAAGACAAGGTTTCATTATTTTACTCATATTCTGGTCTCCTGATTACCTCAGTCAAAGAGTGAACCTCTGAACTCTAGTGCGTCAATTATGCCTCTGTGCTTAGGCTGAATTCATGAAAGTATGGTGTGTTTGTGTGTCTGCATTTTAACTACCCTAGATAATCAATCATTCTCCCTAAACACAGTAAACCCCCTTCACCACCTCATCCCACACTTCTCAATAGCCTCTTCCTATGCCATAGGGAATAGTTCAGGTTGATCTGAAATATGCTTCCACCTGAAAAGGGGTCACATCTGTGGTTTCCAAATGTCATCCACTCTTGCCCTCTGTTTTAGAGCCCTGCCACCCTTGCTGAGTGGCTGATCACTGTAGCTGACAGCATTTTAAAACAACAGCACAAGTGAGGAAGGGAGAACACATTCTATTTGTCAAACTTATCATGGTCTTCTGAGTTTAAAAGATGCTATCATTACTTCCTAAATGTATCACAATCTTTCAAGTTTTAAAATTCCATTTTTCCCCTTTTAGGGATGACTTGAATAACTTAGGAGAAAAATGATGAAAATCATTTTTCCTAGAAACATTTTAATGCTTCTGCCTATCATCCCATATTATTGCCTGATACAGAAAGGTCTCTAAGATATTCTAATTAAAAAGGAAAAATAGGACCCTATATTTTCGTTGCCTTGAATAAACA
Source organism: Phocoena phocoena (assembly GCF_963924675.1). Classification (NCBI taxonomy): domain Eukaryota; kingdom Metazoa; phylum Chordata; class Mammalia; order Artiodactyla; family Phocoenidae; genus Phocoena; species Phocoena phocoena. The sequence goes on along the minus strand of NC_089228.1, from coordinate 54,480,837 downwards.
TAAAGTACCTCTAGAAAGTAACAGTGGTTACTTGGTTGGGGGTTGGTGGATGGGGATGAATGCCCAGCACATAAGGTAAAGATTTCACTGAATTCCTTTTAAAATGTATTAGGTTTGGCACAGGTTAACATGTCACAAATTCCAAAACTTAAATAAACAAACAAACAAAAAATCACACATTAAAAAGTCCTCAAAATGAAAGAATCTTTACCCCAATAAAACAAAAACAATTACCGTTCAGTGTATTTTTATATAGTAGTATTTTTTTGTTTTTTTTAGATGTTGGGGGTAGGAGTTTATTAATTAATTTATTTATTTTTGCTGTGTTGGGTCTTCGTTTCTGTGCGAGGGCTTTCTCTAGTTGTGGCAAGCGGGGGCCACTCTTCATCGCAGTGCGCGGGCCTCTCACTATCGCGGCCTCTCTTGTTGCGTAGCACAGCCTCCAGACGCGCAGGCTCAGTAGTTGTGGCTCACGGGCCTAGCCGCTCCGTGGCATGTGGGATCCTCCCAGACCAGGGCCCGAACCCGTGTGCCCTGCATTAGCAGGCAGATTCTCAACCACTGCGCCACCAGGGAAGCCCCTATAGTAGTATTTTTATATAGTCACACTATGAGAGTTGAGAAATAAACCAGGTACAATTATGTCATCGTGCCAAAAATCTAAAAATAGAGTAAATAAAATAAATAGATTATTTTACCATAATCTTCAAAAGGGAACAAACTTTTGCTGTTGACCGAAATGGAGGAAGTGGGGCTGGACTTGTCTGTTCACCATAAAAACTAGAAAACTGGAAAATATACATGAAACTTCTTTCAAACATTGGGCAACGGGAAAAAACAGGTCATGATTTTTGAGATAAGGGAACTAACGACGGAAGCCCTAGAATCACCCCACTGTCTGCCTAAAAGCACATTCCAGGCCACAGTGCAGAGGAGGGAAATACAAGTGTATCATGGCATTTGGGCTGAGCTAAGGAAACAGAGCTCACAGTTCAGGGAGCCTGAGGCAGCTGGAATTTGGGAGCAGAATTCTAGAAAGGAGGAAGCTATGCAGAGAAATCGCTCCAGATCTACGTTAGGGTCAGGAGTCTGTGGCTGAATTCCAAGCCATATATGTATAGGCTGAAATCCATGAGACCGGGCAAAAAAGATGGGAGGTCTGTCACCTGACCCATTTCCAGAGATCTAACCGAGCTGGGAGAGGTGTGAGCCAGGGGGGAGAGTCCTAAATGAGTGCAGGGCATTCCATAGATGCCCAAGAAGGGTGAGGGTGATGGTGTAGGAACAGGACCAAACTAGTCCTAGAGTAAAGGCTAATTTAGGTCAGCTCTGTCCAACAGAACTCGCTGCAATTATGGAAATGCCTTGCATTTGTGTCATGCAATACAGTAGCCACAAGCAACACGTGCCTTTCGAGTACTCAGAGTATGGCTAGTGTGACCGAGGAAGTTAATATTTCATTGTATTGAATGTTAACTAACTTAAATTGAAATGGCCACATGTTAGCTTTAGACTCACCATAGCAACTTTAAAAAACTTGAAAACAAACTTCAGAAGGATCAAGCTGATTCTAAAGTAACTCAACTACCTTTGAGAATGAAGTCTAACTTAAACAAACATAACAAAATATGAAATCAAGTCTTCCCTGTGACCAAAAGCAGACTGTGCCAGTGACAGTGTTTGACCTCCAAGGCTGGACCAAAAAGGCATTGGAGCTGCCTCCTTTGTCGCTTGAACTTCTCTAAGAGAAGCCAAATGCAAGGCTGGGTAACTCTCAAGCCACCCTGTGAAGAGGCTGAGCTGGAAAGTAACTGAGGCCTCCCACCAAAAGCCAGCCCCAGCTGGTCAGCCCTGAGGGTGAGCTTGTGGGCAATAGATCCTCCAAGCCCAGCTGTGCCATCACGCGACTGCAGCACCAGCCACAACCAACCACAGCCTGGTGAAACTCTGAACCAGTACCAGCCATGCCACTCCTGAATCCCTGGACCACAGAAGCCACGAGAGGTGTAAATAACATATTATTGCTATTATTTAAAGCCAACGTGTTTTGAGGTAATTTTTAAAAACACAGTATTCAATAACTAACACAATTAGGAATTATTTTATGACAACAAATTTGACAACCAAAATCTAAAAACACAAATTCCTTAAAAAATACAAATAGGGACTTCCCTGGTGGTCCAATGGCTAAGACTCTGCACTCCCAATGCAGGGGGCCCGGGGTTTGATCCCTGGTCAGGGAACTAGATCCTCCATGCCGCAACTAAAAGATCCCACATGCTACAACTAAAGATCCTGCACGCTGCAACGAAGATCCCACATGCCACAACTAAGACCTGACGCAGCCAAATAAATAAATAAATATTTTTAAAAATAGGGCTTCCCTGGTGGTGCAGTGGTTGAGAGTCCGCCTGCCGATGCAGGAGACACAGGTTCGTGCCCCGGTCCGGGAAGATCCCACATGCCGCGGAGCGGCTGGGCCCGTGAGCCATGGCCGCTGAGCCTGCGCATCCAGAGCCTGTGATCCGCAATGGGAGAGGTCACAACAGTGAGAGGCCCGCGTACAGAAAATAAATAAATAAATAAAAATAAAAAATACAAATAATCACAACTGACACAAGAAAGACTGGATACCTGAAGAGCCTGTGATTTATTAAAGAAATTGAATGTGTAATTAAAATGTTCCCACAAAGAAATTCCAGGCTCTGATGACTTACTTAACTGTTGAATTCTCTCAAAGTTTTAAAAATTATATCATTTCCACACACACTCTTTCAGAAAAAGAGGAGGAAAAAACACTTCCAAACTCACTTGACAAGGTCAGCATAACTCAGATACCACATCCAGGAAAGACAGTAAAAGAAAAGAAAGCCACAAACTTTCCCTCATGAACAGAAATTCAGATTCTCTTAAGAAAATATTAATATATTGAATCAATTTATAAATAGAATAATGTATCATGACAGAGGGAATATTTCTCAGGAATGCAAAGTTGGATTAACATTCCAAAACCAATTAATGGAAAATGTTTTAGAATTAGATTTTGGTAATGGTTGTACCACTGAATTGTATACTTGAAAATGATGAACTTTAATGGTATGTGAATTATATCTCAATAGAGCTATTATAAAAAGTTCAACTGGTGTAAATCACCAAATTAACTGAAAAAGAAAGAAAACTCAAGTGATTATCATAAAAGATGAATAAGAATTATTTAACAAAGTTCATCTCATGAAAAATCTCAGAAAACTACAATTAGAAGCTCAACCCGATAAAGAAAATCTAAGAAAAGAAACTACAGATAACATTGTACTTGTCGGTAAAATGCTGAATGCCTTCTTTCTAAGATCAAGAACAAGGCGAGGATATCTTCTCTCACCATGTCTATTCCTTATTGTACTAGAGATCATAGATAAGGCAAGAAAAATAAACAAAAGGAATAAGGAAGATTGTCTTTATTCAGAGACAATATATGGTCTGTATAGAAAGCCCCCAAAATCTACAAAAAGAAATCTACAAAAAAAAAAAGCTGCTACAACTGAGTTTAGCAAGTTTTCAAAATAAAAAGTTAATTCACAGATTAATATATTTAATATATTTATGTATTTATATATATTAGAAATAAACAACTGGAAATTGACACTGAAAAACAAAGCGAATCCATTTCTAATAGCAGAGGCATTCGGTTTCAGCCAAGATGGAATAACAGGAACCCGATTTGACCTTCTGCCCGAAAAATTTTTTAAAAATGGACAAAATATGAAACAAAAGTTTTCAAGATATTAGACATCAGATAAAGAAGGACGGGGATTCCTGAGAGATGGAACAAAGGAGGTGAGCCATACAATGGCTTCGTCTTACTGCCAAGAGAGAGTTTGCAGGCTGTGGGAAGGGAGAGGAAACCCAGGCGAAGCTTGGTGACTCCCTGAGTTGAGAAGATGGATATAGGCATCTCGGAAAACCGAGGCAGACAGACTCTTCAGGACCGTGTACTGGAGAGGAGGTGACCACACAAAGACAGAGCACATGATTCCTGCAGAGGGCTCCCCTGGTCACACAGTAGAATACTGGTCAGTGCATGCTTGTGAGGAAACTACCAGAACCCAGGAAAGAACCACAGGAAGAATTAGAGATAAGAGTTCCCAGCTCCCACACAGGTTTAGGGAGGTGCCAGTCCCCACCCACCAGAGTGGAAAGCTTCATGATTCCCAGGGCATTGGGTGGATGCCCAGGGGGTCTGGTCCCAGCTGTGCCTTTAGTCTCCCTGCCCAGCAAAACTTGAAGTCAAGATTCCAAAGGACCAAACTGTTTCCAAGACATTTAACTGCCCCCGGTACAAAGCTTAAGAATATTTATAGAGATGCAAAAATATCCAGCTCTAAAAAGGTAAATTTCACAGCAGCTGAAAGTTAAAGAAAAATATTTACCAGATGTGCCATAATGGAGTACTGTGCAGCTATGGAAAAGATGTAAGGTAAGGAAGATATCATCGAACTAATATGGGGTTGATTTCCAGGACATACTCTTAAGTGAAAAAATGCAAAGCCCACAAAAACTGTACATAGTGTGTTAATGTTTTATATACGAAAAGAATATAATATACCAGTATCTGATCATTTGCCTAATAATGACTCTCTATTTTTCTTTGTTCCTGAAGAAGAAATTCAGCAGAGAGAAACTAGAAACTAAAGAGGTTGATTACCTCCAGGGGTCTGTGGGAAAGGGTTAGGAGTAACGGGATGAGGGAATAGGGCAGCAGGCATGGAAAGGGGGGCACCTCCTTGAATGTAACTTTCCATATAACTGACTCTCACAACCATAGTACTGTTCACACATCCTTCCCATAACCCCAAATTAAACAAAGAATTAAACACACCCCGAACATGAGGGTAACTCAAAATGGAATACAAACACTAGCAAAGGAATCTAACTGTATTACAAATAATGACCACACTGAAGGGTATGGTAGAAAAAGAACTATCCATGGAACTTTGGAAAACTGTACCTTGACTGGATACTATAGGCTAACAACAAAAACTGTAAAAATTATAATCCAGTTAGTAAAAGCTTTTGGGTTTGTTTTTACACAGTGGTTAAGTCTAGCAATTGTGAAACGATTTTCTGTTTATACTAGACTTGAACAAAAAAGTGAACAGATCATTGACAATGAGAGTCAGTGTTTTTTAGTGTTAGAAAAAGAATTTATAAATAAGGAAAAAGGGAAGCCTAAAATAAACCACATGGTATCACATTAGAACCAGAGAGAGCTGTATGAATTCAAGAGTTTTCCTCTAATCCATGTAGATATGTGCATAAGTGTGGATTAGTATACATGCATAAAGTAACTAGTTCTGCCTGCATGGAGGTCAGAGCGATGATGCCCCAGTAACCATGAGAACAGCTAACACCCAGATTCTGTATTCAAATGAAAGGAACCAGGGCTCCTGGGAGAAGTGACTAATTCCAGGGCTGGGTCAACATAAGTATAAAATGAGCCACAAACATCACGTGGTGCCAGAAAGTAAGGGGAATCTTGGTAAAAGAACACGGGAGCCCACCCGATGGAGCACTTCATGGCCAAGCTGGAAAAGTGTGAGCAACAGAACTGTGACAACAAGATTGGACTTTAACTCGGGAATAAACATCCATGAGTCCAAACTGATGCAGATAAATAATGGAATACATAAATATATACATACAGGAGAAGAGACAGTTCTTCTGCAGAGCAGTATTCGTATCAATAAATGCAGAAGGGAAGAAGGAAAGAATCATCATTAGGGAAATACCACAGAAATACAGGATGTGGCAAGATCTTGTAAATATTAGCTGCTATGAGCCCTAGTGTAATTTGCATACAATAAAATACCCTATTCTATGTACACAGTTCGATGGCTTTTGACAAATATATACCCCTACGTGGCCATCACAAAACCCATGATTTGGAATAGTTCTATCACATGAAAAAGTTCCTGCCTGCCCCTGTGCAGTTAACCTCTCTCATTCATGGCCAAAGATATCCACTGTTGGCTTTCTTTCACTATGTAAATTAGTGTTGCTTTTTCTAGAATTTTGTATCATATTATTCTAAAAGCTTTCTGACCTGGACCGTAAAATCAATCAACACACTCTAAAGAAAAAACACAAACGTATGAAATCATCACATGTAATATCTAGGTCTCAAGCTGGGCTTCATTTGGAACTAGATCTTCCCTGTATGAAGTCAGGGTCTGGGGAGAAAAATGCAGTCTGTGTCATGTTGTTTATTAGATGAAATTTAACATTGGGAATATTAGCTGTTACTAGCCCTAGGGCGGGAAGGACAGCAGGGGGAGAGGCCATAGCAGAGCTACATTGAAACTGGATCCAGGGCTAGAGTTGCAGGGGAGGGTCAGGACCAGGCAGGAGATGCTGCTCAAGCACAGATCTGGGAAAGATTCTCCCAGCTGCCACCTCTCCAGTGCCAGGCAGCTGGGCAGGCTCAGCCCCTTCGGGGAAGGCCAGGGAAGGCCGGCAGGTGGACCTCAGGGCAATCAGGTAAATGACCAGTCCCAGTATGAGATGCTTCTTTGCCTTCCGCTGTGGAAAACTGAAGGGCAAATGGGCTGGTGTGGAAGGTCTGAGGTTCTAAATTTTATATCCTGACCTTCCTGAGCAAGGTGAATGGGGACGAATCATTTGGTTTCAAAACACCTCCCAGGGGTGTTTCGTAAAATAGTGAAAATCTGCCAAGAACTTATCACAGAATCCACGCCAGATAAACATGGAGTAATTTCTGGGCTTCAAATCTTACCTTGGTGGGTCATTCCATTTTGAGTAGAAAATGAAGTCAATCATAAGTGAAAAGAGAAGAAATATGTTAACATCTGAGCATTCCTCTATGTAAAATTAAATAGAGCAGAGAGATGGATA